>NW_003852407.1:9321161-9324978 GCF_000181295.1 Otolemur garnettii
GAACATATAATGTAATTTCTTTTTTAGCATATCTTCCTCCTCCTAGGTAACTGAACAGCCAATTTTGTTTTAATTTCTGGAGACCTACCCAGTTTAAAATTAAGGGCTCCAGAGCATATGTAGCTCCCAGGAAATCAGGCTCCCAGGGCTAGTCATAGGAGAAGATGCAGATGAAGATAATTATGACCTACTGCTTATGGCAACATTTACCAGAAGCAAGGGGCTTCCCACGGGGGTCATGGAAAAGGTTGCATTATTCAGCACTTGATTTCCTCAACAGCTTTAATATGCTTATTTTTTATATCACCCAATGGAAATCCACGATATAAGTGCCAAGATAGATGATGAAACTCCTAAGCCAAGGGTATTGGCGAAACTCATTGGTATTGGTGAGAAAAACAAAAACAAAAAAGTATGCCTCTGTTTTAAGATTTGCATGAGTTGCCTATTTTTTCTCTTAAATGAATATATAGACTCTCTCAGGCAACAGAGAGGTCAATGCCTTTATCAGAGTAAGTTTTTAATTTATACGGTACACGGTAAAAGAAATAATGAACAAAAATACATTTTCTTTTTTACTTTTGAATTCAAGAGGATGAATTTTAAAACTAGATTTAAAACACACACACACACACCCCCTCTACAGAGGCATAGATTAATTTTTAGATAACGGTATCTACAGCAAACCCTCACTCTATATTTTCCATAATAATAACATTTGCCACGCATTTTCCCACCGTTAACACTTCCCATAGGCCTCTTGAGATCACTTCAGTCAGGGACACGTAATTGCATGAAGGAGAATGTTAAACACTAGTATGCTCCAATCAGAGCTCCTTGGGTTGGTGACAGTGGATTCAGTTCATTTTGGGAGGCTGTTTGCTAAAAATCCAAGCAAAGCATAACAGAAACTGTGGAAATGATGATAAATACCTCGGAACAAATGCACCCTGTTCATCCAGTTCATTTTAAGTCCAAGCACATTATTTCTGGAAAAATTTCACAGATAATTCATTTTGAAATTTGCTATGAGCTGTTAGTGATAATCATAAAATGATTTATGACAGAATAATTGGAGTCCACTTTGTGCATTTCCCTCTCTATCCCATGTCCATGTCTGCCCAAATTACTCCAGTACTCTCACTATAAAGAACATTTTACATAATAAGAATATCGGCACAAATCTACTTCTTACATTCATGGGAAGACTAGGCAACTTTTCCCTTAGTTTCATTTCTTTACTAAACTACTCCTATTGTATTTCTTATAAATGAAATATAATTTATTAGAAACATTTGGGCATTGAAGAATTTGTAGTCAGGCACCATTGTTTTATATATCACCATTTTTTAAATATTGGGCAACTTCAAAGATTTTTCACTAAGCCTGCTTCAGTTAATAAATCATTATTAGTTTCTTTATAACATTTTAAAACTCTTTACATTTTTATCTTGCTTTTACATAGTCTAAGAACAAATAAACAATGGCATGGGGGTAATGCCTACTTCTAAGCTTTCTGTGATATTTCACAAGTTTTGCTCAAATCTATACAGCTATTGGCAAAAATTGAACTAGACATCAGTGCTTCTGATTTGGGCTATTAAAGTGGGTAATTTTGTTCCCAGGCTAATATTTAAGTAGCAAAGCTATTAAGAAACAATAGCAGAGTTGCAGTAGTAGCAAGGAAAGGACTGAAATCGTGGGTAAAGGTCCTCTTTAACTTCTAGATTAGTTATTTCCCTGTTCTATTTTCACTTAGTGTGTTCCCAGAAATACTTGCTTAGTACGATTTGGACTGGTGAGTGCAGGATGGCAGCTGGCCTGGAGCACGACTGCACCAAGTACCACTGAGCAACTCAAGCATCATTATTATAGGGTGGATAATAGACAGAATGGCCCTAAAGTTCATGTGAAATTTAATATAGTTGTCTAGTTATATATTTTGTATTGGCTCTCTATTTATATATATATAACTATTTTATATATTTATTTTGTATTTTAATAAACATGAATGTTTCCATATTATTGGTACAGTTAGACACATTCTCCTAACTCTTAGCTGAAATTAAGAGAACAAAGATAGTACAAGCTAAATATCTGATGAAGAGCACTTTTGAAATAAGGTGGCCTGTGGTTTTCAGTCACACATTACTGATCGCAAATACTCGACCATCTGAGAGTAGAAAACAACACTGCTGCTTTGTGTTAGGACTGAGTAAGATAAAACCTATCAGTCATTAAAACTAATCAATCCTCCCAAACTTATTTGGGATTCCAAGGGAAGAATGGGTTCCATGGTTCTTCATAGGATTATCTTGAAGATTAGCTACATTAATCTGTCCAAAATCCTCAACCCACAATCCGTAACTAAAGAGGTAGTGTAACACATCTTTCTTAAAGATAACATATCTTATTTTCGTTTATGAATCTTTCTTAAATGCTTAAGACCCTACCTTGAATGAAGATTTGGCCTCTCACTGAGCTCTATTTAAAGGGTTAAATTGTCTTTGAGAAGCTACTGAGTATGGCTTTTGCCCTCTTCTCTCCCCACAGCAAAGTGTTTAGCATAGCATGACCTTCTCCTCTGAAGGCTGACAGGCCCTAGTTGCCCCCTATATACCCACAGCCCTTCCTGGAGCAGCTTTTGCACACTTGACTTGACTGGTCAGGTAGCCTCCAGGGTGTGATCAGAGAAGCTCTTGAGTGCCTTTTTTCAGAGTGAGATGAGCCCTTTATCCCCAGCCTTCCCGTTAAAACACAATTCTCACAGCAGGGTACATAAGGCTTTCAAAATCCCCACCTTCCTCTGCAATAGCATCCAAGTTTTACCCCCACCCCCCTTCACACATAAGTTCTCCATCAACACCTTCTAAAGGCACCACCTTTTTAAAGACTGTGGTGTATTCCATCCTGTAGGTATTTCTTTCTGAAGGAGACTCCATAAATTTCCTGTTTCTAGAAATCCATCCATTTCTTTTAAGTTATTTGATGTGTTGATGTACAGTTGTTGACAGAGGTCTCCTATGATCCTTTATGTTTTTGTTGTATCAATCGTAATGTGTATACAAGTTTAATATCCATCATGTAAAGATCTAAAAAGTTCTAAAATACCATTTTTTTTGAGCACCAACATCACACTCCAAGGAAATGCTCAGTGGAGCATCTTTGGGTTAGGGAGGCTGAACCAGTAAATAGTGTAAATATCCAAATTCTGAAATTGTCTGATGTCTGTTCCAAGCACTGTGGATAAGGAGAACTCACCCTGTAATACACAGCCTTACCAAAAGAAGTATGTTCTGTCATTCATTACAACGTGGCTGGAACTGATGGACATTATGATAAGTGGAATTAGCTAGCATCGAAAGACAAATAGCATATGATCTCACTTATTACATGCAGAAACTAAAAAAGCCCTTCTCATAGAAGGCAATGGTAGAATGGTGGTTACCAGAGGCTATAGGGAAAGGAGAGAGATGTGGCTGTGTAGATGCAAAGTTCTTAACTAAAGGAACGAGCTTTCATGATATATTGTAATGTACGGTGACGCCAGCTCATAACAATGTACTGTACATTTCAAATTTGCTAAAGAAGTAGATAAAAACATTCTCCTTACAAAACAATTAAGTTGGTGCAATGATTGTTAATTAGCTTGACTGAAGCTTTTTGCAGTGTATCCATGGATCAAAACATCTCAATGTACCCCATAAATACGCACAATTATTATTTACCAATTAAAAATATATAAATGGTTTTTAGAAGACATTTTCTTTCCTCACTCTGCACAATCACTAGCACTTCCTAAAAGAAGCCATCCTGT
>NW_003852407.1:9324998-9326208 GCF_000181295.1 Otolemur garnettii
GGTCTCCTATGATCCTTTATGTTTTTGTTGTATCAATCGTAATGTGTATACAAGTTTAATATCCATCATGTAAAGATCTAAAAAGTTCTAAAATACAATTTTTTTTGAGCACCAACATCACACTCCAAGGAAATGCTCAGTGGAGCATCTTTGGGTCAGGGAGGCTGAGCCAGTAAATAGTGTAAATATTCCAAATTCTGAAATTATCTGATGTCTGTTCCAAGCACTGTGGATAAGGAGAACTCACCCTGTAATACACAGCCTTAACAAAAGAAGTATGTTCTGTCATTCATTACAACGTGGCTGGAACTGATGGACATTATGATAAGTGGAATTAGCTAGCATTGAAAGACAAACAGCATATGATCTCACTTATTACATGCAGAAACTAAAAAAGCCCTTCTCATAGAAGGCAATGGTAGAATGGTGGTTACCAGAGGCTGTAGGGAAAGGAGAGAGATGAGGAAGGAGATGTGGCTGTGTAGATGCAAAGTTCTTAACTGGAGGAATGAGCTTTCATGATATATTGTAATGTACGGTGACGCCAGCTCATAATAATGTACTGTACACTTCAAATTTGCTAAAGAAGTAGATAAAAACATTCTCCTTACAAAACAATTACATTGGTGCAATGATTGTTAATTAGCTTGACTGAAGCTTTTTGCAGTGTATCCATGGATCAAAACATCTCAATGTACCCCATAAATACACACAATTATTATTTACCAATTAAAAATATATAAATGGTTTTTAGAAGACATTTTCTTTCCTCACTCTGCACAATCACTAGCACTTCCTAAAAGAAGCCATCCTGTCCCTTCCTGTCCCCTTCCCTGCTGTACTCAGCATCCCCCTCATCACACCTCCATCCACAGGGACGTGAGATGCCCCTGGTGCAGGCGGCAGTCACTCAGGGTTTATAGTTCTGCATCTTCCAATAGACCAAGAGTGTCTTAAACAGGTACTGTGGCCTGGGCTTAGCCTACTTTTCTGAATAAAACGGGTCTGTGGAGGATGTTTGGTGTTGGACATCTGGAAAAAAGAAGGGAAAAGATGAAGGGAGGAGGGAAGAAGGAAAGGTAAGGAGCACAAGAGGCAATGCAATCGGCGTAGGGCTTGCGACGAAGGGCCTGAGCATGATTCAAGGAGCTAGCATGTTGATTAAAAACGAATTTCTTATCCACGAAGCACTATGTGATAAAAGAAGTGA
>NW_003852407.1:9326848-9331622 GCF_000181295.1 Otolemur garnettii
CTTTTGATTAGTATTTATGCACATCAATTAATATACCTGTATGGGATAGTCATTATATCAATTACTGAGAAAACCTGCATTAATTCCTTATGTAACAGGGACTCTCATTTGTCACCAAATCCCCTGACAATGTTCTTACAGGAATCATAATTTTAAAGAGACTTGCAGGTTCGTTAAAACTAGGGTAACCATCTACCCAGATTTGATCTGAGATCCTGGTTTATTCCTGCTTCCCTGGCTTAACAGCAAATAAAATCATTTTGTTGTTTGCAAAAATTTACTGGTTTAGATAATGAATCAAATGGTCATTATCCTTAACAACCCATGGAAATTATGCAGGACATGATAAGAATAATTTCCCTGAGCTCAGACCAAGCACATAGGAGCAAGTGATATTAACCCCATCATTGCATTGACCTGCTGCCTTAGAATTCAGTTTCCTTGATAGTAAATTGGGACACTCAAGACTTTCCCTTCCTACTTCACTTTTTGAAATTATAAATTGAAGTAAGCATACTTTGAGTTGTAAAAAACAAATTCTCTAATGTCAGTGTTAATTTTTCAAATCTAAAGGTAAGAGAAACAAACTAGCAGTAATGGAGAAGAGAAAAGTTAAGAGGTGGGAGTAGGGAAGTAGGTTATTTTATCATTTAGTTTAAGGTTGCCCTTGGCCAAATTTCTTAAGTAAATATGAACAAATATCTGAATGTCCAAAGTAGGTCACAAAAGCCCTACTTTCTGGTGAAATTTAGAAACAATGAATAGGAGACAGCAAAGTGTGAGGGTCAGAAAGTCCTAGATTCAGCACTTCCATCTGCCACCAGTTAGGCGTGTAGTCTTGGGCAAAACAAATACAGCCTCTCTTGTCCTCATTCTTCTCATCAGTGGAATGGGAATAAAAATGTCAGCTTTTGCAGAATCAATGTGAAGCATTAGGTGGAGCATAATAATAATAATTGTTTTTATTATGCTCTAAAATAATTCTAAATAATTCTCTAAAAGAGGAAGGTGTCCTGGCTCAGGGTAGGAATGGAATATAGATTTGTGGCCTAAAAGTTAATTAGACCCAGAAGTTCTAAATCCCTAATATATAAAAGGAAACATAAGAACTGAGTGTGGTATAAATGAGTGAAATTTGCACCCTCAATGCCTCACTTCTCTTGTATCAAATACTTTTTGAAGACAAAAATTAACCAACATCTTAATAAGTTTGAGTCTAAGAGCAATTTTCATCACACGTGATGCCAGTGAGTGAGATTTGCACTGTTGGTGGCAGGACTCAAGTGGGAGAGAGGCAATGTTGCTGACTGAAGCTCAGGAATCTTTCTCATATTCCAATTTTACACAGGCTCTGAAACCAGAGGGAGACCATTTTTTTCTTTGCAGGTGAGAAGTATGGTAATGATGGACTTACTAACCTTGAGTGAGCCTGAGGAATCCAGAAGTACAGAATCCAAACATACTTTCAAATGCAGTGTTTCTCTAGTTCACTTGATGCTGGAGCTGAACAAAGAAAATGAAAAAAAAAAAAAAAAGGCACTGACTTCAACAATGGGAAAAGAAAAACTATCTTTTGGACTCAGGTTATGCTCCCTTGGAATTTCTCCAAGGAACACACTTGATGACTTTAGTTGTCATCAGAGACTTACAGATGATCTCTTTTTTTGTTTGTTTTTATTTCTTATAGCATAACTGTGTACATTAATGCAATCATGGCGTACAGTGTGCTGTTTTCATATACATTTTGAAATACTCTCATCAAACTGGTTAACATAATCTTTATGTCATTTTCTTAGTTATTGAGTTAAGACATTCATACTCTGCTTTTAAAAAGATTCACTTGTACCTTTGTAAGATAAACCCTAGAGGTGACCCCACCAATCACCCTCCCTCTCCCCATCCAACCCCCCCAGATGATCTTTGGGGATTATACTAGTCATATGCAAAAAAAAAAGAAAAAGAAAGAAAGAAAGAAAGAAAGAAAGAAAGAAAGAAAAATTTCCACTCACAAATAAGTTTTCTCTTAAAATGTATAAAAAAAATCAGGAAGATGCATGGTCCTTGATGTCTGGTCAATTGGTCAGAGAATTTTAATAATAGATTTTGAATATTAATTATATTACATCATCTCATTTGGCTATTTTATCTTTGTTTCTTTCACGTCTTTTCAGTAAAACAAACAACAACAACAACAACAACAACCCCCCACAAATCTCAGCTCCAGCATTCCCTGGAGAACGTTCATGAGTAGATTCTGTTTGCTTCTTTATCTGGAAAACTAAGACACTGAATTAGGCAATTTTTCAGTATTGCTATAAATAATTTGGTATCACTTGGAACAACATTTATAAACCAGCTGAAAAACACATGTCTTTTTCTTTTTAATGAAACAAATTATCTCTGATGTTTGCCCAAGAGAGAAAGTGCTAAGAATCCAAACAGACGTAATTTATCTGACAGAGCTCTGCCCTGTCACTGAAATTATGTTTAATTACAACATGGATCCTACTGTCCAGCCAGGGCACATCCTTTCCAGTGTCCCTGCTCCTTTCTCTGTTCCTCTGGACTGTACACTGGCCCCTCTCGACTCTATAGTACCCCAAACAGAAGATTGATGCAGCTGAAATGAAAGGACCACAGTCAGAGAAAAGAGTCGAGATTATTGAGAAAGAAAATCTGAGATGATGCCTCAAGCTCTCTTGGGTCTCAAACTCCAATTTTGAGGCCAGTAATGTCTCCGTTGTGGAGAACAGCACGTCCCTGACTCTTCTTCTTGGTTTTCCCCTCCTATGTGCATACCCCTAGGTGTGCTAGGTAGAACCTGGAGCAGATGTTTGTTATCAAGTTCACTATGAAAGATCAGTGTGCTCAAAGGAACTTACTGACTTCTTGGGGCTGGTGGGCATGTCCATAAAAATGGATTATAGAGCTTCTGAAATTCAGAGATTAAAATTCAGAGGTTTAAACATGTGGCAGTGATCAGGAAAGGTTTTCTCACAAAGGTGAACATTTAGTTATACATGGAAGGAAGACTGGCTGAGACCCCTCCTTCCAGGCTTGGGCAATGGTACAAAGGCACAAATGCATCTTACACCGGGAGAGTTCAGGGTGAGTACAGGCTCTGTGTGGAGGGTTTAGGTTTGTGGAGGGTGAAGACGTGGTTTAAGCAGTGGTATGGAGCCAGATGAGTCAAAGATTTGAAATTTCAGTCAGGGAGGCTAAAATTAGAAAATTAAACATTAACAATGCACAGCAATTACCATTATTCACGATAATAATTTAAAAGGCTGAAAGCTTAATTAACTGTCCGTGATTGGCAGTATGCGGGGTGGACTATGAAATTGAGCCCAGACGTAGGAAGACTCTGTCTTTAACATCTCTTTAGGAAGATTCTCTTGCTTTAGCATCTCTTTAGGTAGAAAATTTCCTTGGAGGAAACAAAGAATGTCAGTTAGAAAAATACAAAGTTTTAGTAAATCTGACAATTTTATGGACTAAGTAACAAAATTAGCTCACATGAAGTCAGCATCTAAGTGACTGTTGCCCCACCTTATACCAAAAAGAGAAACATAATGTCATTTAAAAAATCCAGTGTCCTTAGAAAGATACTACCTACTACCCTCTTTAGATTCTACTTCTTTCATCTCTAATATAGTCTAATAAAGAATAATGGACTTTGTTCAGGCTGTAGAAATTCACATAGAGACAGGAAGTGGGCATGACAGCTATCAGGTAAGTGATGGGCTGTCAGGCAAAAAAGGGATTGACTTGTAGCACTGCTCACGTTACAATTAAAATCCAAAGGATGTTACATAAATCATCATAGCAATAAAGCTAGCTAGTGTTTAATCTTGCACAAAAGTTGAGCTTTCTGGCATCATACTATTCTCACCGAAAAGGGAGTAAAGATAAAACAGATAGGATCTCAAGTTACAAAGGGCCAGACAAACTCCACATGAAGAAGCATTTCCTTAGAATAGCAGTTATGTTGGGCAGTGCCTGTAGCTCTGTGGGTAGAGCGCCGGCTCCATATACCCAGGGTGGCAGGTTCAAACCCAGCCCCAGCCAAACTGCAACAACAAAAAGATAGGCTGGCATTGTGGCAGGCACCTGTAGTCCCAGCTACTTGGGAGGCTGAGACAAGAGAATCACCTAAGCCCAGGCATTAGAGGTTGCTGTGAGCTGTGATATCACAGCACTCTATCAACAGCGATAAAGTAAGACTCTGCCTCTAAAAAAAAAAAAAAGCAGCTATGCCACAACAGTGCCGCAGAAGAAAGAACGTGCTCAAAAAGAGGACACTTGGCCATGTAGTAAGGAACACAAAAAAGGAATTTCAGTCTCTAATGCAAGTTGAAACAGATGCTATTAGCCACTTGGTGAAGGGACACTCACTGGGTCAGCTTTTATAATAAACATACATAATACATACATAAGCAAAATTTTGCTTTCTCAAGAGCTACCTACAAAAAACACTCTTAGGAATGTTTTTATCTCCTGTCATCATACACCTCGCCTTTTTCTGACAGTGATTATGAAAAAACAGAAATCATAGGTTATTGGGACACAAATGAATATTTTGTGTTTGATTGTCTTGAGAAGAAAAGACTCAGTGCTTGACATTGTTATACATGCATTGAGAAAAAACAACAAAATTCTGAACTTCCCTGAGGATTTAAGTCATGACCAGCTCATTCTGTTTACATGAATCTTCCTTACCTTCTTCAGGATCATGAGACAGAAAGAGACATCTCTGCAGGTCCTGACTAGGTGT
>NW_003852407.1:9331804-9332809 GCF_000181295.1 Otolemur garnettii
TAAGGAAAATGTAAAGTATATGAGGTGAATTTTTTTTCCTTTTCCATTCACTGCTGCTCTATTCCAAGCTTGACACATAGTAGATGTTCAATAAACATTGAATGAAAATAATGCATCTAATTTTAGGAGATGAAGGCAGCAGTTCGGCCACATCCATAACCACTTAGCAAGTGCTGAAGTCAGAGTCAACGCATTTGAGGACTGCTTTGTTTCTGCCTCTATCTTATATATTCAGGTTTTAGTACTATTTTAAGCTTTTTAGAAGAAAGATATAACATATGTTCACAATTCAAATAGCACAAAGCTGTAAGCACCACAATATAAAGCTGAGGAAATTGAATAGAACTTAGATATTATCACAAAAACAGAACCTGTTGAGGAATGCCAAACACAGTCTAGAGCCAGGTCTATGCTTAATTGTACTTCATCTCTGCTTATTTTTTATTGAATTTTCTCCCTATATAAAATGATAAAAAATGACACTTGGTATTGCAGGATTTGGAAAATGCCCTTTCATTCACTAAAGCCAGAGAGGAAATGAGCTTTGGATTCATAACAATATTCAATCATCTTGCAAAAGCCCATTTTTTCTCCTCTTTCCTTTTTGTCTGGTGCAGCTTGAAAAAGCAAGGACATTTCTGCTCATTTGTTAAGACTGCAGAGTTCTCAGACAAAGGGGGTACCCAGAAGGAAACTTCGTGGCAAGGAGCAAAATGACAGTAATTTTGAGGGTAGTTGCCACTACAATTCCAACCACAATTAAATTATGCTGAAAATAGTAAGCATGTGTGTTGGGGCTGAGAAAAAAGCAACATTTTCTAAGCAAAGTCTAAGCATGCTTCAAATTGTGGGTCTTAACACAAAATTCACTTCAATTTTCTGTAAAACATCAGTCTTGATTAAATATAAGACATGTATGTACATTGGTATATGTGATTAAGTATGCTCAGGACTGGCTATATTTTTTAAGTTTTTTACAGTTTCTGAACTAATTAAATATTAGTT
>NW_003852407.1:9333128-9336894 GCF_000181295.1 Otolemur garnettii
CCATATGAGAAATAAAAGAGGCAGAGCTAGTGATTCAAAAATGACATATACTCAAGCAATGTAAATATTCTTATTTCATAAGTATGATATCAAAACTAAGAACATACATACATTAAACATACTTTTTAGCAATTTTGTGTTAAAAAGTGTGTTCACTGGGTGTGATATCTTATACCTGTAATTGCAACACTTTGGGAGTCCCAAGTGGGAAGATCATTAGAGCACAGAAGTTTGAGACCAGCCTGGGTGACATTGTAAGACCCCTGACTCCACAGAAAATTAGAAAAAATAAGTAAAAATTTACTGGGCATGGTGGCATATGTTAATTGTTTTGGCTGCGTGGTAGGCTGAGGCAGTAGTGTTTATTGAGCCCAGGAATTCAAGGCTGCAGTAAGCTATGAAGCTATGTAGCAATACTCAACCTGCAGCATGAGACCCTGTCTCAAAAAAATTTGAAAAGTAAAAAAATGAAAAAAGTTTTTTTTTGAGACAGAGCCTCAAGCTATTGCCCTGGGTAGAGTGCTGTAACATCACAGCTCACAGCAAGCTCCAACTCTTGGGCTTAAGTGATTCTCTTGCCTCAGACTCCCAAGTAGCTGAGAGCACAGGCGCCCGCCACAATGCTCAGCTATTTTTTGATTGTGGTTGTCATTGTTGTTTGGCGGGCCCAGGCTGGATTCGGACCCACCAGCTCTGGTGTATGTGGCTAGCGCCTTAGCCACTAGAGTTACAAGCGCCCAGCCGAAAAAAGTTTTATACGCACAACCAAAAGGGATGATGCGCACTTCTAGATGGGATTCCAGTTTGGACAAGAGAGCTATGAAGGATCACTTCCTGGGTAAATTTGAATACAATCTAATTTTAGATAATATAAATATTTATTAAAATGGAAAGATGGGAATTATTAATTTAAAAAAGTAAGTTACGAAACTACATGTATAGTGTAATCTCGTGTTTGCTTCCAAGCCCACAAATGCCTGCCTGCAGGGCTGTTCAAAAGGACATCTGAGGAGATACATGCAAAAGAGTTTAGCATTCATATGTTAATTTCTGGATGGTTTGATTGTGGTATTTTAATTTAAATACTAAATGAATTTATTTTAGTTCCTTTTTACTTAGTAATTATTACCACTGTTGTCATAGTGCCTCTAAATAACAAAACATTATTTAATAAAGTTACTATTTGTAATTCCATATCCATAAAAACAACACCTGGTTTTTGAAACTATCTAATTTGGGGGGGAAAGTATCCCTCTTTTCCCCTTCCTTCACAGATACATGATCCAGGCACACCAGATTATGCAGCCACCTGCTCCTCCCTTTATGTCATTTTTATGTCATAAAAATACTTATTTTTATGTTAGATGATTACCATTCTTCTCGCTCACCTCTACCTGTCAAAGACTGTTCCAGGTTCCCAGGTTCATTTTCAATGTTACCTCCTCATGAAGCATCCTTGGGGCCCCCAATTATTTCTAATTTTTTTTCTAGGTGCAGCAAGAGTTCTTTGAGTGCCATTTACAATCTCTTATGTCTTATGGTTAGTTTTGTGTTTTACAGTGACTTGTAAGCAGATATGTTTTCCCCACCAGCCGGAGTGGCTGAAGGGGAAGATTCTGGGTAGTCATGCCTGGATGGCAGGGCCTGTATTATTTTTCATCTTTGTACCCACACACACCCCTATTTCAGTGCAGGGAAGAAGAGATTTGTAAAAATTGATACACATTTAAGGACACAAAGTTTGAATTTAGGGTAGGTTGAACAGGCTGTATTGTCTTTGGATGAAGACTATGAGTTAGACATGGACAACAGACAGTGGAGGTCTGTAAAAATGCACATGGTCAATCTGTGTTGGAAGTTAGTCCCACAAAGAAAGAAGATGATACCGTGCCCTGCAAATGTAATGCCAAACATCGAAAGGAACAAAATATTAACAACTTTGGACATTTTTAGCATGTATGTGCTGTTCATACCTTAGCAATGAAAATCAAACTTCTAGAATATGACAATTATCTTTCTAACAGTTGCATGGTGAGTTCTAAAAGGTATCAGAACAAAACCAAAGTACCCAACAAAGCAAACAAACAACAAAAAAACAAGTGGACAAATCTTCAGTGGATCTGTGAGGACTGACCAAACACTAAACAATGAAATGATGAGCTGGCCTTCAACTGAGAACATGGGGAGCATTAAAGTTTCCCCATTATAAAGACCACCCACTTTTCAGATAGCTGGTGTGCAGCCCACTAGGGAGAAGATGAAGCCAATGTCACACTTCTAGTTAGAAATAGCAATTTACTCTAGGGTCACTTTTAAAGTTCAAAAATTATGGTGTCTGTTAAAATGCATGAGGTCAGTGGGAAGCATGGCTCAAAAGAGGAGGGGACAGGAGTGTTTGCAAGGGTGTGAAGGGCAGTAGATGCTCCATTCTTCATTCTCTCCACTGTGCTTCACACCCAGCCAGTGTTCAGTGAATGCTGAGTGGCAGAAGAGGATGTGAAGAGAGTTTCTTCTATGTTGTTTTTTCCCACTTTAATGTCAATTCCATTAAGAGATTGATTAGTTACTATTTTGCAAAATATGGGAAGTTGCAAAAAGCCTGAGGAAATAAGATTGGAAATAGGCAGATGAGATGACAAGCAGAGATTGCAAGAAGGAAAGATTTGTGTAAGAAACCAACATCAGGGAGAAAATATTAGTCCTCTGAGCAAGAAAGCAGACCAGCAATCCATCCTAGCTACAATCCATCCTAGCCACTTAGCTGGAGCTGATGACTAGCTTGCTAATTGATTGTTTTGTTTTGCACTGAAACATTACAATCGCAATTTCCTAAGGAGTTGAAGTGTGCTTTTCTATTTATCTCCAAGAGTGATGTTGTGTTTCTTTTATGCAATTCTGTATAGTCATAAAAAGCTCAAAAAACACTTATCCCTAAATGACTGGCTGAATTGTTAACTCCGCCAACAGTATCATAAGCTAATTGATGTGGAAAAAGGTTTTGAAGATCTATCCCAATTCTGGAATTTTCTTGGCAAACATCTCAGTAATAAAAATGTTACAGACTGGGCAGTGCCTGTGGCTCAAAAGGGTAGGGCACTGGCGGCGGTGGCTAGAGGTGGGTGGAGGTGGGGGGTTCAAACCCAGCCCTGGCCCCCCCCCCAAAAAAATATATATATACACTACAGATTAAAACCTGATGATATTAGGGAATCATCAGTAAAACTGACAATTATTTTAATAATAGCCTGATTTAAAAGGAGATTAAGTGTGTGTACAAAAAGGTATTCCCCCCAATCTACCTGTGGAGTTAGTTATAAGTAATAGACACAGTTGAGAGTCTGATGAAATCTATAGAACCCCTCCTCAGAATAATGCTTTTAACACAAAATGCAAGAGGCAAAATTACAAAACAAACCAATCCTATTGAAATAGTTTATCAAAGTATTAATAAATATGATATGGTAATGTGAATGTTTCTTTAGGTACACATTGTATAAAATCTAACAGAAGTCAAAATAACCACAGTAATTTCAAAGTAGTGATAATCATCTCAAGAAACCTTTTGAGCTATCTATGTAACCTGGAGATGATTCTAAAATCACTCATTTGTACTGATGATGAAGCCACAGGCATTGCTAACAGGACTCCAGTTGGTTAAGCATATTAACAATTGGAGAAAACACCAACTGTCAGTTAGAGGCTAATTAAAAATAAAGATATTCTCCTTTTGTCCTGTTCACATTCTAAAACCTATTAAATTGAGATC
>NW_003852407.1:9336958-9341932 GCF_000181295.1 Otolemur garnettii
TTGAAATAAAAACATGAGACTAATAGTAATTCAGAGTGATCAAACAAACTTGAGGCTGATGTCCAGATGGTTTGGAAGGGGAGGGTCTTTAGGACTTCAAAAAAACCAATAACTTTCAAATTTCAGAGAAATAGGACCACTAAAAAAAGCCTCTAGCACAGGTGTCCTCAAACTACGGCCTGCGGGCCACATGCAGCCCACCGAGGACATTTATCTAGCCCGCTGGGTGTTTTTGCCACCGTTGCCTGTCCTGCTTAGCAGCCGACTCGTTCCTGGGCCCACAGTCTGGCCCTCCAACAGTCTGAGGGACAGTGAACTGGCCCCTGTTTAAAAAGTTTGAGGACCCCTGCTCTAGCATATAAACTCTCATTCTTCACAGAGGTAACAGAATAAAGTCTTCAAGATTTCTTTCTTTAAGGTAGAGAAATTCCGCAAATTGCTGGGGAAATACACATTCCATTTTCAAGCAACAAAACCCCGCAAGAAAAGCCAGTGTTCTGTTTGGTCTTGTACTAAGTTGCTTCAGAGTCAAATTCTATATCAGTGTAACAAGAAAAGGTTAATTACCAGCTCTTTTACGGGGCCTAAGGGATGCTAAAACTTACTGTATACAGATAATAAGCTGATAAATAAATATGGAGCCAGTTTAAAATTGCAGAAAGCATGTGGATTGCTAAGCAATACCCAAATCTATGGGCAGACATTCAACGGACTGGATTACTGCTGTATTTCTCACAGGCATTATCATTCTATAAAAGGGCTGCTCTGGTAATTTTCAGCTGAATATATTCATTGTGTTGGAGAAATTCACTGCATCATAGCTGATGCACTTAATGAACACTGTGGCAAACAGGCAAATCATGTTTTCATATAAATTGCCAGATCAATAAAAGCTGCTTCTTTTATTCCCTGCTGCATTCACGTTGGTTAAAAATACACCCTGTGTGCCCTGAGAACAAATGGGATATTTTAGCCCATCACGTTCATTTCTTTCAAATGATGCTGTTCTGTTGGTATCCAGCACAGTCCTTGGCACTCAGGAACCTAGTGCTGTTTTGATGAGTGGAACCCAAATCTTCAAACTCATAATTACTTTCTGAACTGAGGTAAATGACAACGTAAGAGGACCATAGTTGACTTTGTCTCCGCAAATAGTTCTAAGATGGGCAGGAAGTGAAGAAGGAGAAAATGGAACTAGAGCTTTCTTTTGCATGCTTAATGCTATCAATCCTGGTGAGTGACTGTAGGACATTGATTATTCATTCCTCTAATTCATATCGTCTCTGTGATGGTCTGGTCATAGAGTTTTCTTCAGTATAACCATAGAAAATTATTTCCCAATTGAATAAGAAACTTCTATAAAAACAAGTTCCCATCCACCTTTTTTTTTTTTGAGCCATGCATAACATTACTATAAATATCTTTTCCTTAGTTGGTCCATTTGTTTAGCATATATTTTATAGTGTTATTCTGTGCAAGGCTCTGTTCTAGCTGAAGTGACCAGGAGAATTTATATTTTAAAATAAACAATAATGTGATATAATACAATATGATATAATTTTAATGAAATTGATGTGACAAAATATAAGACACAGTAAGAGGGGGAAGAGTGTAATGGGAAAGTTATCTTATGGATTTCCAGGATGTTCTCTCTGGAGGTGGTGACATCTGTGCTGAAATCTAAAGGAAGTGAAGGGAAAAAGTTTTGTGAACATTTGGGGAAAAGACTTCTGTAGGAAGAGGCATCGTTAAGGTATGAAGTCATGGAGTTAGCAAGGACCTGATCGATAAGGCCATGTAGACCATGATGAAGATTTTAGACTTTATATTCTGCATCACAAGAAGCCAATGGAGCATTGTGAGCGAGCATATAACATGATTTACTGATATTTTCCAAGCATTACTCTGGCTGCTCTATGAACAATAGACCGTAGATGGACAAAGACAAAAGCAAGAGGGTTGGTTACATGGCCAAGATGAGTCGAGTCTAGTTGGAACTAAAGAAATGGTGCTAACTGGTTGTATTTCCAAATTAATAGACGCCTTTCTTTGCCACATTGGAAGAAGAGTTGTCTTGGGCCACACATTAAGTACACAAACATTAGCAAAAGCTGATGAGCAAACAAAAAAGGTCGTGCATAATTTTTGTGATTCCTACCACCACAGATAAGCTAGTCCTCACATAATCTGCATGCACCCCGTGGGCCATGGTTTGGACACACTTGGTAGAATAAATTGAACTTAGGGAAGGGAGGTTCAAAAGTCATACAACCAAGCAGTTTTGCATAAATACAAATCAAAGCTTGTCTTCTTCTTTGAGTCTCTCTCCCTCTTCTGAACTTCAAAAAAAGTAGTTAATAGTCACATCAATCAATTACTACCTTACCAATTATAATTATCCTTTAAATTTCAGAATCCACAGAAACTAGATTTTTAAGTAGTTCATGAATATCTTCTCTCAATTTCCCAAATGATTGATGCCTTTTTACCAGTTCCCAGGTTACAGTTACATACCTGACCACTGTTTTCTTTCCAGTCTCTTGACCACCATGACTCTATAACTCTTAGTTTGCCATAAATATTTATATCTCTATTCGCTCAGAGGTGCAATTTCTAACAAAATAATAAACACAAAACACTACATGACCAGGTCTCCTGGGGTTCTGCTCTTGCCAATGGATTTTTTCGGCACACACTGTTTCAGAGAAGCCAGATGTTGTGGTGGGTTAGCCTAGTGGTCAAAGGGAAGTTACTTGGATTCAGATTTGCTGAGCTTGGGTTTGGCCTCCAACTCCAACTAGCTGTTTGATCTTGAGCCATTTGCCTCTTGACACCCATTATCAATTTATTCATATGTGCTTATTCAATAAATTCCTTGTGAGTCTTAAATGAGATAATTCTTTTAAAGAACTTTGGAGAGAAACTGGCTCCCTGTATTAAAAAAAAAAAAAAAATTGCATCTGTCTTACACATCATCACCAAATTTTTCAACTGCTGAGCTGTTGAATCTGAAAATTGTATTTATAGGTCACAGCATTAACCCAAACTCCAGGTTTGTAATTCATTTCCCAATACAGTCTTTGGCTATCTGTCAGGCCCTGCACAGTCATGTCAAAAATGAGAAATTCATCATTTTCTTGTGAGTGCTTTCTTCTCCTCATATATTCTCAGTCTCAATATATCTATGTCCCAGAGGGTTGCAAAATAATCTATGCCTAATTTTCTCTTTTAAGTCAATCCTCATGTCTAGTCTATGTCATACTGATTTTAATTCTTACATACGATTTTTATACTTCAGTTTTCCATTCCTGTTACCAACGTTCTAACCTTAGGACTCATTGTCAATCTGAATATTATCATAATTATTCTCCCCTCTCTCCCCTCTTTGCTATTCTCCTCAGTGTTATCCTACTAAAATGCCAGGTCAACTATGTTGTTCCTTGCTTCTCATGATCTTAGAGCTCATCATGGCTTAAAGAATAATTCAGCAATTTAACATCAATTTAGTATATCCACAGAGATCTAGTTGTTTTCTGCATTTCCAATCTTATTGCCAAACAGCGTTGCTTCAACATTTTCACTACAGTAATATTAAAGGAACATTTATTTATGCTGTCCTTTCTTCTTAAATGCCCTACATCTACACACTCATGCTCCAAACACATCCTTAAACATAGTATTCACTATTTAATCCTTAGCTTAGTCATTCGGTCTTCTTTGGGCCACAAGCTAGGATATATGGCATGGACTGTGGTTTTCTGCCATTGTATGTCCATATTTTATTATTCTTACATGTTAGCAGGACTTTTCAAACCTAACTAGACTTGGAGCTGCTTTATGACAGAACCATGTATTCATTTTTGTCTCTCTGGCACCTAACACCTAAATGGAACCTACGACCTTAGTAATATAATTATTGATAGAATAATTTAATGAATGAATTATTTGAAAATTTCACCAGTATCTCTTAAGATTAAATTCACTGGAATATTTCTTCTAAAAGTACCAGTTTGATCCTTCCTTCCTTCCTTCTTTCTTTCCTTTCTTTCTTTCTTGAGACAGTCTCACTCTGTCACCCTAGGCAGAGTGTCATAGAATCATCCTCACTCACAGCAACCATAGTCTTTTGGGCTCAAGCAAAGCAACCCTCTTGCCACAGCTCCCAAGTAGCTGGGACTATAGGTTTCCGCCAAAATGCCTGGCTAGTTTTTCTATTCTCTAGTAGAGATGGGGTCTCATTCTTGCTTAGTCTGGTGTGGAAGTCCTAAACTCGAGCAATCTGCCCACTTCAGCCTCCAGCGTGCTGGGATTATAGGCATGAGTCACTGTCCTGGCCTTGATTATGCTTTTAAAGTCTAATGGCTTTATATTGCCTATGAGACAGTGCTTCTTAAATTGATGTTTATAGACTCTGGCTATCAGGGTATAAAGGCTTTTTTATGGATTTTTTAAAAATTTTGTATATTAATTTGAGTGGCTAATCATAAATCAATATAAGTATATTCTGTGATTCTGGAAAATCACTGAGTAACCCAGACCTGTCACTTGACTTCAGTGTGTTGGTTTATATTTTTTATTACAATGATGATGTATCAAATGTTCAATTAGTAAGGTAGAATTCAACTCTTAATTTGGCTGAACTCTTTGATGTGAGACCACTGAAATATTTTTCAGAAATCCACAAAGTCTCAAATTTGAGAAATATTGTCATAAGTTAAAGTCCACTTTCATGTAAATAAAACCACAATTAAGGCTCGGTGCCTGTGGCTCAAGTGGCTAAAGCACCAGCCATATACACCTATGGTGGTGGGTTCTAATCCAGTCCTGGCCCGCCAAAACAACAATGACTGCTGCAAACAAAAAATAGCTGGGTGTTGTGGTGGGCACCTGTGGTCCCAGCTCTTGGGAAGCTGTGGCAGGAGACTCGCTTGAGCCCAGGAGTTGGAGGTTGTTGTGAGCTGTGATGCTATGGCA
>NW_003852407.1:9342074-9415390 GCF_000181295.1 Otolemur garnettii
TTTTTCTACTCCAACACCATGCTTTGGATTCAGCCACTACCTGTGTATCAGAGATTTTCCATGTGCCATTTCTTTCTTTCTAAATTATATTCTTCATGTCTTCACTTAAGTGTTCTGTTCTCTATGAAACCTTCCATGATCTCAGTAAGATGGAGTTACTTCATCCTGTTCTCTTGGTTCTTTTGTTGTTGTTGTTATTTACCAGTTTTTAACCGCATGGAAGAACTTGTGTCCAATGACTTTCATTTTTATAAAAAACTAAACTATGGGGCAGGTGGTGGAAATCGGGGTATTATTTCTTTGAATGAATAAAGGTAAACCACTATGATTACTTGTGCATTTGAAAATATGTTCCATACAACCCAGAAAGTTGTACTGATGAAAATTTACCCGAGGAAAGCATAGAGAAATAAAAACAAAAATAACAACAACAAAAAGCACCCCATTAAAATGAAGTGAGTTGCTTTCTTGTGATATCTTTTGCAAGCTTAGAAAAGGTGAAAGTGGAGCAGGGCAGAGCTTATGAGGAAACCCACTTTAAACTTGATGCCTACCAATAAAACATATCTATTAGAATTATTATGGTGAGGATCATAGGACATCGAATTTTTGGTTAAATTGTATATAAAGTGATATCTGATCACTTGCCCCATTTAGCATGGGAATTTGATGCTCTGTGAATCTTTAAAAAGGTGTCTATATAGGAGCCATTGTTCTTTTAGAACTTTGTTATGAAAGGCATCTTCATGTTAAAAGACCTCACAAGAACCCAGATGAAAATTTCCTCAAGAAATCATATTGCTCTAGTGTTCTTTCAATGTTTTATAGAGACCTGCCTGCCATCTACTTATCCCAAGTACTGTGTTCCATCTGAAATTGCATCTTTTTATTTAATTCCTGTGTTATCTTGAACAAAATGTGCATTGCTTGGTAACAGGATGTAAAAAAAGATTTTTCACCTCCAAAACATACATTACTTAGAAGTACAGCAGTCAGGGGGATAAGCTATTCACCAATAATAAATGCACTTAATGTTCTTCTGAAAAAGCCATGCATTACTCTAACTTAAAACCAATGCTTAACAAATAAGTTTTTATTAGTTTATTATATATCCTGGTATCTAACTTTATGATAAGCATTAAGAAGATGCTAGCATTCTCCCTGCCTTAATTTGGTTTTCTTCAACAAATTTAAGATTAGATTCTATTTATTTATGTCCCAAAATGTGTAGTCACCTCATGAGGGCATCCATCTATTAATTTATCAGATTTTATTGATTGAATGTTAGGGAAGTCTTGAAATCCGTTTCTGCTTAAAGTACTGCCACTGCTGACTTGTAAGTTCCAAACTAAATCCTGTTGCCTCTTTGCACATGGTTTTTTTACATTTGCAAAACATGTTATTTAAGTTTTAAGATGCCTTTCATTTCAAGATATTGGAATTGCGTAATGAGGAGTCAGCACCCAGACGAGATTTTACTCCCTGTGATTTCCACACTCTAACCTCAACTCATATGGGTGCCTAAGAGACATGTCTCTTGTGGTTTCCAAGACCTACATTTTAGACTGGTTGACTTAACATGCCTACCTAATTGTAAGATTAATAACAAAATGAGAGAAGCCTGTAATCCTTGATTGTGAGAAACATGTTTTAGCGCTCATTATTTTGAATCTTCTAAGCTGTCATTCAGAAACTATATCATATTTATGTTGTTTATATTTTAGTAAAAACTGTACTCTAAAGAAACTAACTTATTTGTGTCAAAAAATTGAAGTTTAAAGACATTGGATTCGATTCCTGCTTGGAACTTGTTACTAAAGAAGAGTCCATAAAACCTATCCAACAAAATTAAAATTAATTTCAAAAATGGTAAAACAAATGACTTTTCTCCAGTGTGCCAATGGCTTAGGGTTGTCAGTGTCCCAGATTATCCCTTACACAAATGGAAAGATCTTGACTGAGCCTGATGTTTTAGTTTTCGTGTATAAACCAAAGTGTGGCTATTCCTTAGCCTCAAAGGTCATCAGTGAAGCCAAGCAAGGTAGTCAGTGTTTGTTGACACTCTTACCACACTGAGGGCAGAGAACTCCATGCTTTTGACAGCTGGCTGAAAACAGAATGTTAAGCACAAAAGATGCTGACTCATACTTTAAACCACCCCTCTCTCAGTAGATTGGACAATATAATGATTCTATAATGAAATCTATATTCTCTCTTTTTTACTCAAATTTACTAATATTTACTCAAAAATATTTTAACAATGGACATGATTCTAGCCACAATTTATTCGGAATAGTATGATTTAAATTTGCTCGGTTGTGATCTAAGCTTCTTGCTCTGCTTACCACCACCCCCAAATATATAAATATATATATATATATATATATATATATCACTACCAGCACCATCTTTTTAGTATATTCCTCATCTTGGTAAGTCCTTAGCCTACTCCTTGTAAGAATGCCAACAAGTTCCTAATTGCTTTATCAATAAAGTCCATTTGTAGTGGCGGCCACATACTCTCTATCTATGTCATAATAGAATTAGATTGCTCGTGTCTATCAGTGCTTTTTATGCCACTCTGAGTCCCTACTACCATATCAAAATTACTTTTTTGCATACATCAACTTGTTACTGACTCACTAACCCATAGTTAAACATGTAGTCACTTCATTCTTCCCAATAATATGAATATTTATCAAAAGGAAATAACTTTTCCCAGTGCTGTTCCAGATAGTCTAGGCTGGTAGAGAGGATAGTCAATGTAGTGGTCTTGTGGAGTTCACCAATTCAGTAGTACTCTAAAGGACAAAAGATGGCTCATCAGAGTCTCTGAGGCTTTGCATGTTATTTGAGAATACAAATTCAATATTATAATTCATTATTTATTTTTAATAGAAATTAGAATTGACAATGACTCATAATTCTTATATTAAGAACTATAGAAAATGAAGCTTGGCAAAATGTTTTCAGCCTCTCCGGATTTTAGATCATAGGGTATATTGTACAAGGACATGCAGAATGTAGAGGAGGAAGAAAATAACGTCTCCTGTTTGTAACAGAGTCAAGCTGTCCATCTGGAGTAAATTATTCTTGTAGTTCTTAAAGAAAAATGTAGATATTTACTCTCAATTTTTGAAGGAATAGTGAGGGTGTTGTCATAATACATAACACAGCAAAATGTCCTCAGTTTATTTTCATCCATTCATATCCAAAATCTGCATAATAACTCATATAAAACATTTATGCTATGTGGCCTTGCCTGGAACCCTATGCAAAACCCTTAAGAAAAGTTTCATGTCCCTTGCATGTTATTTTTTTTATAAGGGCCTTGAGTTTTGTGTGAGTAAGTTTGTACATATATGGATCAAAAAGTTTGAAAAAAGATTGAGAAATCATTATTTATGTTTTGTGAATCACTTACCATGAGTCTTTAGAAAATAAATGCAAAACTATTGTCATAAAAAATAATAAAGATATCTTAAATGTCTTAGAGGAGCCATTTCTATCATGGAATGGTTGAAAGTACTAGGGTTTGGAATTTGGCAAACGAGATTGTATTCTGTCTTGATCATCTATCAGTTATTGTGACACTGTGCTAGTTACCTTATCATGTCTTTGAGTCTCAGTTTCCTCATAAAGTAGGAATTGTAATATCTTAGTCACTAAGATATTACAATTGAATATAAACAGAAGGTATGGAAGCACTTGCTATGGGAACGCCACACTCAGCAATTGAATTGCTATTATAATTATTCAAAAAATGCTGTGCACCTGTTGTCTAGCTTATTCAGTTATAGCCCGTAGGGGAAATAATAATGCTTTCCTAATGCTGGAGTAGCCTGGTATCACTTGTCTTATACGCAAGCTAGAATCAAAGAGGGCTGATTTTGATTACCAGATCAACGCCCACAAGATCCTTTTCCTGTATACAGTGGAGACAATCAGTAGCCATTGTATTTTAGCTTATTTATTTATTTTTTTCTAAATTATCTGAGGCTGTGCTAGGTGCATTTTTATCTTATTTAAATGTGCCCACATTTTGAACACTTTACATGTTTATTAATGCCTTCCTCTGTGAAGCTAATACCATCGGCATGAATCAAGTTATTTGCTCTAGTTTTTTAGTGAATGCTACACCCAATCATATCCTCTGGAAAAAATATAGAGACATTGCTACTTTTCTCGACTTCTCTCACGGCGTCTCCTGATTCCAGTGCTGACCACTTGGGCACTTGGCTATGAGCACAATTTTATCTGCTGAATTATTCTGGCATCAATATGACTATGCTGTAAAATTTGGAATCAAGTGTCTCACTCAAAAGAGATTAGTAGCACTCAGACTCCTCCCTAACCAGCAAGTTCTATCATCCAGCCATTACAAGAAACATGTTTGGCTGTGGAAGCAGAGCCATATAGGGTAATACTTTTGGACCAAATGTCAGGAGACTTTGTAGTCTGAGCTTTGCTTTGCTACTTTGGGCAACGATCTTATCTCCTTGAACATTGATTTCTGATTCCAGGAGTTGAAATGCTGTTCTCTCTAAAGTTTTCTTTAGATCTAAAATTCTACTGTTGTCTTAAAAAGTACCTCTCAGATCTTCTTTTCAAGTTAAACATTTAGTGAATAGTCTGTGTCATCATTAACAAACTTCAGTTAACAAAGGGAATAAAGAATGTGCCTTAGGCCTAATTGTCCCTGATACAAACTCCCTGAGACAGCTTCCCTGGCCTCTGAGGTGAAGTCACCTGTAGCTCAGTTTCACTTGCTATGTGTATCTAAATTCTTGGATCTGTTCTGGGGGATCCCTTGTAATCAAGAATTTTCCAGAACCTGCTAGCTTATTATCAATAAACATGTTAAACAAGAGTTAAAGGCAGGACATAGTCTATCTATTCTGTGGATTTTAAGAAAGGTATAGGAATCCATCACACAAGAAGCTCATAATGTAGTTGAAGAAATCTCACATCTGCGGCAATAAAACAATTCAAGTTAGTAAGTGAGTGAAGTAATTTGTGAGTCCCATAAGTGTTTATGGAATTTTCAAAGGGGATACTTCATCACTCTCATCAGTGTATACCAGTTGAAAGTATTAGAACTTTACAATGCAAGATATTCAAGTGAATGAAATTGATTTAGATAGGATGAGAAGACAGGTGACCCACAGTTCTGTTTCCTATCATATTTCGAACCTAATGATGCTATTCTAGTCCAATTTCTCAAGTATATGTTTTTAATGAAAATTCCTATTAGCTCTGGATGGTACAGGCTTGAACTAGTGCTGAATTCCTATAACATGAACATTGTACCCCAAACAAGAATAGCATAGTAACTATATTTTACTTGATTCTATCATGTGCTAGCTGTATGACCTAAGGTGATTATTAAAAGTTTCTGAAATTCACTATTGACATCTCTAAAATAGGAGAATCATCACACCTATGTCACAGTGTCACTATAGGGATGAGATGATGTATATAAAACTCTTATAAGAAAGATTCTCAATAAATACTAGCTAGCAATTACTCTGATTATCTTACAGAAATTGTCTTGTATCCCTCTTTGGAAAAAAAAATTAAAGAAACTTCCCTTTCATACATTCCTCTATCCTACAGCCCCTGTATAAGCTTGCCCTTGGTGTGAGGCATGCTGAAGATTGGGGGCAAGGGGTTTCTGAGGAGCAGGAGACAAGTAAAAGTATTCATAATAGGCTCAAGCTGCAAGGTCTTGAGAAATGAAAGCACTATTTTTTATAGACTGTGATTCTCAGTGACAGTGTGATGGATGTTTTAGGAATGATTGCTGTCTGTGTGTCCTACCCACTCACAGATACAAACACAGACACATCAAGTCTTCTGAGTATTATAGAGCAGTGCAGTCCAGTTGCAGTGTGCAATTGAATCCCCTGGTTAATAGTCTCTTCTAATTCAATAGATCTGGGACACAGCCTCACTGTCTACATTTCTTACAATCTCCAAGGAAAAGCCAAAGCGGGGCCACTCTAATATGATATAGCACCTTATGTCTGAAGCTAACAATTCACACCTAGGCCTCTCAGGTCAAGTATTTCATCTTTCTTTCTATAAAGGCAAAGATAATTTTTGTGTCCCTGCATATGCAAATAATTATTTTTATCTAAAATACCAAAAAAATAAAAGAATACTTCAATCTTACTCTCAACAAAGTTATAGGCAAACTTGTGATTCCAAATGCCATTAGGATTCTCATTTGACTTTTTCTCTTTTTGATTATCACTTTAATTGAGGAATAATAAACAGACAAGCTGCGATGCCAAAAATAAAACCTGCCTGATAGAGTTCTTATTTGGTTGGTTTGTTCCTTGCCTAATGCCTCTCCTCATACAGATCCAGAAATCCCAATATTGCATTTTGTGTGTCCTAGGCAGGAAACATCAAAATCCTTCTACGGAAGTTTGGCTTATGAGCTAATTCTAATTTCTTGGTCTAAACCATTTTCCACATCTGGGTCTCCATTAGATGATATAGAGAAAAAAAAAAATCAACCCTTGGAAGGTTAGCTCCCTTGTTAGAGAAAATATCAGCAGCTTCTGCACCATAATTGTTTGATGTTCCTGAGGGGGAGGGGAAGGCTACAGGGTGCCGCCACCAAATCTTAACCCTGCACTAAAGGCAGCCTGTTTTTCATGCTCACTAAGTCTCAGATGCTAGTTTAACATCCATGCACACACACACACACACACACGTGCACATACACGATGTATCCTCATCAAAAAACAATTCAGAATGATCCATGCTTAACATTTCCTATTCCTTTGTGCTATTGAGAATGTGTTGAGACATGAGATTCATCGATGCCTAACTTTAATAGAGGCTTGCCCTTTTTTAGTGTGAAGTAATATTAAGAAAGTGTGTAGTGCTATTTGGAAAGAAAATCCTGGAGATGAGGTTGACAGGTTTATGGCACTGGCCCTTGTCTTATTTGCAGTAACTCATTTTATATATAGTGCTGCACATTGGGAAAGCCAAGGGCTAGAGGCTTCTGTGATTTTACTCAAACAATAAGTAAGAGCGTGGTATCAAAGAGGCCAGAAAATAGATCTGATGATTAGAACTATATATTATAGGACACGAGATGGCATAGGAAAAAAAAACCTTGATATAACACATAAGAATAAGCATTTCATTCTATTAGTTATTTCCCTCGCCTTAATAAATAGGTAACTCAATATATCTACAGTCTCCCTGGGCCCCTCACACTTTTATACCCCCTCCCCTTGGAAGGTTAGGCTTGCTTATCTAACCCCCAGGCAAAATTGTAACCCCATGATTATAATTAAAGAAGAGTTTATTGTGAGCATTTGAAGTACAAGTTCAGGGGCAACAGTAATAAGGCAGGCGTCTCCTTAGTTTGCTAAGGGTAAGTCACAGATTGTAGCAATCCTGTTAAGTCAAAACCAATTCTATTGACCAGGTCATTCCTACTGGCAAAGCCTGGGGAACCCATGACTGCCAGGTCCTTACTGATGCCTGGAGCAATTTTGATGTGTCCACTGTCTAAATTCCATCTGTGGTCTCCATAGGATTGGGCTTTTGTTCCCCAAGCCTAAAGTTTCAAAAACCCAAATTTTTTTACTGCCTTTATGATTTATTTCTTCAATATGTTCCAAATGTAATAAAATGGCTGTCAAGTGCCTATTTCTTGTTTCATAAGTGCCACCACTTACACTGTCCCTTATTGGTCATTTCTCAGCCTAAAATATGAAGGGAGATAGAGTTTTCTTTAAACCACGGTTGCTGTAAGTACATTTTTCCCTGGGAGAAAACAGCTCCAGGAAGCTTCCCAATAATCTTTTGCAATAAATGTTTATTAGTTTTGATGACAGGGTCTGCACAGTCTTGGGAGGAATATTACTTTTCTTGGTTTTCAGATTCCATGTATTCTGGTGTTGGTGGGTTTTATGATGCTGGCTTAGCTTTCCAAAGAGTGCTGGCCATTCCTTAATACCCTGGACTTTGTCTTTATCAGTAACTTGTTCAGGTGTAAAAACTTATTTTTAACCATTAAATATATCATCGTGCAAAAAGCTTCTCTTAAGCTTAGGCTTCTGCCTGTGTAATAATAATGGCCAGCTATTGCCTAATATGAACAAATATAGGGATATAATTTGTATATCCTCATATTTGCAGACAGGACTTGCCTGTGTCTCTACATAAACACTCCCTGGTGGGTCACCCACACACACCACGGAAGCCAATCCAATTCACAGACCTGCCGAGGGTTAGGTATAAAATTCACTTTTATAGGATCCTAATGTTTAGGCTGTTATTGCTAACTCAAACACTTAAAGTCTTGTTTGCCAACACTGGGAGCAGGGGCATCCAACCTTTTTGGCACTAGGGACAAGTTTTACGGAAGACAATTTTTCCATGGATCGGGTGGTGTCGCTTTTGATATGAGTCTGCAAACAACAGATTTATTATGGTCTCTGTGCATTCAAACCTCTGTGCTAATGATAACCTGTATTTTTAGGCATTCCTAAGGGCTTGCATCACTGCTGCAGCTTCACCTTAGATCACCAGGCATCAGATTCTCATAAGGAAAGCTCGACCTAGGCCCTCACATGTGCAGTTCATGGCAGCATTTGCTCCACTGTGAGAATCTAATTCCACTGCTGATCTGACAGGAGGCAGAGCTCAGGTGGTGATGTGAGCGCTGGGGAGTGGCTGTAAGAACAGATGAACTTCGCTTGTTCACCTGCCATTCACCCCCTATTATGTGGCCCAGTTCCTAACAGGCCAGGGCTGTTCCTTTGAATCCAAACCTTCCTTCTTATACGAAAAAGATGTGCAAATCTCTCATTACAAGTCCTCTATCTAGTACCATCTCTGGCACTATGTAATGTCTTTTGTTTTTTAAGTAAGACCTGTAGGTTTTTTCTTCATGCTATATATTAAATTACATCATTTTTTTCAAACACAACAGAGAACCTCTTTTGTCTTTGTGTTCCGGGATTTACTAAAAGAGCTACAAAACCTGCAGCATGAATGCCCCCTTTTGTGTACAATGATGAATCTTTTATTTAATCATTTTTATTCTTTTCTGAATAACTTGGAAGAACATCCCGGGCACCCTCTGCTGATTTAGTGGCTGATGAAGTTAAGAGACTGTCTTAACTAATCTGCTCCTAATTCAGCTGTTGTTACAGAGCCGTCAAGCACCCATGACTGTCATTTCCATCTTGCTGTCCCAGTGCCATTTCATCATTGTTTTCATCACCAGACATCCATCAGGCTCTCCCAGAGGATGTGGCCCTAGAGGGGACTTTATGGGGAAGGCCAAGAGAATTATGCTGCTGGCACAGCTTTCTTTCAGAGGAGGAACAGGGCTACGTCTCTTCTTCTTTTGTGAGGTTATCATTTACATAAGTAACTGAGAGGCAATCACTGATTTATCAGGCTGCTTGTCTTCCGTAAATATGGTTTTATGGTATTTCAGTAAGCATAGCAAACGCAGCGTCAGTATCAGCTCAAGAGCTTTTTAAATAACCATGTTGTCAGCCCCTAGCTGCTTCCTCAGGTCTACAAACAAATCCGTGAATTGATGCATTTAACAAGAACAGAGGTGAATCCAGGGCACAGTTAGATTTGACAGCTCCAGCATGGATGAAAATGGTTAGCAGATTGAAAGCCGCGGATATCACCATAGGGGCATCTTGACAGAGTTAGGATTTCTTCTTGACTTTGCAAGTATAAAAATAAACTTTCACGAATGCATCAGGGGATAATAAAATTTGTGAGATGTATTCACCCAAATTGATTTTTTATTAAGAATATAACAAGGTTTTGGGAGTAGATTAAAGTTACCAAATGGTGGCCTGGGCCATGCTGGACACCATTTCCCAAGCAATGATGAGTTGATTATACCGCTCCCTGACCCACCACCAAGTCCTGAGAGATGAGCCTCTGTGGTGTTTGAGACTCTGGTCTTGCTGAGCACAAAGGCTTTCCAACTCTCAGTGCACCTGAAGCAACTGAGCACCCTCATCCTGGTGACCAACAGAGTCCTCAACGCCAGCATTGTGATGGCAACCTCTGCCTACACCTCAATGAGTGCTGTGGAGACCATTGGAGAGACTCTCTTGCTGCACATGGCCCTACCAACTGGGATGATAAAAGGATTTCAAAGCCCTAAACTAATGGTAGCAGTCTGCGGGTTCTTCCCGTGGCCTTGCTCCTAGTAAAGCTTGTATCAGGAATGCCGGTAACAAAGGGTTGGCTGCCTTGGACACTGTTTGGGACTGAATAGTGAAGCAGTGAACCCAAAACCCACTCTGTGATCTGACACCAATTTTTAAAGACTATGAGAAATATTTAGTGAATATTGGACATCACTGGGACAGTGTCAGTAGTAACTCTCAAAGTGAAAGTAGCAAGATGTTGGCTGAAAAGCAGTTTCCTTCCCAATTTGGTTCAATGAAATTACAGTGAGAGTCAGCATTTTTGTTACATGATAGCACAACTGAAGATACATCTGAAAGGAAGATTGTGGTTGTGTTTGAAAAGAAAATGGACCCATCACTGGGACCAACAAGTGCTTTAGTTTTGGCAAGAAAATCAATATCTCTGCTTTAGGCTCATTAAGCTCTGCCCCCCCGGCTGGATTTTCATTTTCCTCTGGAAACACCAGTTTATTTGACAAAACATATTACCACAAGTAAACTGGTTTTTTCACCATTTTCCACTAAAACATCAGAAAGTGAAGCAGAATGTGGCCCTAATGAATGCACAGGTGGAGCTGAGGAAGAGACGGATGGGCTCCCTAAAGTAGCAGTTACTGAAGTAAAAGAAGATGCTTTCTTACTCCCCAAAGTGTAAACTATTTAACAAGAAAGGCAAGGAATTTAAAGAGAAAGGTGTGGCAACTCTGCATTTAAAAACCAAGAAGACAGAGCTTTTGGTGTGAGCAGGCACCAATTTAGGCAACATATTGCAGAAGGTTCTGATTCCATCCATATGCCATGTACCTAAACAGGGAAAAATACTTACTGTCTGTGTCACAAATCCTCCAGCTGATGAGAGGAATGCCACTGTCCCGGTGATCATGTTCATTCAGGTATAACGAGTGAGGATGCAGTTGAATTGCACAAAATCTTACTGGAGAAAATTAATGCCTGAAAACATGTAGCTGACTGAGGAATCATTGCCAAGTTGCAGCTTCCCCCACTACCCCCTCAACACAGTTTTTCTTCTCTTCTTACTTTGACATTCTAAGAACTTATAGATAACTTAAAACTTCTGTGAGGAAGACTATATGGCCAATAAAATATTTAAAAAAAAAAAATATATATATATATATGGAATAGCCAATTTACAGTGAGAGTCAGTCTTTTTTCAAATCATCATAAACTTCTTTTCTGACTTTCCCAGAAACCTCTCTATTATCGAGACACCAAGCAAACAGCCTGGGAAAGCAGATGGGTTTTAGGCCATGAAACAGACAATAAAGAATTGGAAAGGGCTATGAAAAGTTTTATACACATTATCCTAAGTCTTTTTTATTACTAAAATATTTATTTCCCAGATATCATTTATCTCTCTCTTGGTCATTGCTGTCTCTCTCTTGGTCATTGCTGAATGAACCCCAGCATGTAATTATGCTTCAATTAATGGTCTTGATTCCATAAAGACCACCTTTCTTTATTACATTTTTTCTTAAATTTAAACATATCTCTCGACATCATCCAAGTTAACTCCCAGAAGTTATAGCTAAGATTCAGCAATTTTCTAATCTTACTAGCAGCACATATATAGGTTGCCTCAAAAAAAAAAAAAAATCTTTGGATTTCATCCTTGAATTCTTTGGGTCCTCACATTCTGTCCATTTTCAGGTCCTTCTTCCTTTTTTTTTCTACTAGAGATGACTGACCCAGCTGCACACTCTACCTTAGTCATCCTTGTAGTCACAGACACACATTTAGAGAAAGGTTGGAGTGGGGACAAGGCAAAGCTTATTTTCAGCTTATTCACAGCTTTTCTCCACAGTACAGAACTGCAGTTGGAGAGTTCCAATGTGTTCAAAGCTTGCCAGGCATTCTTCCTTGGGCCCCATTAGCTATCAGAGTGTGACAAAGGAAGTAATGACAAAAACCACCAACAGAATCCAAAGTATCAATACATCTGGGTTACTGGATTATAGGCCAGTGTGATTAAAGCAAGCATTCAGATTCTGCAGTAGAATATACTGACGGTTTCTGCAATTAAATGGATGTAAGATCCAGGAGGAAATTTTACCCCTAAGGGTCTCCTCTACATATGGGAGAAAAATACTAGGCTCCATTGTTTATTAGGCTTCAAATCCAATTTGATATTATCCTGATGTACCTGTTAAAATTTGATAGCATACATATATACATTTTTCTCCTCACCATCTTTAAAAACAACTGGCATATTAAACAACGAAATTCACAAAAAATACCAAATCCTTGTCCCCAGCCCTCCAGTGGCACAATATAATGGAAGATAACAACAGACTTAATTATCTGGTTATTCTCTGTGCAAGTCATTATGCTTAGTTTTTACCCTACTATCCCACTTAACCCTTAAAATAATCCTATGCTTACAAATGTTATACATAAGAAAACTATTGCTGCCTAATGAGGGTTGTGACAGTTTCCCTTCAAGGCATAATGATTAGTAAAAATGAGTCAGAATGCAGGCTGACTGCCTGGGATCGAAGTCTAGCTGTGTCTCTTGTTATATAACCTTTGGCAAGTTATTTTAACCCCTCGTGTGTTGTCTCATGGAAAAGCGATGTAGCAGAGAATAAGCACGCTTATTGAAATTGTGTTTTAAATAAAGGTGGCCATTTGCTTGCTCAGGCAAAATGGCAAGCTTTTGTTACTTACTGTTGGTTTATATAGTCAATTTTGCACATGCGTACTATACATCAATGACCTTATTAATATTCATTACAATCCCTCTGCACATGCACACTGGGCATCAATGACTTCCCTCTGCACATGCACATCGGACATCAATGACTTCATTAATCCATTTAAACATCTTATGACTAACTACCTCATGAGTAGCTCCTCCCTAGTAATCTGATAATCCACCCAACATACACCTTTTAACAGAACCCTTTCAACATAACCTGGTAAACATAACTTAATGGAGAACATGTTGTTAGCCATTACTTCTTTTGTTCTTATCTGATGAAGTCTGAGGCTATGGAGGAAAGAGACGGTTTGAAAGTCTGTCCTACTGACCTCGCTATTTGGATGCAGTTACTTTGATCTTTAAACAAAGCATGAAGAAACTTCTAGGGCATACAGAAATTGTGTGCAAACCTCTATTCCCATGTGGGCCTTAAGTCAGGGGGTTTTTACACCTGCAACCGACCAGGCCGACCTTAGGTCAGGGGTGTTTTAGGACCACAACCAACCCGGCCATATGGGATTCTGCCTCAGTTTCTCACAAGTCTGCTTGCACAAAGTCTTTTCACTGCTCTCTCTCAAACACCTTTTTTGGCCAGAGGCATATAGGCCTTACACCTATACTCATGCTTTAGTTTCCTTATTTAAAAAAATGAGAATAACTTGTGCACAAGTTCTGGATCATAACTGTCTATAAACAAAAAACTTAGAAAGCATTTACTCATTTAGTCCCTCATTTAGTGAGAAGCAGTGTTGCAGTTTAAACCCTAGTAGGCTTACTTCTGGAGTTCTGGATCATAACTCTGTCTATAAACAAAAACTTAGAAAGCATTTACTCATTTAGTCCCTCATTTAGTGAGAAGCAGTGTTGCATTCAGTGGCCACTTTTCATGGCTTTTCCTTCATAAGCTCCTTGAGGGCACAGATGTATGAGAGAAGGGATCCAGAGAAGAAAATGCTGAAGGTAATTAGGTGTCACGGAAGATTGAAAGGATCAATAAAGTTCTCAGGAAAGAAGAAAAACTGAGCTAAATGTCATGAGTTTAAATAGACAAGAAGGAAATGAGTAGAGAAGAAATGTGCTAGGGTTGTCAATGGTGTGGACAGGAGCAGGCTGGACCGGACACCAATCCCTGCACATTTCTTACAGTTTGTATTCAGATTCAGGCTAACAGGTGAGCAAGATTTTTTAAGTATCAGACTAGGAAGTTTGGAATTGACCCAATATGTGATGGGGACTGAGAATTCCTATATGGGAGATTATGTGACAAACGTTAAGAAGAATTTGAAAAAGTTGAGTTAGGAAATATTTATCATCTGTTTTCAGATTAGGTATCTATATCATGTAAACATCCTGGATACTACAACACATTAAAAAGTTAGAAGTTAAACATTTCTTTTGGCATTTCCAATTTCCTATTTTGAAAGTTAATTACTGGGTCACCTGGCTTATGTTCCTTCTGACTTAATGAGCTAATACAAAACACAGCAATTCATATTTCAAATTCTTAATATTCATTAATTCAATTATTTATAGTTAGACTATGGCTAGCATACAGTTAGCACTAATAAAAGGTTTTCTGAGTTAAGTGGGGGTTTTTGTAAAAAAAAAAAAAAGTTATAATTTTATTTGAAATGACTTGAAGGATTATCTCCTGATCTCCCAACATATATGTCCACTTTCTTGGTGGATGCCTTCTGTCGTAAACCCACAGGCACCTCAAACTGAACTTATCCTCTATGGAAATTTATCATCTTTTTAAAGCTATTTCCATTCCTGTTTTCTCTCAGCAAAGGTCACCATGCAATTGACCCAGAAATATAACTTGCCTCTGTACCTTATACCTTCACTCAGTCTCCAATTCCTCCCAATTTTCTTCCTGTAATATTTATCATTTCCATTCTCCACCTCCCTTCGCCCTTCCCACCTCGCCTGCTGGAGTTGCATACTGAGCCGTCACCATTTCTCACCTCGCTTCCCCACAGCAGTTCCCTACCAGGTATCCCTGCTCCCAATAATGCTACTTCATATCTGTTCCTTTATTCTTGCTAGTGGCTTCCATTTTTAAAATTCAATTCTGATGATATCACTTCCATCTAAAAAGTTCCTTCTCAGTTACCTGTTGCTTGCTGGAGAAAATTTTAAATATATAACACAATACACTGGGCCCTTCATTATGACTTTAGATTTCCTCTCCAGCATCCACCCACCTGCTGCCTCACCTTGCAGCCACTCTAGGCTCCGTCTATACTGAATCACCAGAATGCCCGAAAGCAGCATGTTGTCTGGAAGTGTCCCATAGTCCCTACTCCCAAGACATTATTAACTACAAACATTTTTTCACTATCCAAGATTCAGGATGGCTCTGCCTTCTCAGATTAATAATTACTCATCTCCAAGATTATCACTTCTTTGCCTAAATTGTAAACTGCATAGTGATGTAATTATATATTTAACTTAACTTTTGTCCTACAATATAATGTTAGTTTCTTAAATACAGGATTTACATCTTTCATCTCTGTATCCCTAAAACTTAACAGAGGTTCTAGCTGCAGGGCAACTGTTTGTTCAATAAAAGTACAGAAAAGAGAGAGAGAGAGAGAATGAGGGAACATATCTAATGTAGCCCTCATGATTTAGAGTTAAGGAAATTGAGCTAGAGCTGTTACTGTGATTCATCTGAATAAATTTAATGAGCCAGCATTAGCCATTATGAGAACTCAGCTCCCCTGACACTGTTGCTCAGCGATCTTCCTGTCAAACCCTGGACAACCTCCAGGCAGTTCTTATTGTGCCATTGTTATGAAAGGGAACTACAGGCTGTCTTTGGGATTTCACAAGACAGGTTTCACCATCATCATGTATATCAGTGCTGATTTGCTGGTTGTTTCTTCATAATTCATTTAGCTTTTGCTCCAAAGAGCTGGAGTGCCATACCACCAGTGCTATAATACATATATATTAAGAAGAAAAAAACAACCCTAGTCAAGAAAGGGAGTATAGATTCTAGATTCAAACTATTTTTCAATTCAGTGTTACATGTGTTCAAAACCAATACATTGATTTTATTGTCTTCTCCACTAACTCATTCATTAAACGAGAGAAAAATGAACAACTGGCATCCCCGTGGTAATACAAGGACTATCAAATAAGGTGTACTGATAAAAGCAAAACACCAGTTGATTGAAATGTAATATTGCAAACAGATGGGTCAGCTGTAAGAGCATATGTGAGTTGTAATTTTAGAAAACATTATATTCTAGCTGGTTGGACCCTGAGATCACACTGCAATATTGAAAAAGAGAAATCACTTGAATCATTCCAAAGAGCCTAAATGCAAATTTCAATCAACAATGTTTATCGAGAACATACAATCATCCAGTCACTAGTTTAAGTTCCTTATCTATATTGTTTTACTTACATTTCATAACAACCCAATAGTGGGTATTATCACGTGTATTAACCTAATTTAAGATACAATAACTGAGCACCAGAACTAATTATTTACTAGTTTTTCTGAAGCCACATGGTATGTAAGCATTCAGAAAATATCTCAGTCTTCAAGTGTTTATTTAACCATTTTATCAGATTGATAACTGGGTGTAATCCCACAATCTAAATCTCTAATTCTTTGCATAACTGATTTTTAAAAAATTTGATGCATTTATTTATATTAGTGGCAAGTCAGTCACCAATCTTTCCTGAATACATGCTATCTTTGGAATATTATCAAAATAGATAAAGAAGCAAGAGCCACAGTGCCCGATCTCAGTTAGCTTTGAGTCTGGTGAGAGATGGGACTAACCAACCAGCATAACACGATGACAGTTAAACGAACTGGCCTAAAAGTCATGTGTCAATTCAATGGCTCTAGCCCCTGCACAATGCACCATGCAAAGGTTCAGATGCCTTGTTTTGTATCTTTAGTGATTCCAAAGATGACTTAACTTTCCCTGAGTCTGTCAGCACCTGCAGCCCTTTCACTGCCCTGCCCTGCTTCTCTGCTCTCAGCTCCTGCAGCTGCCATCCTCTGGGGCCGGCAGCCTTCTATTCCATGATGGGTTTAAACAGCAGACTTCCTCCTCTCTTTATGGATGATTTTGTGTCACATCATTTCTTGAAGGATAGGGCCAAGAAAAGTACAATTTCAACATAAAACTAGAGCAAAACTCAAAGTTGACATCCATGATTAAATTGCCCCCAATTTTCTCACCATGCTCCGTCGCAGAGACTGTGTCCCTGGAACATCCTTGCTCTCTGGGCCTCTGGCTTCAGACCTGGTCACAGCAACTTCTTCTTTTTTCTTATACTTTACATTTGATGTCTTCTCATTCACCTCTCAGTTTATAAACAATATTCTTTATTTTTACTTTCATTGTATCTTAATATTTTTCTAAGAATGTTAAAAGGCGTTTCTAAAGAAAAATGCAAACATTATCTCAAATTATGCCCTAGAATTTGCTTTTGGTGTTTTTTGTTTGTTTTTCAGAAATAATCATCAAAATTTAGAAAAAAATAGTTTGGCAAAACTTTACTGACTAAAAAGTGTTAATTTCTGGTTTCATAATTTGACACTGTGTTCAGTTCCCATAGTGATGAGGCAAAAAGAAGTGACAAGTTTTAGAAAGGAAGAAACAAAGTGACATGGAGAAATAGGTGTGGTAAGAAACTGAGGGAATCAGGGGAAGATGAAAAGGAAAATGAAGACTTATAAGTATAATAGCTAAGAATATATGACATAGAAAGAGAAGAAACGATAGAAGACAAAAGGAAATGAGAAGCAAGAAATGATCTGAAGTAATATTTATCACTTATCCAATTGTGTTTCTAAATTTTGTTTTGTTTTGAGACAGAGTCTCACTCTGCTGCCTGAGCTGGAGTGCCATGGCCTCAGCCTAGCTCATAGCAAGCTCAAAATCCTAGGTTCAAGTTATCCTCCTGCCTCAGCCAAAAAACTGGGACTATAAGCATTTGCCACAATGCCCTGAGATTTTTTCTATTTTTAGTAGAGATAGGGTCTTATTCTTGCTCAGGCTGGTCTCAAACTCCTAAGGTCAAGCCATCCTCCCCCCTCCACCTCCCAGAGTGCTGGGATTTCAGAAGTGAGCCAACAGGCTGGGTCTGGGTGTCTAAATGATATAATTTTAAGTGATAGGCTTTTGAAATATTTATTAATTGATGTATGAATAGTAATAACGCTTTCCAACCACCTTTATTTAGCAAAATGAGGTTTGTTTGTTTATTTTCCTTAGATGCATCACTGTATTCAAACTTGTCGCCTCAAGATCACTTTATACAGTTGAAAATTATTGAGAACCCTGAAGAGTTTGTGTTTCTATTGGCTATTTTTACTGATATCTGCCATACTATAAATAAAGACTGAAGTTTTATAAAACTGGTATAATGCATTTTAAAAAGCTAAAGTAAATATTAAATTTTTAAATATAAATTTGTGTTGTAAATAATACTTTTTTAAAATTATACTTTTCAATACAAAAATTAAGTAAGGGTAGTATTATTTCAAAATGTCCAGTGATGTCAAAGGTAGCCATATTTTCCAGCTTTTGTATTCAGTATGCTAAAGCATGTTGTTTGGGTCAGTTCATGAAGAAACCCAGTTTCATACAAATAAGTTGGAAAAGGATGAACCTCATTTAACCTATGAAAGGGTCTCTGAGAACCCTAAGGGTTATTTCACAGTATATATAATTTACGAGACACACCCTAGACAGAAGAGGCATGATTCAATTCTATAAATGTTGAGGGAGCAAGACCCTGTGTCCTCTGTCAGCCACCATGCTGCCAGGGTACAGGGAGCCAAGGTCATGGCCTAGCAAGTATTTAGAGAATAACAGAAGCCCAGCTGTGGGCAGAACTCATCTCAGGGCTATGTGTGGGGCCAAAGCTTGTTTTCATGGGAGCAGGATAAAATCCAGTCCAGGGACCAATCCATAGCACATTTGATATTGAGAACCAACAAGTGACATATTAAAATGAATAACCTGGCCATGATGTGCCGTAAACTGTGCCTAACTTCAAATTTTATGTTGTGTCAGGTAATTATATAGATCTGGATTTAACATCTGCATCTTTTTCATTTGAATAACTGTAGTACCAGATCCAACTAATTCCATACTTTTGTAATTAAAAATTGATTATTTGACCTAAATACATGACTTCTGCATTAATATGTTACCTTTTGTCTTTCTGAGTTTGTTTTCACATGCTAGCCTGTCAGGATTGCCCTAAATCTTGCTTTCTTGCTTTTGACATGCAGCCTATTAGCTTTACCTTTAGATTTATGTTATCTCACATGTGTTGGGAAAAGAAATATGTAGTTAAAAATAATGTATAGACCAGAAAGATTCCTATAAAAGTGAAGCATTATTACAAAGAGTATTATAATTATTGGCATTATTAACGTACAGAGCTATGATCTGGAAAAAGTGTGCCTTTTATTTGGTACAGCTTATGCCCCATTTTTAGTTTGTTTTTTGTTCTCATGAAGAACTATGAAAGCTGAAAGAAGTTAATAATGTCTTAAGAAAGGAGTCCAGGAAACCAAAGGCATTCAAGGCACAGGCATTCAAGGCACATAATGAGAAATTGCAGATAGGAAAGAAAAAGATATAATGGAGCAGGAGGAAGTTGTTCATGCTTCTCATGCCTTCTGATAATTCAGGCAGCTCACTAGGCTATGGCCTGTTCCCAAGGAGTCATTATGAAATTCTTAGAAGACGGAGATTCATCAGCTAAAGGAAAATGCTGAGCAAATACACAAATATTGCAACCATGCTAGCTCACAGATAGGGCACTCTGAGAATTTCCTCTAGACATACGGAAGAAACTCTTCAGCCCCAGATACATGTTGGTGTATATTGTTACTGAAAAGATTATCCGAAATTACAGAAATTGCTTTCACTGCAGGGTCAGGTGTCAAGACAGAGTAACCTCTTACTTGGGCAAATAATATGATATTAATTATCCTATAAACTAGGTATTAATATCTATGACAAATTATGCCTATTCTAAAATTTGAGTACTTTGAAACTGTCTACAATTACTATAACTTGTCTTCATAACCATAACATGTGAATGAGACTCCAATAATTCTCTCTATTATTAAATAATTACTGTGCTCTAAGAACACAGCTACAGAGAGAGATACATTTACATATGTTGGTACAGGTTTTCAGGACTTCAACAGTGTTTCATTTACCTAAGGAGCTGGGATTTATCCCAAATGATAGAATACTTGACAAAGTACTGTTGAAAATGTCTATTTGTCTTTTTTGTTTCATTGAGTACAAAATAAACTGTCAGCATAGAGCGAATAAGTAATGACTGGTAATATTGAGTTTTAATATCCGTTGCTTTTTTTGTGTCTCATCAATCATCCTTGAAAATCAGTCAGAGAAGATGAATAGAGTTTTTAAAGTCCTGGAAAACACAATGTCTTTCTATTAACAGTGGGTTTATGGGGAATGGAAGAGAAAGTAAAGTAAACGGGAGCATTTCACAGATAGAGAAACACTCAGGGAGATGAAGTCTGAAAAGGATGCTTCTCCCACCAACTGCTTAATTGAACACAAGCCTCCCACCAGATGTCACTGTCTTTTAATCTGACCCTCAACCCCTTTCTTCTCTGCTGTCTGCACGCCATGTCCACACATATATAGGAACATGGAGACAGATCAGGCCTTTGGCAACCGTTTTATGACTAAACGAACCAATTAAGTAACATCAGATGACCTGTCCACCTTTGAACTATGATGTTTCATTCTAAGAAAATAATAATTGGTTCAGAAAACCTAATTCTTGGAGTCATAGTTTTGGCATTTGCTTAGATTTCTGACATTCATGATCCTCACATAAATATGTTAAATTATCCTTTTGATTTAGAAAGCACCAAGCCACCAGTGCTGAAAATTAATTTTATAGAAATTTAGAACCTTTTGTGCACCTGGAGAAAACATAGAAGCTTCATTGACTTGGAAGAAAGAACGGAGGAAAGAAGGAATGAGACTGAGAAAGGGAAAATAAAAGTAAACGGGAAGGGAAGGGAAAGGAAGGGAAGGGAAGGGAAAGCAAGTGGGCTTTAGAATGAGTCTAGGATGCCTCTTACCCAGTTTCTGATTCAGCATTCTTTTCAATCTACCTCATGTTTTAACATTTTCAGTGCTAAATGCTGCAAAAAGAACTAAGGAGAAGTGTTTGCCAAACTCTCCTAAGACCTATTAACACTATTTTGAGTACCTCCCTATTATATTGACGTTAAAAGGATCTCATCACTCCTGTTTGAGAGCATCCATTCTGACTCATTCATCTCTCTCACTCTGATAAATAGAATGGCTCGCTGGTCACCCCACTGCTGTGCTTCCTCTGGGCATGTCCTCTTTGGGAAATGTTCATAAATATGAATCCTGATGGGAAAATAAAAAATGCTATAGGCATTTTAACCTGAGTTTGACTTTGAGTCAAAATATACTCATTTATTTATTCATTCATGAAAAACATTTAGTGTATGTATATGTTGTCATTCAGCAAATATCAGTGACCTTCTCTTGATAGGTCATACATTTTCAGTGTAGAGAAAGGAATTAATGAGAACCAATTAGCAAAGTGGAAAAAATTTGGCTTTTGTGTTCTAAGATCCATCCAGTTGGATCTCTTGATAGCTTCATAAGTCTGACCAAGTTCATGCATAAATCTCGAGACATTTTTGATATTCAACTGGCATACTTTTACATTAATATCTCTAAATTTTATCCTAAGTTTATGTGTTTATGTTTTATGTGCAATAATTTTGGCTTCTTTTAAATAATGGCATTTTAAATTAAAGTCTTATAATTTCTTATAAATATATCGATTGGGACATAAAACACATAGTCATTCAATACTGGTATCCCTTTCAAAGCTACATGAACAAGTTTTTTAGTAGTAGAAAATGTTACATTGCTCCAATTTGCCTTGGAAATTGTATATGCATTCAATTCTTGACATAGAATTCCGTCTTGCTGTAATTTTTTAGACTTTAATAATGATCCTAAAATAACTTTATTTTCCCATTGCTTTGGTCACCATCTAACATATTATAAGGGTATATGCAAATATGTGTGTACTTTTACTGGTTGTTTCCCACCTTCCTCTATGGTATAAAAGTCAAGAGAGTAAGTCTTTTCACTGATTTGTCCCAAGAACCTCAGTAATGTCTGACACATAACTATTTTTGAATAAATGAATGAATGAATGCCAGCAATGGGAAAGAGGGAGCTCCAGTGAGGAAGAATGAGTTTTGGTTTAAGTTCAGTGATGGTAGAATGGCTCCCAAAGAAGGCACAGTGAGAATAGCAAGTAACAATTTGCAGATATCTGGAGAAGAGTTCTCCAGGAGTAGGGCCTCTTCCTTGAGAATCAAGATAGCTAAAAGATATGGGAGGCCAATTTGAGTGAGACAGAATAAGATAGAGAGTTGATATTAAAAAAAAGAGATAATAGAACCAGATCTTATATAGATGATGAAGGAATGATAATGATGTTGATGGTAATCATTATGAAATGAAGAAAGAGGCCCTGCAGAATGTTTAATCTGGAGGCTCTAAGTTTCTCCTCCTTTCTATCCTTTTTCAGACAAGAAAATCGAAACAGAGAATCTAAGTTATCACTCCTGCTACATTTCTTTTTTCAGACCAGAAAGTCAAGACAGAGAGTTTAAGTAATTTTTTCAAGGTCCCACAAAAACCAACAGGAATGAGACTAAATAAATCTTAGTGATCCATCTCCCAGCCTCATCTTTCCTATTTCACTTACAGGTCATCAATTCCCAAAGGGAAAGCAGTGATTTTCCAGACTCTGTCTCTGTGTAATTAGATTCATTATTCCCTAAAATGCTTCAGTTTAGTGCTTTAAATATCAAATTCTTTTTGGAGGGCTGGGTGTGAGTAGGAGGAGTAATAATGAATGGGGTAATTTTATGCAGTATTTTAGTATTTTAATCCTCTATTTTATAGAAAATGACTCTATTCTTTCTATAATTTTCCTTTTCATAACTGACAGTCTCTGCCTCTGGCCAAATACCACTGACATTCCAAGGAGGGTGATATATAATATTGTCAGATTTTTCCGAGAGGTAGATTTGATGATTTAATACTGAATTATGCAAAATAAGAAGCAGTTGGTTTAAATTTAACTTTAAAATGAAATACTAAATTACGGGAATGTCTGAATAATAAAATGGAAATTTAAATAAAAATATATGCATGAAAAAAGGATCCAAACGAAATGGGCTTGCTTTAAAAAAAATGATTATTTTTAATCTTTCACCACTACTGTTGTATGAACATTTAAGATGCATTTGGTCATTAATTGTTGTATGTACTTAATGAATATTTTATAAAGTCCTGGAAAACACTACATTTACATAACATATGTTAATGATATGGCCACTAACACAGAAAAAGGATCTTTAATGTAAAACCCATCAGGTACTTCCTAATGGTATTTACAACTGAATATTAAGTACATGTCCATTTTCACAGTGGGAGAAGTATTTTTACTTGCTATACAAGGATCATCTACTAAGTGAAATAATTTAAAAAATCAATAAACAAGGCCCATTTGAGTCTAAGAAATGCCCTTCATTTTTATCCCTAATTACTTTTATGAAGATTACAAAAAGTGATAAAACTTTCCTGACCAAATGTCTTTTCTACTCATTCACACTGCATCTTCTTTATATCCATAAAATAAAAAAAGACAAACTGTCATCAAAGAAGCATTTAGGTACGTGAAGTAGGACAAACCTTTTATGAAGGACACATAACTGACCTGAAAAAACACTTAACCCATCATTTCATATCCACTCTACTTTGATAATTTTTTTTAGATAATTAATTTTAAAGCTTATAAAATCATGCATAGGCAAATTTCAAGGACATAGATTGTTTAACAACCTATATAAACTTCTTAATAGTGTAGTTTTTTGTAAACATGTCTTAAGATATTCATTAAAAATTAAAATATACCTTATTCAAAAAATTTGGGAATATCCCTTATAGAAACTCATAAGCATTAAAGCCCAACTTAGTTTTTTTGATAATAATTTTTACACTCCTGTTAATTTTTCAGAGGACGATTTTTGGTTTTCTTCTCTCGGAGAAGATGTAACATTTCATTTTCCTCTATTTACATTTTCCCCTGTCCTTCGGATGTCCTCTCCCCTCATTTCTACTGTGTTCACCAAGCCCATTTTCTTCCTGACATATACTGCAGTCACATAGCAGGAAAAGAGCCAGTATCTAAGTTCTGATAATAGAATGTGAATACAGTTGTGGTGCTTGTTTTCCTAAAATTTGTGTTATGCAATCCTCTATGAATTCTCTCACTTCACTCTTCTGCCAGGTATTGTAAAGAATTCACCAGAAATGAAGTTCTCCTCCGAAATGTACAAGTGAAGGGAAAAGTTAAAAGGTAGTGGAAAAAAAAAAAAAGATACTGTGGAAAAGAGAGAGAAACAAGCCATGCCAATACCTCTTGTTACCCCCACACAAACCTCACAATATTATCCGATTTAAAATAACCTGCATTTTACTACTCAGGCAGAAGACAGCACACTTACCTAATATGTCTGAGTATGTTATTGCTGCAAACAGAAAAAAAAAGAAAAGAACCAAATATGATACAAAGTTACCATAAGAAGAAAACAAATACAAAAATGTGAATAAACATTTTTAAGCTAATAAAAATTCTCACCCTGAATTTATAGCAATAAAATGTAATACAACAATCTTAACTGAATTAAATATTTTCAAATAAATGTGTGGAGATAAAAATCAACACTACAAACAGAATGAACTTAAAATAGAATAAATAAACGGAGATGAAAGAAATTGACAAAAAAGAATAGTCACAGTGGCTCATGCGTATAATTCTAGCATTCTGAGAGGCCGAGGGGGTGGATTACCCATACTCAGGAGTTTGAGACCAGCCTGAGCAAAGGTAAGACCTTGTCTCTTCTAAAAATAGAAAAAAATAGCCTAGCATTGAGGCAGATGCCTCTAGGCTCAGCTACTCAAGAGGCTGAGGCAGTAAGATTGCTTGAATCCAGGGATTTAAGGTTGCTATGATCTACCTTAATGCTACAGCACTCTAGACTGGAGAATGGAGTAAGACTATGTCTCAAAAAAAAAAAAAATACAGTAAGAAATAAAGAACAAATTACAAGATATCCATGGGAGAAGGGTTTGGAATGAAAATTAGGAGATGACATTGAAGAAAGTAGAAACGCAACCAAGATAATTAATGATATTAATAATGATAAGAAAATGCAAAAGGATCAAAGAAAAATCTGTAAAAAAGGAACACAGGCAAAGAAAATTCAACCATCTAAAAATTAAAATCCCCAAAGAAGAAGAAAAACTGAAATTATTTAAAACAACAACCTTAAAATAATAACGTCTAAAAAATAGTGAAAATATGCATCAAGTTTTTGAAAAGACCCATGCAGTACCTGGATAGTTTCATCTGAAATTATCAAATTCACAACATACCTTAATAAAACTATTAAGCTATAAAGAAAAAAAAATCTTCAGGACCTCCAGGAAAACAGATCAAACATTCATGTAGTTGATAAAATTTGTTTGCATCAGTAATGTCAAAAACCATATAAAAACAAGGCAACAGGAAAGATAATTTCACGAATATCAAGAAAGAAAAGTGAAGACCAAGTATTTTATATCCAGTCAAACTGTCTTGCAAATATTGAGGTTTTAAACAAGAAAGAACACTGAAAATAATAGTGTACCCATGGATTCTACTATGAGAAGTTTCTTTTAAAATGTAGACTTTATCCAACCAAGAAAAGACTGTGAAAAAATTGGCAAAAATATCTAATAATGAATATGTACTATATTTCATTTTAAACTTTAGACCAAAGTGGAGAAGGAAATGGATCGAAGAATGTGAATGGGCTTATCTTGCCTATTAAAAGTAACTAATTTTTAAACTGATTTAAAAAATTTAACACTATTTGATAGCAATATCTTGAGTCAATTTTTGTAAGTGGTGAAAGATGTGGGTCTACTTTCAGTCTTTTACATGTGGTTATCTAGTTCTTCCAACACCATTTATTGAATAGGGATTCTTTCCCCCACTATATGTTCTTGTTTGGTTTAACAAAGATCACTTGAGTAAATATCATGTTAGTTCCATCTCATGGTTTTCTATTCAGTTCCAAATATCAATGTCAATTTTTTTGTGCCAAAACAATGCTGTTTTGATCACTATGGCCTTGTAGTATAGCCCGAAGTCTGGTAGGAAGATATCCCTGGCTTTGTTTTTATGACTAAGAATTGCCTTGTCTACATGGTTTTTTTCTGGTTTTATACAAAATGAAGAATTTTTTTTTCTAAATCTTGAAACTGTGATATTGGCATTTTAATGGGGATTGCATTGAGTCTGTAGATTGCTTTGGGTAGTATAGACATTTTCACAAAGTGATTCTCCCCAGTCATGAGCAAGTTATGTTCCTCCATTTGTTAGTATCTTCTGCTATTTCTTTTCTTAGGATTTCACAATTTTCATTGTAAAGTTCCTTCACTTCTTTTGTATGTATATTCCTAGATATTTTTTTCTTTCTTCCTTTTTTTTTTGAAGCTACTATGAAGGGAATTTTGTTGTTGATTAGTTCCTCACTTTGGCTGTTATTGGCATATACAAAGGCTACTGATTTGTGGACGTTGACTTTATATCCTAGACATTACTGTATTTTTCGATCACTTCCACGGGTTTTATGGTGGAGACTTTGGGCTCTCTAAATATAAGATCATATCATCATCAAGGAGTAAGAGTTTTACCTCTTTGCCCCCATTTTATGCCCTTTATTTCTTTCTCTTGCCTGATTGCATTGGCAAGAACTTCCAGCACTATGTTGAATAGTAGTGGCCATAGAAGACAACTTTGTCCTGTTCCAGTTCTAAGTGGAAAAACTTTCAGTTTTAGTCCATTCAGAATAATATTAGCTATGGGTTTGTCATAGATGGCTTCATCAGTTTGAGAAATATGCCATCTATGCCTAAATTCTTAAGTGTTCTAATTAGAAAATGATGCTGAATTGCATAAAATGCTTATTCTGTATCTATTGAGTGGATCATATGGTCTTTGTTTTTGCTTCCATTGATTTGATTAATTATGACTTGGGTATCTTAAACCAGCCTTGCATCCCTGAGATAAAAGCTAGTTTATTGTGATGAATGACTTATTTAATGATAAGCTATAATCTATTGGCTAGGACTTTACTGAGAATTTTTTAACCTATATTCATTAGTGAAAATGGACAGAAGTTGTCCTTTTTAATTGGATCTTTTCCTGGCTTTTGGTATCAGGGTAATGTTTGCTTCATCGAATGTGTTGGGGGAAGATTGTTTCCCTCTCAATTTTTTTGAAAAATTTCTGCAGCAAGAGTATAAACTTTTCTATGAAGGTTTGATGGACTTTTGGTGTAAAGCCATTGGGACCAGGGCTTTTGTTGTTGTTGTTGTTGTTAGGAGATATTTCATCAGGAGATATAAACCTAAGGCCTGAAACAATAAAAATCCTGGAAGAAAGTGTGAGAAAAACACTTGAAGATATCAGGCTGGGGAAAGATTTTATGAAGAAGACTTCTGTGGCAATTGCAACACTGATAAAAATAAACAAATGGGAGTTAAACTGAAAAGCTTCTGTACAACTAAGGAAACAACAACCAAAGTAACTAAACAACCTTCAGAATGGGAAAAGATATTTGCATATTATGAATCAGACAAAAGCTTGAAAACTAGGATCTACAGAGAGCTCAAGTTAAGCAACAAAAAATGACCCAACAATGCCATAACAATTGGGCAAGAGAGATGAATAGAATCTTCTCTAAAGAAGACAGATGAATGATTAAAAAATACGAAAAAACTGAAAAAACGTTCATCATCTCTAATCATCAGAGAAGTGCAAATCAAAACTACACTGAGATGTCATCTAACCCTGGTGAGAATGGCCCACATCACCAAGTCTCAAAGCTGCAGATACTGGCATGGATATAGAGGAACTACCTCTATGAAAGAAAGTACTAGGACTGATGCTTTCACAGGAGATGCCTTTAAAACTTTCAAAACCATATAACTGCAATGTAAAATAAATCATTTCAGAGAAAAAAAATACTTCCTAAGGTATTTTGTAAAAGCAAAAAGCACTAATACTTAATCCTACTTAAGATATACCAAATTTAAAAAAAAAAGGAAAAAAGAAAAAGAAAAACTGAAGACAAATGTTGTCTAAGGATGATAATTTAAAGTCTTAGATAATATATTAGCCACTGGACTCTAATAAATCATTAAGACAATAAGATATGAACCAAATTGATTTTAAACATGAAATGCAAAAATATTGTTACCTTTTATAGAACAGCAAAGCCACAGTCACGTTAAGTTCTATGATAAATACTTGTGAAAATTATTACCTCCAGCACGCTCATCCTTGCTTGGACCAAATACAGATTGACCATGCCCATCTCAACTTGATCCATTAGACTTATTCACACTTTGGTGTTCAGAACTTTATAAGTTACTTCTCAAGAAAATAATTACATTTCAAAATCATGTAAATGATAAGGAAGAAATATGAAAGCTGAAAATTAGAAATTCCTGAAAGGCAGATTTGAGGTTGAAGTTCCCAGGGGGTCTCAAGTTACATTGTTCATGGATTGTAGCAGCCCATACAGCCTATGACTAGGAGGAGTGAAAGTTATAGGAAATACCTGTAATGAAACACCTTGGTGAAAAGGGCATGGAGAGAGATGTAGTTCTAACAAGCATGAGAGAGTTTAAGAGACAGAGCGTTGGTGAATTGGTAGTCTCTACACCTGTGGTGTTGAGAAGCACGAGCTCAGCCTTATATTAGGCTGGAGGAGAAGGCAGTCAAGAAGCATGCGCATTCTATCACGGATCCACTTACTCTGACTCTGTCTCCTCTCCTGCCTGCAGAACGCCAGCACGCCGTCTCTCTGCTGAAGATTACCAAGCTCTGCCAAAGACTAAGATCTATCCATGCTAAGAAGACTGCTTTACTCTCTCTAAGACTCTCTCTTCTCCAGCCAAAGTAGATAGCCCTCAGGCATTATTAGAAACTGTTCCTGAGCAAGGTAGCTTAGAGGTCCGCGTCTAGAACCTACCTAAGTCTGGCCAAGACCTGGCCAGTCCCAGGCCCTGACAAAGTGGTATCAGAAGCAGATCCTGACAATGGATGTCTTAACATTCTAATCTAAAGACTGTGTTTCCTGATTCATGCTGGTAATTTTTTTGTTCTTTGTTAAATCATGACTGTGTACATTAATGCATTTATGGTGTACAATATGCTGATTTGATAATACAATGTGGAATGCTTACATCTAACTAATTAACATAACCATCTCTTCACTTATTTGTTATGGTAAGACATTAATACTCTATTCTTAAGTTTTGAAATGTATCATTACATTATGCACATTAAGTGAGGTTCCCCCAAATATCATCCCTCCTCTCAGCCTACCCCCTTTACCTCCCCTCCCACCTCCTCTTCCCTTCTTTCTAGACTTATAGTTATATTTTACCATTCCTATGAATGTGTAGGTGGTTATATACTGATTTCATAGTAGGATTGGGTACATCGGATATATTTTTTTTCATTCTTGAGATACTTTACTAAAAAGAATATGTTCCAGCTCCATCCAGGTAAATAAAAGATGTGAAGTTTCCATCTTTTTATAGCTGCATAGTATTCCATGGTATACATATACCACAATTTGTTAATCCATTCATGGGTCAATGGGCATTTGGGCTGTTTCCATGACTTGGCAATTATGAATTGGGCAACAATAAGCATTCTGGAAAAAATGTATTTGTTGTAAAATGATTTTGGATCATCTGGGTACATACCTAATAGAGGAATTACAGGATCAAAGGGTAGGTCCACTTTTAGTTCCTTAGGTATTCTCCAAACATCTTTCCAAAAGGGTCATATTAGCATTCTCACCAGCAGTGTAGAAGTGCTCCCTTCTCTCTGTATCCACACCAACATCTGTAGTTTTGGGAGTTTGTGATGTGGGCTAATATTAGTGGAGTTAGATGTATCTTAAAGTGTTTTTGATTTGCATTTCTCTGATGATTAAAGATGATGAGCATTTTTTCATGTGTTTGTAGGCCATGCACCCATCTTCTCCAGAGAAGTTTCTGTTCAGGTCTCTTGCCCACATAGAAATGAGATTATTTGTTCTTTTCTTATTGATTACTTTGAGTTCTCTGTGGATTGCAGTTATTAGACCTTTGTCAGAAGCATAACCTGCAAATATCTTTTCCCATTCTGAAGGCTGTCTGTTTGCTTTACTTACTGTGCTCTTGGCTGTGCAGAAGTTTTTTAGTTTGATCAGATACCAGTAATATATTTTTGGTGTTGCTTCAATTCCTCATTAAAAAAAAAAAAAAAAACTCTCCCAGGCCAATTTCTTCAAGTGTTTTCCCTGGACTCTCTTCTAATATTTTTTAGTTTCATGTCTTAAATTTTTTATCGAGTGAGAATCAGTCTTTGTTAATGGTGAGAGATGAGGATCCAGTTCCATTCTTCTACAGGTCACCAGCCAGTTCACCCAGTACCAGTTGTTTAATATGAAATATTTCCCCCAGTGAATGTTTTTGATAGGCTTATCAAAGATGGAATGATCATAAGTGGCTGGATTCATCTCTTGGTTCTCTATTCTGTTCCATACATCAACCTCTCTATTTTTGTGTCAGTACCAGGCTGTTTTGATCACTGTAGATTTATAATATAGCCTGAAGTCTGGTAGTTTGATACCTCCTGATTTGTTTTTATTTCTGAGTAATGTATTGGCTATTAAAGGTTTTTTTAAATAATCATTTTATATGATTCCATATAAAATGAAGCACTATTTTTTCAAATGCTTTAGAATATGACACTGGTGCTTTAATAGGGATTGCATTAAATCTGTAGATTGCTTTGGGTAGTAGTATAGACATTTTAACAATGTTGATTCTTCACAACCATAAACACAGTATGTTTTTCCATTTGTTAATATCTTCAGCTATTTCTTTTCTCAGAGTTTCATAATTCTCTTTATTGAGTACTTTCACACTCTTTGTTAGATGAACTCCCAGATATTTCATCTTCTTTAGTACTACTATGAAAGAATAGAGTCCTTGACTATATTTTCAGCTTGACTATTGTTGGCATATATAACAGCTGCTGATTTGTAAGTATTGATTTTGTATCCCAAAACACTGCTGTATGGTATTGTGTTATGATAGGGTTGTGTCATTACTTAAGTCGATGGACCCTTACCTGTCCCTCAATATTGTGTGCCTGTGTGTGAATAAATGTGTGTCTCAGGAGGCAGACATAGATGTTTATTCTCATTAGATTTTTAGAACCAATTTATTATGCTATTATAAAATCAATACAATTAAAATCTCCAACGAGATTGAGTTTTGATATTTGAGTTCCTCACTGAATTTTTCTTAAGGAAGGAATAATAGAATGTTTGAGGTTATAAACTTGTTTGTCAGAAAACAAAACTCATTTAGTTTTAAGCTAAAACTCGTATACACATACCATAAAACAAATAAAATTTAGTTCCCAGTCTAATGGATACACGTTTAACAGCTTGCTTATCTCCAGCATTGAACTTGCTAAGTATTCATGAGAAATTTTTCAAAAATTATTTGTTTGTATATAATCTCCCCCAAAGGAAATGGCTGTTAGATGTCCCATAGGGCATTCACTTTGTAAAACACAAAGGAAACTTTTACCAATCAATCTTTCTAAAATTATCTTTTGAAGTTCTGGAACAAAGCTCAGCTGGCTCCCTTTTCTTTGGTTCTGTCTCAGTGGTAGGTCAGAGGATTTGAGAAATGAAGAACTTTTTTCAATTATACAAAGAGCAGCAGGTTTCCATTAAAGCACAAATTTCATCATTTAAATACATGCTAGATACTTTTGTAAATAAATATAACAGGTAAATCCTTGACTGATTCATCTATTTCTGATACTGGTTCTATGGCTCTCAAGTTTAACATTCAAATATAGCTACCAGTTCTTAAAATGTTCATATGTATTATCCTTAAATTTATTCTAAACTTCTTTAGCCTCAGCAATTTCTTCCCAAATGTGTGGCAATTCACTTTAATCATCATTATATATGTTTTCTAACGCTTTCCTGATTGTTTCCATGATTATGATGTACTGACACCTGGTAGATTAAGAGTTTAAATGTGTGGATTGAATAGCATGGTATCTGAGCAGAGATATTGAACATGATTATTTTTGTTAACAAAAACCAGAGCCAGAGAGTAGCTAATGTAGTAAAAACAGATTTTATTCAGGAACTGTTGCATTAGGAGAAAAAGATGTATGTATAGAACTGCGCTTAATCCCCAATACAGCAAGCACTAACAGGAATTCATCACCACGAAGCAGGATTTGGGTCAATAGATAGAAAATTACTAAGAGGAAACATCAGTGAAGGGAATGGGGTTTGGGTTAAACAGACTTAATGGTGTTGGAACGAAGGGGAAATTTTTCCCTTTGTCTTCTAATGTTTAGTTCAAAAAGCAACTCACATAAGGCAGATAAATCAGAGAAAAAATGTACAAATTTATTAACAGGTATACAGGTGGGGAGGGGAAATCACAGCACGATTACCCAGTCCCCAATTGGGAAGGGAAGCTTGTGTACTATCTTGAAGTAACAGAAAGAATGAGGGCTTGGATTGCTGCCTCCTAGCCAGATTCAACCACCTGCTGCCCAAGAGGAAGCCAACGTGTAGAGACAGCAGGGTTCACAGCAGAGAAAGAGTTTGTTATACTTAGAGCTAAGCAGGGAGAAGGGAGGACTTTCTCAAATTTCTCCACCTCCATAAGAATTGAGGAGACAGGGTTTTTAAGGATAGTTTGACAGGCAAGGGATTAAGTAATGAGGTTTGCTAATTGGCTAAGTTTGGGGCAATATTATAGGGAATTGGAAATCATCTTCAAATTTTGCTTCATCTCTAAGGGTCACAATTTCAGTTTAATAGGTTTGTTGGTTGTGGGCAACTGGTCTGGTTGGGTGAGCCAATCTCCTGGACTACAGGGCCTACAAGATATCTCAGAAACTACCTTGAGCATTCCAAAAGATGATATTATCTGTGGAAAACAATTAAGAATCTTTACAACTACCAGGTATGTGGGAAAATTGAGAATCTTTATAACCACCAGCTGGAAGTAAACAGGAGACAGTGACTATCTCAAGCAGTTGAGGGGACATCAGGTGATTACTATCATTATTTTTAGCTAAGCTTATTTCTTCACAGAGTTTTGGGACCCTTACTCTAGTTCTCACTTTGCACCCCTTGATCACTTTGAAAAGGGGGATTCAGAAGGATGGCAAACAGATTATGGTGGTACAACGAGGTAAGGGAGGGAATGAAATGAGGCCTGGCTAGCTAGCAAAGATGTTCTTGTTATAAAATCAAAATTATAGGTAGAACCTTCAGAGGATAGATTTGTATTCTTCAACATTTTTAACCCACAGCACACTTGAACTTATAGTTAAACTTCCACGGCACACTTAAATTATGTGGATCAAAAAAAGGTATAAAACAAAAGAATATATTTACTGTGCTTTGAACTTCTTTCAAAAATAATTTAATTCATGACTTTTAAAAATTTCTGTGGCATACCTAAGATCCTCTCCCAGCACACCAGTGTGCTGGCATATTGGTTGAAAATCTCTGGAAAAGATGGTAAATGTTTCTTTCAGATCTTTAAAGGTGGCAGAATCTAAGTTAGTCTTTCCTATATCTGGACTAAGGAAGGGCCCTGAGAAAACCTAGTTGTCCCACGCAGATTGTCTGCAGATACACAGCTTTCTCACGAAAGATAGCTCTGCAGGGTGACTTTGGTTTGCTGACTTTCTACAGATGTATTAAAATATGTTAAATAATTATATTTTAGAATAAAATATTTTGATCTCCTTTCATTAGTTTCTTGAGGACAGGAGAGAGAGATCAGGTAGGGAGGAGGAACTTGATCAGACAGGATAAGGATAGACAGACGGACATTGGGGGTGATCTTATATAAAGGTAGAGAATTTTCTCTGAAACATTTTAGTAGGATTCTCACTAAAACTGAAATGTGAAAAGATTATGGTTCATTGAAAAATCATGGACGTGAGGCAGATTGATTAAGAGGAGGAAAAAGACACAAATTTGTTTTTACTTTTATACACAAGAACCTTCAGAATAAAAACTCAAAGACACAGAGGAAATTGTCTGTCTATTTATATGCTTACATTCATCAACATATGGACAGTTGTGTAGAAATATGATTGGACAAAATTAGTCTGATGTAATGCTAACAAGCTGAGTGGGGAAATACTACAAAGCCTGTCTAGGTTCTTGTTAGCCTCCATGAGCATGCGTTCCTTCCTTCTGGATGTGGGGTAACACCCTCTTGGGACTGTGGTCTTATGTGGCGGACAGCCCAACAAGGTAGGTCTCATGAAGTACTCTTTATGGCCAATTTTTACAAAGAAGAATTTTAGCTTTTATAGATGGCTTTGGAGAAAAGAGGTTCTGGCTTTTATAGAATGTCTTGGTTTTAAAGGATTCTAGTTTCTATGGCTAGCCTCAGGGAAAAAAGAGACTGAGAGACAGGACAAGAAGGGCAGGTTGGAGAATATTTGCTTTTGAGGGCTTTATTTGAGGGCACTCTTTTCTGAGCACCATCAAGATGAACACAGAAGCACCAAAGATGAGGTCTCGGTGAGAAAGTTCAGAGTTGCCCAACTGAAGTCTGGTCCAGGAGTGAGTCTTTTTATGATGCCGTAGTGAAGAATATGAAGGTCATTCTAAGCCATAGGATATAGGAATGCTCACAGATGGAAAGTACTTCAGTGAGTCTGAGAACAAGAGTAGCCATTTTGGCAGTGGTATGAATTTGAAGTGAAAGGTAAGAACATGTTTTATACAAGATCACAAAGGCTAAATATCATGTTAAACCTTATGGTCTTTATCCTAATCATAGTTGACATCTGAGTGATGTGATTTATAAAAAAAAAAAAAAATGGCTGTGTTGTGAGAGGTCTAATGAAAAGAAAAATGTAGTCATATAGAAAGCAGTTTTGAGTTAAGTACAACAGATTTTCAGAAGCAATCTGAAAATTCTGAGCTGCAGCAACAACAAAAAGAATCAGGTGTTTTGAAAGATATTTTGAAGGTAAAATTCAAACTTCATGATATCTGAATGAAAGATATGTAAGAGAAATGATAAAAAGACAATCATGATATCAGCCTAAATAATTGGCTCTTATAAGTTGGACTTTGAGGTTCTCGATCACATTAATGAATAACATATCTTTTTGTTCTGAATGAAGTTGAATGGGAGTATCTTAATTTTAAATTTACTGAATATAAGCTATTAATGTTGAGATGATTTACTGACCAAAAGGAATTGATCATAAAAGGGCAGGCCTCTGACTTTTGTGTCCTAATTAGGAACAAACTAGTGAGGGAGTAAGACATAGAGGCAACATGTTTTAAATCTCAGATAAAAAATATTCCAACTCATGCCCTGGTCTGGATGGCTTCACACCAGAATTCTATCAAACCTTCAAGGAAGAGCTTATTCCCATACTCCAGAAATTATTCCAAAAAATTGAGGAGGAAGGAATCTTCCCCAACACGTTCTACGAAGCAAACATCACCCTGATACCAAAACCAGGAAAAGACCCAACTAAAAAGGAGAATTTCAGACCAATTTTACTAATGAATATAGATGTAAAAATTCTCAAAAAAATCTTACCCAATAGATTAACAGCTTATCACCAAAAAAAGCATACATCATGATCAAGTAGGTTTTATCCCAGGGATGCAAGGTTGGTTTAATATACGCAAGTCTATAAACGTTATTCGCTATATCAACAAAAGTAAAACCAAAGACTATATGATCTTCTCAATAGATGCAGAAAAAGCATTCAGTAAAATCCAGCATCCTTTTCTAATTAGAACATTGAAGAGTATAGGTATACATGGCACATTTCTAAAACTGATTGAAGCTATCTATGACAAAACCACAGATAATATTTTACTGAAAGGAGTAAAAGTGAAAACTTTTCCTCTCTGAACTGGAACCAGACAAGGTTGTCCTCTGTCACTATTACTATTCAACATAGCACTGGAAGTTCTAGCCAATACAATTAGGCAAGACAAGGAAATAAAGGGCATCGAAATGGGAACAGAGGAACTTGGTAACAGTCAAACTCTCCCTTTTTGATGATGATATGATCTTATACTTAAAGAACCCCAAAGATTCAACCACAAGACTCCTGGAAGTCATCAACAAATTCAGTAACATCTCAGGATATAAAATCAATGTCCACGAGTCAGTTGCCTTTGTATATGCCAATAACAGCCAAGATGAGAGGCTACTTAAGGACACAACTCCCTTCACCATAGCTTTAAAGAAAATGAAATACTTAGGAATATACCTAACAAAAGAGGTGAAGGAACTCTATAACAAAAGTTATGAAACCCTAAGAAAGGAAATAGCAGAGGATATCAACAAGTGCAAGAATATACCATGCTCATGGCTGGGAAGAATCAACATTGTTAAAATGTCCATACTTCCTAAAGCAATCCACCTATTCAATGCTATCCCTATTGTAATACCAACATCATACTTTCAAGATTTGGAAAAAATGATTCTGTGTTTTGTATGGAACCAAAAAAAAAAAAAAAAGCCCATATAGCTAAGGCAATTCTTGGTAATAAAAACAAAGCTGGGGCATCACCATACCAGATTTTAGGCTGTACTACAAAGACATAGTGGTCAAGAGAGCATAGTACTGGCACAAAAATAGAGACATAGACTTTTGGAATAGAATAGAAAACAAAGAGATGAAACTAACATCTTACAACCACCTAATCTTTGATAAACCAAACAAGAACATACCTTGGGGGAAAGACTCCCTGTTCAATAAATGGTGCTGAGAGAACTGGATATCCACATGTAAAAGACTGAAACTGGACCCACACCTTTCCCCACTCACAAAAATTGATTCAATATGGATAAAGGACTTAAATTTAAGGCATGAAACAATAAAGATCCTCAAAGAAAGCATAGGAAACACCTGAAAGATATTGACCTGGGAAAAGACTTCATGAAGAAGACTGCTGGGGCAATTGCAACAACAACGAAAATAAACAAATGGGACTTAATTAAACTGAAAAGTTTCTGTGCAGCTAAGAAGACAACAACCAAAGCAAACAGACAACCTACACAATGGGAAGGGATATTTGCAAATTTTAAATCAGACAAAAGATTGATAACTAGGATCTATAGAGAACTCAAATTAATCCATATGAAAAAACCCAACAATCCCATATATCAACGGGCAAGAGACATGAATAGAACCTTCTCTAAAGAAGACAGACAAATGGCTAATAAACATATGAAAAAATGCTCATCATCCCTAATTATTAGAGAAGTGCAAATCAAAACCACCCCGAGATACTATCTAACCCCAGCAAGAATGGCCCACATCACAAAATCTCAAAACTACAGATGCTACCATGGATGTGGAAAGAAGGAAACACTTTTACACTGCTGGTGGGACTGCAAACTAATATAACCTTTTTGGAAGGAAGTATGGAGAACCCTCAAAGAACTCAATCTAGACCTCCCATTTGATCCTACAATCCCATTACTGGGCATCTACTCAGATGGAAAAAAATTCTTTTATCACAAGGACACTTGCACTAGACTCTTTATTGCAGCTCAATTTACAATTGCCAAAATGCAGAAACAGCCTAAATGCCCACCAACCCAGGAATGGATTAACAAGCTATGGTATTTGTATACCATGGAATACTATTCAGCCATTAAAAAAATACGGTCTTTGCATTAACACGGATAGAAATGGAACACATTATTCTTAGGAAAGCATCACAGGAATGGAGAAACACGAATCTTATGTACTCAATTTTGATATAAGGACAATTAATGACAAGGAGAGGAGGAGAGCAGAGAGTGGAAGGAGGGAGGAGTGGGGAATGGATTAACAGGGAGAAGGAAAGAGGGAGAGAGGTGGAGTCTTGGCGTGTGCCACACATTTTGGGGGCAAGACAAGTTGTAAGAAGGACTTTATGTAACAAATGCAATCAGTGAAACCTGGTTTCTTGTACCCTCAATGAATCCCCAACAATAAATTTAAAAAAAAAAAAAAAGAAAAAGAAAAGAAAAGAAAAAAAATGTGGGAATGTGTTAGAATATATGATAGGATCAAACACCTCCCAAATAGAGTGGACCCACCTAAAAGAATCAACTCCCTACCCCACAGGATGTCCCATCTGGGAAAGGTAAATGCACCAACCCACACCCTTCCAACAGTTGTCCAGTCTAGGAGGGGAATGTCCTGACCCCTACCTTCCTGACCTTTAAAATCCCAGTTTATCATTACCCACATGTGGATTTATTCCCTGTTGGAAATCTCACCCCACCTGAACCCAGGTGGAATAAAGCCATTTTAATTGCAAAAAAAAAAAGTTTTTCCAAATGCTCCTAGATAGCTACTCTATAAACACATTGCTTTTAGTCTGTTTACCTGAAATATACTAACTCCTGAGACTATCTGTAAAAAATATTAACTTGCATCTCAAAAACTTGCCAAAAGCTGTCAAATTGAGTCATATATTCATCTAGAAACTTCTTGTGTCATTGCAAAGCCAAGAAGTAAACAATCGCTAAAGTATAAAAGAGAAAGTCTTTTCTGTTGGATCAGTTCCATCCTTTGTATTTCTCAGCAGGGTTCAACCAGCGCATTGCACTTCCTTTTTTTTTGGCCAGGGGCTGGGTTTGAACCTTCCACCTCTGGCATATGGGGCCAGTGCCCTACTCCTTTGACCCACAGGTGCCCCCTTGCATGTGCTTGTTGAATGTAACTGAGTTTTCCCTGCCTTCACCATTTCCTGAAGTGTGTACACATTGCTAAGGAGAAACACAAGTGGACAGTAAAGTAGTAAACAGTAAAGTAGTAAAAATAAATATAATACAGGAACTATTGCAATAGGAGGAACTGGGCAAAATTTTGAATACAATAAGGACTAGTGGAGATTTATTTATAGGCCAGGAACAGGGGAGAAGGAAGGTGAAGGGGAACGGGATTCCATCTATTGGTAGAAAATTACCAAAAGCAGACATCAGAAGTGGGAAGAATTTTGCTAAACTGACTTAACAGGCAGGTCAGAGATCTCAGGGGTAGAGGACTATCTCTACATTGACTTAGCACCTTTCTTACTACAACTGGTCTATCCAGGCTCAGTCTAGATGCAAAGATGGGTCTCTCTAAAGTTGAGACCTGGCAGAGGAGAGGCATCAGTGGATCTTGCCTAACGTTTGTTCGCGGAGAGAGTCTGTCCATAAACATACTTGCAGGAGTGAGAATAAAGAAAAAGAACTATTATAGACTATTTTTCCCAAAGTTTGTTGTTTTACTTCAGAGTTCCTTTTGTCTTTTACTATTGGAAATTCACATAAGGGAACTCTCTACAATAGAAACATTCCAAAGGTTTTAACAAATTATAGTTTTGAATAAAATGTGAAAAAATTAAAATTATAGAAAAAAGTTAATGAATAAAGGCTATAAATAGATTAGGCATAATAAAATAACCAAGATAATTTTAACTGTGAAGTTAAACACACACAAAAAATCATTCAATCACATAGCTTGATGGCTAGTAAGAACCTCAGAGAATATCTTTTTACGTTTAAGATGAAAAACTTAAGTTCCAGAAATAAATAGATCCTTTGGTGAAAAGATATTTCCGCTCATTATTTACAATTTAACCAAAGCAAGGCAAGAGGGACCCTATAGCTAGTTATGTCAAGAACTTTTTTATGTTTACTCCAATTCAGTGTTTATTGAAATACACTTAAAATTTGAGCATGATTATTTCTGAAAAGTATCTGTCATTATTTGACATATTTTTCCCCTCTAGAACATTGTCATATTGTTATCATTTTGTGGATCGTGTGGAATTAAATTAGTCATTCATATAAATAAGTTACTTGTCAGAACCTATTAAAAGATTGGTGAATGACATTGGTGAATAACTTACTGATGAATTGGTGAATTGTTCCTAAATTAAATTATTTTTTTTTCTTTCAGCAATGACAATGCAGTTTATTAGTCATCAGTTCCCTGATTATCATGATCCTACTATAGGTGAGTAAAGTCACTTTTGGCTTTTAGCTCAAATAAAGATACTGTAAATATGTGGCTAATAAATATTGTCAACATTGATTGAAAGTAAAAAATATAATTTACACCATAACCCAGACTACACATGCATAAATACATAATAAGTAAACTGTCATAATGGAAGTTTCGAGAGACAGTATTTGTCCTCATTTCTTGCCGTGTACTCTGGTATTTTCTGTGTCATCTTCTTATGGTGAAAAATGGCTGGATTGCCTGAAGTCAATCTCCATATATACTAATAGATATTTGCTTGCATTAAAAAAAAGACAATAGTGTTCTGGATAATAAAACTGATGTGATCATTCAGTATTTGGTCGTGCTCATTTTTATCTGTCTCTAAGTTTTCTATTGCAGAATTAGTTAAACATATTAGAGGTGCATTTTGAAAGACATTTAGGTAGAATTTTATCCACCATCCTTATCTTGAAGATGAGGAAAACTGATACCCAAGTTGTCAAAATATTGTTAGAGTTAAAAATCTAGCCATGTTTAATTCTTCCTACCCAGTTTTCTTTCTACTGTAATATAGTACAGAAAGATTTGCACCAGGGAATAAGTTTTCTTCCTCATTCAAAGCACAGTTTGTCTTTAAATTTGCTTTATTCATTCAAAAAACTGAATTAACAAATTGGTTGAAAATTCTCAAGCAAAGTCCGCCATGGGGTTCTTTATCTAGGAACATATTGAAACATATTGGAATTGAAAACACATCAAGTGTTATCTCCCAGAGAAAGACGTATGGAGTTGCCAGACCCCACATGGCTGGCGGCTTGCCTGGCTGGCGAGCTCTTTTAACAACTCTATATCACTTACCCTGTTCATGCCCCAATCTGAATAGCTCTTGTCCTCCCTTCTCCCCTCAAAGGTAAGATTGTCTAGTTTGTATTCTACTCATCAGTCAATTCTAAGCTTCCATTTAATACATAACATGTTATCCTATATATAATACTCCTTGTTCCTTCCTATAAACCCCAAGAAAGATTGCTTGAATACTATTGCTTTAAAAAAGTACCTATTTTAAGAGGTCTGGTAATTCACTAAGACCACCTTATCAGTTGAAATGAACTGGTAGGATTTAAGTATACCCACCATGAGTTATAGAAGAGGAGAAATCTCCAGGCAAAAGCTGTGAATCTATTATCCTGCTGAAAAATTCAATCATGCATCATTTATGAAGTCACAAATTCACTCTGTTGTTTGGTACATTCTGTTATTCTTTAAGCTTTCTATGTGTTGGAGTCATAAAAACTGGCCTCTTGCTCACCAGCCACTCAAGTCTAATATCTTGAATAGGAGAAGAGATGTGAATAAATCATAAATGGCTCCTTCAAGAAGAAAAAGATGAGATGTATGTGATGATGACTCCTTTAGATATCCACAAGGCACATCCATCACTTGAGATTAAGCTAAATGGACATGCAGTCCTTACAGATAGCTGAAATCATACCTTTATCTGGCTATAAATAAAATAGTGTTAGAGGAAGGAGTTTGAAAATGGAAACTTGCAGTACTTTATTACTTTCAATTCGATTTTCTCATCGTTTCATTTCTTGACCTTCCTAATGGGAACATCGGTTAACAATTTTTCCACTGGTATCCTGCTTGAGAAAGGTGAAAGTCCCAAATAATTTACTTTTCTCCTGCTTCTGCTATATAACCGTAACTCAGTCTGTCTGACTTCATGACCCTCAGAAGGAAATTCATATTAGTAGAATTTGAAATTCATACAAATGAATCACAAGAACACACAAGAATAACACAAGAATAACACCTGTCAAGCATACTCATTTCACAATTTGGATAGGAAATAAATATTTTCCAATCCTTATCCAGATCTATATGTCATCCTATGGATCATACTGACTGAGCTTTTTATTTTTTGTCCATTTTAAAATTGTCATTATGAAAATGATTAAACATATAGAAACATAGAAAGGACAACATAATAAATCTACATGCCTTTCACCTAGATTTAATAATTACAAACATTTTGCTATATTTGCTTCATCAACTTTTCTTGCTTTAAGTATTTATTTTAAAAGGAGATTACAAATACATATTTTATTCTAAATACTTCTCTGAAAAGTAAGATTATTTTTTACATAAACATAATATTCTGACTGAGTGAAGTTTTTAAATAGCTTTTCTCTGAAAATTTTGAGGGATTTATATAGTGCAATTTTCTCCTATAAATTCAGCTTAGAATTATTCTTCTTTCAAATTTACATCAACTCTGACAACTTATGATCTCTTTATCACTGAAAAGAGCTAGGGATATTATTTAGTGCCCATGTTCTTTCCAAGAAGTAATTATTCTCATTTATATTCTCATTTACTGGTAACCATTTCAAAGTCAGAAACCAATGAGTTCAGGTTCCACAAATCCACAGGAAATACCTATGGAAGGGAAATTTAAATATATTGATTCTATTCTCCATGTGAAAAGACCTCATGCAAAAATTAAATTAGGTTCTTTATAAAGGTGCTGAATTTAGATAAATTCAGGTTTTAATTTAATCTTCAAATGAAGTATCTCTAAGCATTAGGGATTGTACTATATATAATTGGATTTTTCCATGGCAAAATCCATGAAAATAAAAAATAACATATTGACCACAAGCCTGATGTCCAACCTTTTATTCTCAATAAATAACTATGCCATAATTAATTAACAATAAATCATTAAAGATGACCATTGTATGATGCAATTCAATTGGCAAAAATTTAAATGCCTTCTTTTTGCAAAGCAATCTATCTGTCTTCCAGAACAACAACAAAAGATTTGAATAGCACGTTTTAAGCACTCAAGAGATTTTTCAATTTAAGAAGAAGAATTAAGACAAATACAGAAATACTTATAATGTCTTTGAAGCCAGTTGTTAAGGTAGGAAAGCAGCAAAGTGCTTCTTTGAAGGAGTTTTGAAAGGCCAGAGAGGTAGGTCCCTGCCTTTCTCCTAAGTTGAATTTACTGTGATCTAAGATCACATCTCCCTATATAATTTTGAAAGTGAAGAAACTCCTGCCATCTGTTCTAGAATTCAGAACTGCTCCTTTAAGGAAGCATTTCAGAGAAGTCCAGACTTTGTGAAGACTTTTTAGAAAATGATTTGGGACAGTTTGTTTTGCTAGGCCATATTTTAGTCTCATGGTAACACGCCTGAAATTAAAACTCTTATTGTAAATAATTTTGATTTAATGTAAATTGAAAGTCAAGTGTATGAATTTTATTCTGAAATAGAAGATATGAACCCTTTCCTTAAAGTCAAGAATATAAATATTAGGTTCTATTATGTGGGCTGAATGTTTCAACCCAAATAATTAAGTATATTTTCATATGTTGAGAATTGTTTCTGCTTGTGTTTTTCAGTCATCATGTGATAATAAACTGTACATATAGAAAACCAGATCACTTTTCTTGACAAATGAATACAGATGGAAAGAACAAGATACAGTTGAATTAATTTGCTCTGAGTAAAGTGGATTGGCACTAAATGGAAAATTCTGAAACCTAAAAGATTTATTTTATTTTAACTACAGAATACCTTACATTGACTAAGTGGTGTTAATAATCAGTGATTATCCCCCACTATCCTCAAAACAATATAAACATATGTATTGGGTATCATTTACATATGGGCTATAGAGAGAGAAAAATGTGCCTGTGTCCTGGAATCACTCCCAGGTAGGTGGTGTAGGTAAATTAGCAAACGGGACTATGAATAAAAAAGCCCAAGTCCTGAAGAAGGTGCCACTGGTATACCTCTCACTCCACCCAAAGGGGCAAGGAATGTGTTTTATCAAAAGACAAAATTACAGCGAATTTAGTTATAGATCTAATTAATTTTTTATTCACTATTCATGAGGTAGCCTCTATTTTGCAGAATAGAATGACAGCTCTTGCTGAGTAGTGACAGGACAGTGGACTTAGTAAGACCACAACAAGGAAACAGAACAAGGGAAAAAGAAATAAACTGGTTTCTTTTTTTCTTTTTTCTTTTTTTTAGAGACAGTCTCACTTTGTCGCCCTTGGTAGCGTGCTGTAGTGTCACAGCTCACAGCAACCTCCAGCTTTTGGACATAGGTGATTCTCTTGCCTTAGCCTCCCGAGTAGCTGGGACTATAGGCGCCACAATGCCTGGTTATTTTTTTGTTGCAGTTTGGCCTGGGCCAGGTTTGAACCCACCACCCTCAATATATGGAGCCAGCGCCTAACTCACTGAGCCACAGGTGCTGACCACGTAGCGTGTTTTGGAATCTTTCTTCTTCCTTAAAATTCTCTTTTGGTTTATTGGCATTTAGCATAAGTGACTTCATTTTGGTTCGGTTTGGCCTGCTGGTGCCTAGTGCGTAAGCTCAGTCCCAAGCAATGGTCTGTCATAATACAGTGTCACAGTGTAGAGCAGAGGACAGCTCAACTGATTTTTAAGGACACATAGGAATAAGGCAAGTGAAGAGGAAGGATTGCCAGAAAGCAAGGGTAGGCCTCTGGATAATACACCTCATCATGTGGTAGCAATGGGGCATTTTAGGAACCCAATGTCCTACGGGTGAAGAAGATGGCATGATATACAGGATGGCAAAAGAGACTTGAAGATGTTCAGGGGACCAGATCTTTAAACATCTTGTAGACTTGGGTAAGGATCTGGTTATCTACAGTCTCACAGGCTTCTTTGAGATAAAGATAAATATTACTGATAACTTAACTATTAGATAGTTCCAAGGAAGAAAGATCTAAAAGTGCCCCAACTTTAACCACTAACTGGTTTTCTCTCATAGGCCTTTACTTCCTCTAGGATTCTTCATCATAGTAAAATACCTTCATCCTTACTTACTGTAATCTTGTGGTAAGTGCCCCCATCTCCAATTTGGACTAGCTCTGCAAATTGATGTCCTCACAGAACCAAAAAGTACCTTTAAATAACATGGATTTGGCTACTTTCTTCTCTGTTTAACAGTCCCTAGTATTGTATTATTTTTTGGATGAAAAACAAAATTCTAAGCAAAAAGTGTAGACTCTCAAGGTCTCTCTGTCATTTATGTCCTCAGCTTCCACACTTGCCACCTGCCACTCCCTTTTGGGATTGAGCCATATCTGCCTTCCTTTAGATCCACAAATTAGCCCTCTCCTGCCTTAGGACATTTTCACAGGTATTTTTACGCAAATGCTTTTCACCTTCTTACTGGACATCTTTACATGCTTAATGCTGTACCGTACTGTTGACTTTAATTTTAAATAGTACCTCCTCAAGAGAGCCTCTGTTGACTACCCCAAAATCAGATAAGTCCTTACTGCATTTATTTTATAGAATCTTGAATATTTCTTTAATATTACTTACCTCTATGTAATTAAATAGTTGTGTGAATAATTATCTGTGTAATTAAAGTGTCATACAAGTAGGAACAACCAATGTATTATTACTCATGTATCTCTAGATCTATGGAGAATGTTGAGTATATAGAAGATTTATTTATGTTTTAGGCATTTTACAAAGTACAGGAGTCAGTGCATAAAAATAGATGAGAGTTCTTTCCTCGCTGAGATTCCTGGCTGGTTTTAGTTCTCTGTCTCTAAGAGCTCATCATCTCTTTATCTGGAGTCCAACAGTTCTTTCTTTCTCATTGCATTAAAATGACTTGAGAATATAATTAAAATTATATTCATACAGAACACAATTTAGCTGGAGGAAACTGGCCTTAAGGAGACATTGAATTGTTTCTTTGGGTTGCTTTCCCTTCAAAAATAAAAACAGCTTTAACAACCCAGGAATCAGTCATCACATTTGGATACCCCTTTCCGTATATTCATTTGGTTTTTGCAGTGCCCAGGCATTCATGAAACCAACCTGTTACCAGCTATACCCTCCTGCCCTATTTTCAAGGAACGTATCATTTTGCGATATGTTCACAGACTCAGCTGTGAACCCCTTTCCTATTTTAGTGTTTTAGACTTCCAATTTTACTTACCAGCTGTGAATATGGTATGATACACTCCTCTGAAAAATTTATATTATTGCTGAGCAATTGGTAAGGACTGTATGAAGAACTACAAAAAAAAAAAAATAAATAAATAAAATGCCAGGTATAGAGTTAAATCTTTGAATTATTTGAGAAGCTTGAAAAAACAAGGACTTCATATAAGTGGCAAAGTAAATCAATAATACTGACAGTTCATGCGCAGATAGCTTTATAACCACTGGCCACTAGACCAGGGTGGGACAAATGTACCACATTAATTATGCATTTCTCAGCATTGCTAGGAGTATAAAAAACTTCCTAAACTAAGGAAGTTAGAGAAATAATGTATGTGAATCACTCTAAAATGACCTGCCCAGTGTACTAATAGAGTCACTCCTTTGTGTCACTAGGAAATACCTGTTAAAATGTAAATGCTCAGGGGACAGTTAATGCCCAGAGCCATTAGGAATCATTTATATATTAGCATAGAGTAATGTATCCAATTATTCTAGGGAGCAAACCACAGAGCTGTGGGCTACAGAGCCACATTGAGAAGATAGTTGTGGGGTCTGCAGAAGGGAGGATGGAAAGGAAATTAGGCTTATAAACTTAACTTAAAGAAACATACTTATTAATGACTCTGGAATGTCTGAATAAGGTAGAATAGAAAGATAATTAGTAGGGAACAAAATAGTAGATGACATATTCAATTCTGCCTTCATGCTGGCTGCTGATTTTTTTCAGACTCATCCTCTAACATCCTCTTGTTAGCTGTGCACCTGCCCCTCTGGTCCTTCAGTTCCTTAAATATGCCACGCAATCTCTCCTCTGTCCTTGGCTTTTCCCAATGTGCTTTCCTGTACCCTGAATGTCATCCTTCTGCTCTTTGTATAACAAATTCTTTTTCATTGTTTAGGTCTCAGTTTGCATATAATTTCATTAGATAGGTCTTTGATCTTTTCACCTAAATAAGTGAACTGCTCAACTTACACACATACAAACCCATAAACTCACATACACACCGACCCACACACATACATGTACAGCATACAGATTCCTTCTGTCAGCATGTATCATATTTATCAGATTCTGAATTTTTTATTGTTCATTTTCCCATGTGAGATGTAGTTTTCATGATGGTAGCCAACTTGCCTTCTGTGTTCATGAAATTTGATGCAGGCTCTACCACAATGTAGGGCTTATTCAGAATGATCAAAACATTGGTTGAATAAAAGAATACATGAGTAACTCAACTTTGCTGTCCTTTTCCCCCACTCTAATCTAAATTAGATATCCATGATCACATAATTTTAGACCCGTTGGCCCTCTTGTTTGATGGAGTAAACTAAGTACCACCCAGACTAGAGCCAGACATTTGCTTTTATTTATTTATTTTTTGTCAAATAAAAAAGTACTATTGCTTTTGCACACACTAAGTTTAAAAATATAGATAAGTAAACAGAAAATGGCTTAGAAAGAGACACAGTTAAGAGCAGTGACTTCTAAAGAGGAAGACTGTGGGATAACAATGAGATGAAAAGGGGCTTTTGCTACACACACTCTTTTAGGGATCTGTATCCTTTTATTTTCTTTAAACAACAAACACTCTATTTTTGTATTTTGACCATACATTGGCTTTTTATGCAACTGCTTTGGGGGCCACAGAGCATGACTATGCACTCTGATCTTACTTTAAATGTTGTGTGCTTCAGATTGGAAAAAGAATCATCACAATGACTCGATACTAATTTAATTTTAAATGATCTTTTAATGATTCCTGGAAAACACTTTCAGGTCATAGATTACTTATTCTCTCACTCCCCTAAAACCAGCAACTTCATCTCATACCTTTACATTTTCACTGATTACCACCTCGGTTTCTACTTTACTTAGGAAATTGAAATGCCCATAAGATAAATTTGCAAAGACTCCCATTAGAAGATACTTCCAAAACTCCTACCTCTCCTGAGCCCATGGTGGGCATTCCCACTCATTAATGTAGATGACCTATCAATGTCACTCCACTGAAATCACTTTCATCAAGGTTGCTATGACTCTTTAGTACCTTTTCCAAAGCCAATTTTAATTATCTCCATTTTAAGTAACCATCAACATTTGATATGGTCTACCACTCATGGATTTTATCTACTTTTTTTTTATGTGTAAATATAATATAACATAATCTCTTGGTTTTCCACTAACCTCTACAATAGCTTCAGTCTGGCTCTTCCTCTTCCCTGAGTTATTAACATCTTCCTAAGATTCTGCAATAAGTATTATTGTCTCCATCCACCTTTCCTTCCTTGGTGACTGTATCCAGTGTCTGGCCTTGGATGTCAGGTATACATTACATCTTCAGAATTGCTCTCCTAAGTTCCATACATGTATATCTAACTTTCACTCAACTTTTCCATTTGTGTGCCTAATAGACATCCCTAAATTACCCTATCCGAAGCTGACTTCATGTTCTGTCCTCCAAAATAAAAATAAACATTCTTTGCCATTTACTACCTTCCTTATTTCTATGGTAATCCTATCCTTCTGGGTTCTCATGCCTAAAACCTTCTAACCTTCCTTGATTTCTCTTTCCCCACACAACATGCCAGCAGAAAAGTCTTCTGACTATACTCTCAAAACATATCCCAAATCTGTCTATTTATTATTACTTCTACTGCTACCATCTTGACATGAGCCAGAAGAATGTGCAGCCTGTATTACTGTCCTAGCTCCCTCAGTCTACCCTTCCCCACTCACTGGTTCATTTTCACTACAGCAGAGTGATCATCTACAGCTGGATTATGTCACTCTCTTCAAAGGCTCCAAAAGTTCCCCATTTTACTCAGAGTAAATGCTGATTAACAAAGGCCTCGAGATTTTCATACTATCATGCATTTGATTTATTTTTTAAAATTTGCATAAATTTACAAGATATGAGTGTACTTTTGTTACATAGCTATATTGTGCAGTAGTAAAGTCAGGGCTTTCAGTGTATCCAGCACTAGCTTTCTTGTTGCTTCTGGAATATGCAAGATAATTTCTTATCTTGGCATCTTTGCATTTCATCTTCCCTTTCCTGGAATTCTCTTCCTCCAGATGCTCACAGAACTAACCTCATTACCTTTCTTAGACATTTGCTTCAGAGTTCAAATGCCTCTTCTCCATAGATCTTACACTGACCACCTCTGGAGTTCCTGATGACACTCACCCTTTTCTATTTTTTTTTTTCTATAGCACATATTACCTTTATACTTAGAATATACTTGCATTTGTCTTCTTTAGTTAGAATATAAATCCTGTTTAAATCATTGAAGTCTCCCAAAAATCTAGGTCAGTGCCTGGTTCATAGCAGACAATCAATACATTGAATGAGTGAATAACTAAAGCTCTTACTGGCCCTTCAACCTTGAATAAATTAACATATAATGTTGACCTTTCTTCATCTATAAAATGAGGTGATGACATTATTTCCCAAGGTAGATAGGTGAAACAAAGCAGCTATAATTGCATTTCCCTTTGTTCAAGAGAAAAATTGAATATTGTGATTTTTCTAAGAGGAATCAATTGAAAAGAAGATGAAAATGGTTAAAAGGGAAACTGTCAGGGAAAGGCCACCTGGATTTTGTGCTCTTCTTTGAAGTCCCAGAGAATCGGTCCATGAAAGATGGCAAAGCAATAATAATGTCACCTTATTAATTTACATTGAGATACTACTGTCACTGCAATCAGAATTACTTAAAGTATTTATTATTATTATTGTTTGTGCTATAGCCAAACTATATAAAGGAGAACAAATTGTAATTAGAAATCTTGATCCAATTTACTGTGAGAAGTCTCTATCAAAAAACTTTATAGAAGGGACACATTATCTCCTGACAGCTGTCTTACATGGGAATATAAAAGGCGCTTGTTAGGTAATTCAGTCAGAGGAAGTTAAGGGAACAGAAATTTACCGATGTTAATATAAAGTGTTTGACATATCCTTCAAGACTGTGTTCGTCTTGCGCTGAAGACGAAGACTACAGCACTTCATTCTTGGTCCTCAAATAGACTGTGATGTAGATCAATCCCAGGAATAATTGAAAGACCAGTGTCTGTTTTCTCAGCATTCATGATGTATCAATCCCCTTTTGAGGAGGCAGTCATTGTTTGTGTTTGTAAGCAAATTTTCTTCTTGTTGAGATCTGCAAGTTAGGGAAATTCTAATTGTTTTGGATCACTTCACCTGTTAACTTTCTGATTCAAATCCATTCACCCATCAATAATTAATAAGCATCATGTATGTGGAGCCCTATTCCAGGAGCTGGGCAATAGCCAGAAATAGAATGAAATCCCTGCCCTGGAGGAGATTTTTGCACTTCAATGATGGAGACAGGTAATCCCAATTTGCCAAAGAATAGATAAAATCAGGAAAGTAATTTTGGAACATTAAAAAAAAAATCTGTTAATACATTATATATGTACATTTGTATTTGTTTATTTATGAGGGACATGCGATTTTTCTGTTACATCCATTGAATGTGTAATGATTATATCTGGTTATTTAGGAAATCCATGACCTCGAGTATTTAACATTTATATATGTTGGGAATATTTCAAGTCCTCTTTTTCTAGCTATTTTAAAGTACACATTATACCTATGGTCACCCTATTCTGCTATCAAATATTAGAATTTATTCCTTTCATCTAACTAGATATTTGTACCCATTAAACAATCTCTTTTCATCCTCTTCCTCCCCAGTACAAATTCCAAGTATGGAAACTATCATTCTATTCTCTACCTTCCTAAGTTCAACTTTTTTTAACATTTACATAAATGTATGATATTTGTCTTTCTATTCCTAGCCTCTTTCACTTAACATAATGACCTCCAGTTCTATCCGTGTTGCTACAAAAGACTGGATTTTACTCTTTGTTATGGTACTGCATTGTGTATATACACTATGCTTGCTTTACCCATTCATCTGTTGGTGGACACTTAGATTGATTCCGTATCTTTTCTACTGTGACATAAGTGGCATATAGTGTCTATGACATCTGTCTTAAAGTTGCTTGTTAGGTAATTTATCTTTCTAGGTAATTCAATAGTGCTGTAATAAACATAAAGGTATCTCTTTGATATATTAATTTCCTTTTCATTGGATAAACTCCTAGTAGTGTGATTTCTGGATCATATAATAATTCTATTTTTAGCTTATTGAGAAATCTTTATTTGTTTTTCCATAATGGCTATACTAATTTACATTTCTACCAATAAATTTACATTTATTATAATAGCCATTCTAACTAGAGAAGAAGATATCTCACTGAGTTTTATTTGATTTGCATTTTCCTTATGATTGGTGATTCCAAGGATTTTAAAATATACCTATTGTCCATTTGTATATCTTCTTTTGAGAGATGTCTTGTCAGCTCCTTTGTCCACTTTTTGATGGGATTATTACTTTTTTGGCTATTAAGTGGCATGCCTTGTATTTCTAAATGTTAGTTAGTCCATTATAGGATGGATAGTTTGCAAATATCTTCACCCATTCAGCAGGTTCTTTCTTTGTTGGTTTGTTCCTGCTGTTTACTCAGTGGATTATAATTAGTGGTGATTTAATAGGAAGTCAAATTACTTGTATCTATATTTTGAATTTTTAAGGTAGTTTATTTTTAAAGACATCTTTTAATATTACATGGGCCCTTAATGATAATTAGAGTAAGAAAAATGTATTCATACAACCATAACCTAGAAATAGCTGATTGCTGATGAAAGCAAATTGTGATATAAAAGCTATTTTGAGCACATCTGGAAACACCAAACAAAATGTATATTTACCCATCGCAATTCATGTAATGATTACTTTTTAATGTAAAGGGTAAAATACTCCACTTAGATGTACGTTTGTAACTATATCACATCTCAGTGGATTTTCAATTATTTAGTGTAATTTAAATCTATTTACTTAGTGTTGTATGTTTAGAAATTAATAAAACTAGGATCCAAATCCATATTTCTTTCATTCTAAAGTCAGAGCTTTTAACAACTGCATCCTAAGTTATGACTTCTTCAAAGGAAGTCTTTGTTATCAGCTGTCTGATAATGTTTAAAGCTTTTTTAATTTAACTAATGTAATTTTACTTAATATATTGGCATGGTTCCTGGTGAATAAAGGAGAGAATGTTTGACATTTCACGTCAAAGTTGTCCCTATAGATATGTATCTACTCAGCCTGAGATGAGGACATGGAGAAAAATATTTGGTAAGTCAGAGTAATGTAAATAATCAAACTGAATCAGTCAGTTGTCCATACTTTAAAATCTGTCTCTTTTTGTTTAAAGATAAATACTTCTCTTTAAATGGACTGTTCCCTGTACTCTGCCTTTTAGATCTGGTGTGCTAATAATTTATCTAGGGGAAGAATGAAACAAAATAAAACCTTTATTTTTAGTCTTACAGTATATCCTATAAAATTAAAACCTGCATGGTGAAAGGGGATTGGATCTAATATCAGAAGAAGAGAGGTGAAATCAGTTGTCATACTCTGAAAGTCGTTTCTTGTATTTTCTTGGACCATTATGGAATAAAAATTGAACTCAACAGCAATAGGAATCTTCAGACTCAAACAAAGTCTTAGAAACTAAATAACCTTATGTTGAATGACAGCTGCGTCAAAATTGAGATTAAGAAGGAAATCACTAAATTTCGAGAACAAGATGTTAATGAAGACACAAATTATCACAGGCAGTCCTAAGAGGGACATTTATAGTGTTGGAAGCTTCATCAAGAAAACAGAAAGAGAGGAAGTCAACGACTTAATGGGTCATCTCAAGCAACTGGAAAAGGAAGAACATTTCAACCCCAAACTCAACAGAGGAAAGGAAATAACCAAAATTAGAGCAGAATTAAATGAAGTTGGAAACAAAAGAATCTTTCAGAAGATCAATGAAACACAAAGTTGGTTTTTTCAAAAGATCAACAAAATTGATAAACCTTTGGCTAGCCTAATGAGAAACAGAGTCTTTGTTTTCTTATCTGCAAAATAGCACCAGCACCAGCCTTGTATTTCTTAAAAACAAAAAGAAAAGTATTTTGAAGTTAAAATTAGCTATAGCTATGTGGAAAATCAGTTTAAAAACTATCAAGCAGAACACTAATCTAAACAAATATGTTTATACATAGTAAATAGTTTAATCTTTTTCTCTTTCTGCTTTTATTATTCATGTGAAATGACAGGATTCAAATCTTCCAGACACATATTTTGACTATGAGGATCAGAGATATTTCACAAGTTATTTCAGATTAGAATCGTATATAAGAAGAGTTGATGTATCTCCATGCTTGCTTGGGTATTTAAACCTTTTATTTATTCATTCATTCATTCACTGTGTTTATATTTAGAAGCTGGATAGTAGCATTTACAAAATAGTATTTATTTTTATAATGTCTTTATATTGTTATGCCCCTGGGAATAGGGAAACCTTTAAACATACAAGGACACAGTAGATTCTGTAAGAAAGGCAGGGGCTAGAAGCCTCAGCTTCTGGGTGGTGTTTATATGTTAAGCTTCCTTCTGTAGTCGTGTTTGCACATGTTAGGCAGACCACAGTTTACTGAGTTTCTAGGGTAACCTGTATGTTAATTACAAAAGGTTCTCATCTTTTGTTTTGGTTTCTTCAACATCATTAGCTCCTGGTTCATTTAGGAGAATGAACTCAGGCAGGAGCTCAAGGGCTTTTGAAAACTCATCCTGCCATATCTGGTCGAGTATACTTAGGTTTTTTTTCAGGGTTTAATCTTAGACTCTCTTCTCTCCTGTGGCTCTCATTTTAGATACAATCAACCATCAACATGTTTTTAATTTTTAACTCTATGCCTATGACTCCCAAATTTATGTATCTATTATACTTGAAACCTATGTCAGATTTCTTTTTTGAATTTTAGCCATACACATCCAACTATCTCCTTGACATTTCTGTTTAGATGGCCTACACATATCTCAAATTTTGCTATCTTCAGATTAAATTTATCACTTGACACCTGTGAAAACCGCTCCTCTTGTGATGATCTCTGAGGCAGTGGATGACATTACTATCTGTTTAGTAGTTGAAGTTCCACAACTGGGCGTTATCCTTGGCCCTTTTCACTGACCTCTCATCGCTGCATCATTACTCACCTACTGATCCTGTCTCCTCAATGTCTTTCAGATATTTTTCCACTATTAAGACGGAAGTATTTCAGATTGCATGTGAAAACCCCACACTGTACCCCAGAAGTGCATTAATGTACATAGTTACCATTCAGTAAAAAAAAAAAAAAAAAAAGACTGTTTCAGTTCAATCATTTTTCAATTAGTACCTATTCATACTAAAACATATGTGCTCTGTTACCATTTCAGAAGCATGTTTCAGGCTATGTATCCATATCTATACTCTCTATAATCCTAAATTTTCCATGCTTTTAAAATATTTTCAATACTAAGCAAACAGCCTTAACCATTTTTTCCCACTGTGTAATGTGTAAAGAAATGTAATTGAAAAGTCTGTATTATTCTGTAGCTGGCTTCTCTACATTAAATGTCAAGTTTCTAAACCTCACCTATCTTATTGCACCTACCCATATAAATTTTCAATTTTTATCTATGATGTGACACTGTATAGATTATTAGACATTTTATTGACATCTCTTTATGCAGTTTAGATAATTTTAACATTTAATCAGTTAAGCTCTGTTTTTAGTGGTTTAGCCCATTCACAGCATTTTTAAAAATTATTTGTGTATTTAGACTCATGCCCGTAGTCTTATTTAGTGTGTTTTATTTACAATGTTTGTCTCTTTGCCTTCATTCCCATTCTATTTTACCTCTTTACTTTTAGGTATTGCTCCAAGTTTGCAATGCACGGAAAGCCTCTTTCCTAGACAATATTTATTTGTTAATATTATATTTAGAAAACCACTTATTTTTAATTATTTCTAAACATTTGGGACCGAAGCAAAGCGCTCCACCTGAAAAAGAAAATCTCAGAGTGATCGTCTGAGGATTCGAATGTGATTACCTTCACCTCCAGTCACAGAAAACATAAATATCATAAATATCCTTCTTTGGCTTTAACATTTTCAAGGACTTTTCTTGGAATTTAGGATACAAAAAGAAAACGGATATGTCTCTGAAGCTGTACTTCGGCTGCTCCGTCAACCATTCAAGCCCTTGAAACCCCATTCCCTCCTCTTCTCTCTTTGAACTTAAGCAGCACCGTCTTTCTCTACTAAATTCCAATGCCTCTCTATTTCCAGAGTGCTTCTTCAAGAAGCAATTTATGAGTCTAAAGTGCATTCCTGTGCTTGCTTCACACCTACTTCTACCTCAGTCCTCTGTGCTTTGCTTAGTTGAAGTCAGTCTTTGCTTCAGAAATCAGCCCAAGCATTATGTTATCAAGGACCACTTCCCTGACATTCTGTCTCTCTTGCATTGTAACTCTCTCTTTATGAATGTGACTGCCGGCTTCATGATCATCTCTGTTTGAAATTCCAGTGCCTTGCCCCATAGTGAAGCTTTAAAGAACTCAATTTGTACTTAGTGAATAGATTTAGATGGTATATTTTCACACCTCGAGAGAATTTTAATGACTCAGTAATGGCAATATTTTACACACCTAGAGATGGTGAACCATGAAAAAATTTTTCCAAAAGGACCCACTTTATAAAAGGTATTCCCAGAGGAGGCTGTCAGCCCTTTTTCAAAGTCAGTTTACACTTTTTTAAAATCCACATACAACTTTAATATGTTTATTTGTCTGTTTTCAAAGTCTATAGCGTTAGGTATCAGCAATGTCAGTGGGATAATGGAACATACAAATGGTCATATTGATGATACCAAAAGTAGGAGTTTGAAAAGGAAAAGACAAGTCACAAAACCTAATACTTCGGGAACATATAATGCAGAACAAAAGAGTTATGACACAGGAATGTTCACAAAAATCTGGCAGTGCAACAAAAATACCCCTGCTGTCTTGACCCCAAATGATGACATGTTTTTCTGTTGGAGTTGTACTTTTCTTCCCTGAGCTCATCTATAAAGACTAGGAACGATATATTTTGTCAGTGGATAATGAAAGTTCAATATCTCCCCTGCTGGGAATCAGAAACTGCAGGAGCAGTAATGCTCATTCCTAGTCCGCAGATACTGTAATAGCGCCAAATATTACCAGGACAATATTGCTGAGTACGATTCAATCATATTTAATATGCTTTTAAAAACAAAGAATTCACTCCAGTTGATCATAAAATAGTGTAACGGTTTGTAAACAAAAGTGGCAGAAATTAGGTATTAAAATGAGATTGTTCAAAGTCATCACATTGGCTACTCATTTCAGTGATGTCACCATCTTTCAGAAGGTGAGGCTTTTGGGCACTGTATTCATACATAAACGGGCACAGGAAATGCTTAGTCATAGGGACAGGATTTGACTTTTGGAAAAAGAAAATGAATTAAGCAATTAATTGGGAAATGAGATTCTGAGATGCTAAATAATATATGCTAATGCTTTTATTCCCTAAGTTTATGTAATAGAAGAATTATTCAACTATTTGTAAAATCAGTAATATTGTAATAAATGTTCAGCCTTCACACATTATTAAGACTTATCCAGAATGCTGTGTATTTTCCAGGTTACTTAATTTTGTGGGACCAGAATCTCATCAATCAAAAAAACATAGCTAATATTGTCTACATTATCAAAGTGTGGGATTATTATTCAAATAATAGTATATATAACAGATTTCATACATTTTTAATAAGTCCTGATTTGAAAATTATTTTAGTCTTTATAATAATATCATGTAAATACATGATAACTTTTATTTATATATCAACTTTAACACAAAATTAATATATTTATGTATATTATCTTTAGAAAATAGAGTATAAAAATAAAACCAATAAAATGAGTATCGACAACACTCAAATGCCAGGAATGTTAGGAATACAGATGCTACATTTCTATTTCCACATATTTAACTGAAATATGAAAATTTATTATTTTCCCTTAGATCCTCAGAGGTATAATATACAAATCTCCCAGAAAAAAAAAAAAAAAAGATCTCTGCTATGTTTTTAACAAGATGGCTCTACTGTATATCAATTCAAGTTTAGAATGTAGAGCTGAAAAGTTCACATATCGAAATTACTTCTCCCATTTGAAAAACATTGAGGTTTGATTTATAGAAGCAAACAAAAAAAGAAAAGTAGTATCCGAAGGCAATAAGGTACTTTTCCAGTGGTTTGCAATATAGTAAATTTAAAACAAATAGTCTTGACCTTTGCACAACAATGATCAGTCCACAGGAATTTATACCCTAAGTCATCATACCAGAACTGAGATGAGAATTGAGGAACCTTGAATTTTAATATTAACCTCTTTCATAATTATGTTCCTTACAGCTGAACTCCTCTTGGTGCTGCTATCCGGGTCATATACTGAGTTAAATACAAACATAGGACAAACAGGCAATTCCCTCTTGTAGTAATTTCAGGAACACCAGAGAGCTATTCTGACTTTAGAGATCTTAACATCTTTATTTAGTCTTTCAACTTAACACCAAAATAACGATGTTCCCCATTAAAACACCAAAATATCTGAAGAGATGTACTAAATTATTATCACTTTACTCAATATTGCAAGGAAATGGCACAGGTAGTAATTGTTATGGAATTTCCAAAACCAAAAATGATCCCCTAGTTTAACCTATCTCAAAAAGCACTAGGAACCTATAAAACTGGAATTAACCCTAAAATAACTCGAGAGTGCGAGACTGGTTCATGGGAGTAGAGGAGGCAGTGAACAGACATAAAAGATTCAAATTCTTATTAGTGTAGTAGTGTGATATAGATTTCTTCAATTAAGTCTAGGAATATTATTTTTCAGAGTTTATTTCAATTTCTCTGTTATTCTTCTCTTCTTAAGTCCTCTTTAATATAAGTTCATTTGAGAGACAATAAAATAAGAGTCTATGGTAGACTATGAAATCTATACCAGAAATTACCTCTTCCCCGACCCCTATCCTGATTTCTTTGTCTTGCTCCACTCTGGTTTGTTTTTCATATAGCAGCCAAAGGAATATCTCTGTTCCCTGCATCATAGCACACTTCGTTATTTTTTTATTTATTTGTTTGTTTGTTAAGATTCAATAAACAGCATTTATAATGTTGCTAGGGAAAGGACACAGAATTGATTGCTGCCTGAGATTTTAGTGACATCTTCTGACCTGATGCTCATGAACTATCGTGTTTTTTTTTTTTTTTTTTTTGGACATTCTTAATTTTTTGGAAAATCTTTATGGCTAAAATCAAATAGAGCTATAGGGAATTTGATGCAGACCACACAGCTCTCTAGAGAGACTGTTGTAATCTTTTCTTGTGTGTGTATATTTTTTTTCTTTTCTTTTTTTTAATTTCAAATTAATATCACGGTATAACTTTTTAGATTACATTGTTCTCACTTCCAAGGTAGAGCACTTGGAATAACACCATCGGGGGTCACTTTTGGTTGCAAAATGTGTCTTCTGCCTGATATTTGGCCCTCATCCTGCATTCTGTCCCGGTCTCCCTGTTGCCAATTACTTTGATAATAACTTTGAACAGGCCACCACATAGGATTCCAATGCCTTTGTCACCAGTTCTTTCATCTGCCCAAAAGAGTGTTCCAACTCGTCCACAGGGCTGACTCCTGCCATTCAGATATTATCTTAAATATCTTGTTTTTAGAATCTTTCACCTTATCATATAACCTTTATAACTTTTTCTGTGTGGTATTTTTCTTGGACATGCATTTACCGTGTCATTGTCTATCAGAAGAACAGGGGCCTTTTATATCTATGTCACTCTGATGTCTTCAGCACCCACAGTTGTATTTCGGTAACAGTCATTATTGGAAAAGCAATTACTTCCCCACATTTCCTAATGAATTATGTAACGTTGAGTATGTAGAAACTTTACAACCATAGCACAGTTACCCGCCTGAAATTTTTTTTTCTACCTTATTCCTGTGAAAATTAATCATGACCTAGAGTTGTAGTAGGTGTACGTGTAAGTGAGTGCATCTTCAAATTATGAATCTGAAGTTCTTTAATTAAACTGGTAGCAAACCCACAAATAATTTTAAACCCAAGGTAGTCAATGACTATTTTTTCTTTGTGAAACAGAAATGCTGTCTGAGACTTTCATTGATCATGTAACCATTTTTAAAAGAAACGATTTTATTTGATTTTCAAGAGTATGTAATTATTCTTAATAACTCAAACCTGAACAAAATTTTTAGTGAGGAAATAGCATCATTTCTCTTAGGATTATGCATGAGTTGGAGAAAGTGTCAATTAAATTGCAACGATGTGAAAGGAAGAAAAACCAAGCTTAATTTTCTTATGACTACATGTTCAAAGAATGAAATATTCGTGAAGGTCAAGTGAGCTGTGAGAAAGAGAAACAAATAAAGTATGTGGGTTAGAAAACAGTAACGTAAGTCCTCTGTTTCCTCATTATAAAGCCATTTTTACGTTAATTCCCTTCTGTTAGAGCACTGCAACCTAATTCAAGTTTGACAACAAGAGCTCATTATAAGATACAAACTTGCAGTGTTTTCTTCAGGGACTGGAAATGAAGATGGTGGAGTACAAGTTTTGAAATGTGATAAATATTGAATATTGAATAGTTGGAAGGTTTGGTCTATGTAATGAAGGGAAATACTTGCTGATACACATTTTAACAATTAATTATCCTCGCCAGTGGAAAACAATTTCTAAATTGCAGTGGATGTGATTGTTTTCTGAAACAAACGAACAAGCATAATTTACACTGTGTGCAACCATTTGGCAATAGCTGGGACAGTTAATTGAGTCTGGTGGTGGGAATAAAGGGAACGTGACAGAGTAGAAAAAGCTGGACACCCTCCAAGATGCTCATTAATCACGTGACTCATTTGAAAATGAATGCATCATGCAAATTAGAGGTGAGAGAAGTGTCCTGGTTTGGAGAGATACCAGCATGTGAGATTATGTGCATTCTCAGCACTCCATCAGGCGGGGGCATGAGATGTGTCAATGTCACGCTTTAATTGGAATATGGTGGTAGGTGGAACATGTTTCAGAATTAAACATAAATTTTCATAAGATTTACTTTGGTTAAAAATGGAATTCAATGATGCAGAAAAGCATTTCTGAAATTATCTTTAATAAGACCATGGAAATATTTGAGCTTTTCCAAGAAGAGGGGGTGGGTTGTGAAAATATTCCAGCTGCCTGATTTCTCTGAACTACACCACTGATGAACTTTCTATTGCCTGAAGCTTCTCTTTTTCTGCTCCATTTGTACTGAGAGTGGAAGCAATTTAACTCCTTCAGGAAGTCTGCTTCTTTCTGGCCCTGCAAAGACAGCATGAGCGTGTACAGGAAAAGCTTTGTCTAAGTACAAATTCCAGTCAGGTCACCTTGCCTTAAGTGATCCATCCATTGCTCATCAGTTTCCCTGCCTGAAAAATGCAGCTGACACTTTCTGGAATTATTTTCTTTCTTTAGAAACATCATTACTTGTATAAGTGTTCTTTCTAATGTTTATGTATATGTAACTAAATTTTGTTCTGGTATAGATATGAGAATTGAAATGCCTTAGGTTATTTGTAGATTAAATTTCAGACTTTTTTGGCTGGCCTTCCTATTGATTGGTTTCTAATTTACATTTTGGAGTAAAAACAGAATATTTAATATTTTTTACTATTTCTGGGTCATTTATAGTAGTGGGAGTTTGCCATATTTTCTATTCATAATATAATTTTTTATGTTGCCTTTTCATGTTTTCAATTGAACATCATACTTGATCTCCAGCATAACTTGACAAGATAATTTTCTAATTTTTAACCAATTAGGAAATTGAACTCTACAAAGACTACGATTAGAAAATAAAATTATCTGAATCCTTTATGTATTCAGAAAAAATTGTAATGAAAATTACATTGTTTCTGGCTCGGCCCCTGAGCTCAGTGGTTAGAGTGCCATCCATATACACCAGGGATGATGGGTTTGAACCTGGCCCAGGCTTGCTAAACAACAATGACAACTGCAAAACAAAAATGGGAGGGCATTGTGGTGGGCACCTGTAGTCCCAGCTACTTAGGAGGCTGAGCCAAGAGAATTACTTAAGCCCAGAGTTGGAGGTTGCTGTGAGCTGTGACACCACAGCACTCTACTGAGGTTGACAATAGTGAGACCGTCTCAGAAAAAAATTACATCTTTTCTATTTGTTTGAATAGACTAAATTGTTTTATTCATCAAGGTGCTATTATGATCTTTTTTTTTTTTTTTTTGGCTGGGGCTGGGTTTGAACCCACCACCTCCAGCATATGGGGCCAGCACCCTACCCTTTTGAGCCACTGGCACCACCCTATTATGATCTTTTTTTAAAATCTCTTTTTCTAGGGCAGAAAGACTTTTACAAAGCTATCTCAATTTTGTTTCTCATAGCTCATGAAAATATAAGATGTGTTCAGGGGGTTGATATTCAATGATACAAGATTTATTTCATAATGAAATAAATGGCCTGGACAAAGGTAATAATCTACTACACTTCTTTTGTTAACTTTTTAGTGCTATTTATTATTAAATAAACACTGTACAGCTTAGTGAATTATTATAAGGAAAAATATTCTTGTAACCACCATTCATGAAATAGAGTGGAGACTTTCCAGTTATCCTAAAAGCTCTCTCTTTGCCCTCTCACTCCAACTAATCTTTATTTTGGCTGTTAGGAAACCATTTTCTAATTTTCTTTATAATATTATCACCCAGGTCAGTACAGTTTACTCTGTTTTATCCACCATTTCTCTATAGGCATGTGTGTACATGTAATCTACACATACATACATACATGACTCTATATACATCTGTGTATTATTATATGAATATATTATACATATTCATAAATAAAAATTACATATATAATATATGCATTTATCTCGTTTTTTTAGTAATCTATTTTTTTTTAAATAACATCATTTTTCCTGTAACGTTATTCATTCTATACTTTAACGCATTAGTCTTCTGTCAGAGTTCCCTACAACTTTGTGGCCAAATCTAGAGGTTTAATCAGATTCAGATTTGATGTTTTGTGGGAGAACAACTTCATGTGTAGTGTCCTGTCCTTGATCCCACCACAAATCTGGGCTATGTTACCTACGAGTACCAGAGAATTATAACATTTTTCTAAAAACATCTGGTATGTCCCAATACAAAATGATGATTTAAATGGACAATCTGAATGCGCTCAGCCTAGTCACTGCTATTGGGTTGACATGGTTTGTAGACATTTTCAGTGGGCAGAGCTAAGAATGATGATGCTTAAAGGTAAAAAATTTGCATATGCTGGCCCCCTTCTTTTCATATTTCTTTCTTTTTTTTTTTTTTTTTGGCTGAGGTGGGGGGGATTTGAACCCACCACCTCTGGCATTTAGGGCTGGAACCATACCCTTTTGAGCCACAGGCACCAGTTATAGTGTATCTCTTTTTGGTGGATGCAGTCATTACATACCCTCCTTTAAAATCTTAATGCTTTTTTTTATTTAATCATAACTGTGTATGTTAATGCATTTATGGGATACAGTGTGCTGATTTGATATATAATGTGGAATGCTTACATCAAACCGGTTAACTTAACTATCACCTCACTTACTAGTTGTGGTAAGACATTTATAGTCTATTCTTAACAGTTTGAAATATACCATTGCATTGTGCACGTTAGGTGAGGTCCCACTAAATATCCTCCATCCCCCTGTCCTCACCCCTCCCTTCCCTTTCCCCGCCTTCCCCCTCTCCTCTCCCTCCTCTACCCTCCTTCTTTCTGGACTATAGTTGTGTTTTACCATTCGTATGAATGTGTAGGTGATTAAACAATGGTTTCATAATAGTATTGAGTACATTGGATACTTTTTCTTCCATCCTTGAGATACAAGAAGTTTGGAGAATACTCAAAGTTTTAATTCTACATGTAAATATGCATTTACTTCTCATTACCGTTTCATTCAGGTCATTGTCTCCAGATATCTGAAGAGATCATCTCAAGTTCCTTCCTCAGTATTTTCTCAAGCAAGATTTACGAAAACGGCATTATTAAGGTTTTATATGTAGATAGTAGATTGTTTTTATACTTCAAAGTTACTTTGCATGATACACAAAAAATACATTGCTCTATTTTCTTCTAATGAAGAGTATGATGACAATCTAATTTTCTCTCTGTTATTTATTATTTCTTCTTTTTGCCTGGATGCCCCACAGAGTTTGGATTTTCTATAAAGCCCAATGATTGTATGAAGTGTTTTCTTTCTGATTGTGATTCTGTGTTGATTTTCTCAGATGCACAGTATAACTTTTTAATATGTATTCCAAACCCTTCTCTGTTTAATTCCAGGTAATTGTCTTGAATTACAGCTCTTGATATTTGTTCTCTTCTCTAACTTTGCTTTTCTTCTTTGGAAGCTACTATTATTAACAATAATATTTTGGAACTTCTTTGCCTATTGTATATTGGTACTTCTTTTGAATCTTTTTTGGTTTTTAAATTTCTTTTTCTTTTCCAACATTCTCTATGTTTTATCTTCCATAAGTCTTAAGGCATCCTTCATTGTATTTAAACACTCCTGTCTTCTATCTTAAGCCTCTATTTCAGATACGATTTGTTCTTTCCTAAGTTTTAGCATCTTACTTCTGAGTTATCTTAATTTTGCTTTATGCTATTTAGTGTCTTACATTATGATTTTAATGCATTTTAACTCATTTAAAGAACATTTAGTAACATTTCCAAATGTTTGGTGAGCTATCTTTCTAGCATGATTTTCTTATATATAGGAATGTCATTTTGATCCTTATTCTTTTAAAAAAATATTACATTTGGGCAGTGCCTGTGGCTCAAAGGGATAGGTGCCGACCCCATATACCAGAGCTGATGGGTTCAAACCCAGCCCTGGCCAAAACCTGCAAAAAAACCAAATCAATAATAATAAATAAAAATAAATAAATTACATTTGTATAAAAGTTGGCTTAAATACTATTTGCATTTTTTACATGAAATTAATCTCCTAATATTTTAGACAGAATACCATTTAACATGGTTTTGAATGTGCGTGTGTAAGTTTACAACCACCAAGCCACCATACATTGCAATTTTTTATTCAAGGCTTATTCTCGGGGATCTTCTGTCTGTGTTCTCTTCCCCTACTTTTATCTTTTCTCTAAGCTTCTATTTCCTCCGTCTGTACTAAGCCTGGGGGTCTCAATTCTTTTTTCCCAAACATTTCTTCTTAGTCAGAAGAGAGTTTTACCTGATGCATTTTGAAAGCATTGGGGAGCAGTCTACTCAAGTCTCTTCCCACTTCCTAGGGACACCTCTGTCGCATTGTACAATCCCTCTCCACTGCAGCTTCTGTTCCCCAGTTGGCTTTTTGACTTTGGAATACTTGCTTTCAGCTCATCGGACCTTGTGTTGTTTACTTCGCTTTTGCTTGAACAGATCTGACCCTATGTGACTTAATAGTTTTCAGTAATATGTCTTCAGTCAACTCATACTGATGGGATATTTTATTTGCTCTAGGGGGTCTATTTGAGGAGAGAATTGAGGTTATGCAAAATCTATACCACTATCATCTTCCCAGAATCGACTTTGGCTTCTTCTAAGTGATTTCACTTTACACAATACCCACAAATTTGGGTCATGCTATCACTGCCGATGTGGGGTTGACTTCACATCATGGAGTGAGTCTCTTGTCGTGCAAGGTGGATGTGAATCTGTTCTTGATAGTGTCTTTTCACTATCATACTATTCAGACATATTAGCTCATGTTCTCAAAGTATGGTCTTTTAATCTCAGGGATGATAAAAATATCCATTTCAGATATTTAAAATATTCCTTTTGTAAGCAATTTTGTATATGTAAAGATAGAAAGAAATAAAGCTTTACTTTTTATTAATAGGCAGCATTCACTCCATTTTTGTAAATCAACTTTACATTAATTTCCAGTTTATCTTTCATTTTTATAATCAAATTTTATATCCTCAATCTTTGATTGCTAGACTTAATAATAGCAGCATTTGAAACAGGATTGAATGAAATGAGGTAGAATGATCTCAGATACTGGAAGTGAGACACTCTGTGATTCCACTCAGTTGAGAAGTGGTGACACTGTATGATTCCATTATTTGGTGTCATCATTTCTATTATTCTATTACTTTCTCTTACTTAGCTGCCCTACAAGGTACTCACTGGAATCAGAAGGAATATTCAGTTTTGGTTAAAAGAAACAACTTTTAAATTTCTTTCCAGCCTTGGAAAGTCCACAAGAGAACTTATAAAATATCCTCTGTACTGGGTGGTGCCCATGGCTCAGGGCACCAGCCACATACACTGAGGCTGCCCAATTCAAACCTGGCCCAGGCCAGCTAAAACAGCAATGGCAACTTCAACAACAACAACAACAAATTAGCTGGGCATTGTGGCCTATAGCCCCAGCTACTTGGGACACTGAGGCAAGAGAATCACTTAAGCTCGAAGAGTTTGAGGTTGCTGTGAGCTGTGAAACCATGACACTCTATCCAGGGCCATAGCTTCAGACTCTGTCTCAAAAAATAAAATGAAATAAAATAATAATCCCCTGTACTATTTCAAGTAAATTATGATGGGAAAGTGGGCTCTGGTAAAAAAATTTCTGACCACTGTGTCAGAAGGCAGTTACCTTTGATTCTGTGACCAATTATTCAGTTATTCATTTACCTATGAGTAACAGAGACTCATAACAGGGTTTTAATAAGGAAATGGGGAATTATTATAATTTTATCAAAGTTTCAAGAATGAAATACAGAAATTATATGACAGAAAAATGTAACATTTGGGTCCAATGTTTTTATGAATTCTACTGCCCCTTTCTCTGTGGTTTTCATTCTGTTGATAAAAGGTAGCTCTAGCAAATCCAGACATGACATTTATATTAGAGACAGAAAAGACAAAGGTGAACAGGACAAGACAAAATAAAGATGCAATACAACTCTTCCTCCTCCGAAATATTTTTCTGGCCTCATCTAGGAAATTACTTTAAGTGAATTGTATTTTAATCTCTACCAGCAAGGGAGGCTATGCAGGCTGATAGATATTATCACATTGCTATTCTGAACATAATAAGCTTCTCTCATGATAGGCCGAATTCTAAGATGATATGCAATCACTCAAGTCCTCGTATAATACCATCCCCTTGAATATAGTCAAAATCTGTAACTTGCTTCTTATCAATAGAATATTGCAGAAATAATATTAGGTCACTCCAACAAAATGTAATATTACATGTAAAAGGTAAAAAAAAATTTTCCAGATGTGATCAAAATGGGTCCTAATAAAAACATTTCTGAAGGCTATGGCAGAAGGAAGTTACTCTTGAATACACGGTCATGATGTTGGCCTTCTGCTGACTAAAAGAGAGATTATCTTGAACCTGGATGGGACTAATCTTAACAAGTGACCTTTTAAAAAGAGGAACTGGAGGTCACAGATTCAGAAAGATGAAGATTTGTGTTTTGTCTTTGATGAAATAACCTGCCATGTCTTAAGAAGAGAACATGGAAAGGCTCTGAAGGTGACCTCTGGATGATGACAGTGGCCCCCCAGCCAACATCCAGCAAGAAAATTGGGATTTCAGTTCGACAATTGAAAGGAAATTATACCCAAAGCTGTAATACCAGATGTCTGTAGGTGAGGCTCGTAATGTACAGTAGCTGGTAGAAGTTACGGTGTATGTGTAAATAGTGTTTTCTATTCCTGCTCAGTTCATTTTGTCCAGATGCAGTTTTCAGACTTCATCTAGTGCTTTGCAAGGACAGAAGTCTGCCAGAAGAACATGAAGTTTACTTGCACTCAAATTGTCCTTTAACATACCAATCACATTGGAACAGATTGGCATTTATAAAACTCTTGTTATAGCAGAACCACTGGATAAGGAGGCTGAGTCTCAGCGTACTACAGCAATTTGTTTAAAAGACCCATAGCTAAATAGTCTTAGACACTGCACATGAAAATAGTCCCAGGTTCTGGCACAATTGTCTTTCTCCTGCCTGATCCTTCTTTTTGGCAGTTTGGTTCACACCCTTTTGTCCAGACAATGCTGAATGTTATGGAATATTCAAGCATGAGCAAAGCACAGTCGTTGAGCATATAGATCTAATAATCTAATAGGAAGATAAATGAATACATAAAATAAATAATTATAATAAAAAACAACCAAGTGTAATGGCTCATGCCTATAGTCCTTCTCCTCTAAAGGATGAGGTGGAAGAGTCCCTTGAGTTTAGGAGTCAAGAACAGCCTGAGCAACTTAATGAGGCTACATCTCTAAAATAAATAAATAAATACATAAATGAATAAATACAATTTATTCACACATGAAGTGAAGAAAAAGACAGTGAGTGGATTCTGACAAATAAGGTTTATAATGAAATTATTACTTCGGTCTATTGAGTGATCACTAGAAGAGGAGGAATGTCTTAGCCTGAGTCCTAGAGGATGAGTATGAAGCAGCGATGGTTCAAGGTCATTCGTTCATTCTAGAAAAAAGATCAATACAGGAGCAGAGCTCAGAGTCAGTACAGTGGACTGATTGTACTTCCCAGAAAGCACAGGGCACAATGGAGGTATTTGAGGTCTCCCAGTAGATTAAATCTGCTACTGGGAAGTCCTATGTGGTTCATGCTACCTAATATATATACATACACACACACACACACACACACACACACACATATGTGTGTATATATATACACACACATATGTATAGAAAAATATTTTTTAAAAAATGTTTACAGCACCCCTTGAGATAACTAGAAGTACTCTAATGTACTCTAATGTATTACAAGGCAAGGATTATGAGTTATAATTCATCAAACATCTCTAACTACTACTTTGAATGAGCTAACCTCATGCTAAGCACAGCGGGGAAAGCTGAGCGGCTGACGGTGTGTCTCTGTGTGACAGGCATGTTAATCTAGGCTCAGGGCACAGCAACTGAAAACTCTTTCACCATTGAAGATTTACATTATGAACCTCATTTGTGAGAATTCTCCACCCTCAAAGACAGTACTATAAACAGCAGCATGAAATGAAAGCCTATTTCATACACACATGGTGATTTAAGCAGAAAAGTTCTCAAGACTAATCAAAATAGTCACCTCTACTGGTAAGAAAGAACATGGGTACTCCCTTTGGCAGTTGAAAGAGCCACTCTGGGGAAAAACAAACAAATCAAAAACATCAGTACTGATTATACCCAGTTCTTTCTCCTAATCTGATAAAAGGAGATAAATGAATAAATAAATAAGCAAATAAACAAATACACAGAAAGAAAGAATCTGTTGCCTTCGAATAAGATTAGAGATTAAGGAGGTCAAATTAAATATCTTTAGGGATCAGGAAATTGAGATGTTTTCTACTTTAAAAGTTGGGAATGAAACACGCCACTATAGACCATGCTGACTATTCTTCAAAAATCTGGATAGGTCTGGAAGAACAACATCAATGTGTGTGTGTGTGTGTGTGTGTGTGTGTGTGTGTGTGTGTGTGTGTAGGAGAAAACAGTAGGAATGATAGAAGGGAGAAGACTGGAGTTCTGGCTCAGAAAGGCAACAGTTTTAATCTCAAGTCATTAATTTGCTAGCAGGTTGAGCAGAAGAGGCCATAACGTAGCTTCTTTCCTTTCTAATGACTATAGACACTGTCACCAGGACAATTTAATGGAAGTCAAGTAGATGTCATTACCCCTGAAGAAATTCATTTTTATTCTTTGAATTTTTGCTAGGGAAAAAAATACTGCATGATACCCATCCTGAATATAAGAGATTTCCTTTCAAGGTGTTAACACAAATAAGCTCTGATGATTGTTCTCAAACAAGGTAAGAGTCTTTGTGTTTTCAGTCAAAAAGGTCTTGCATGTATACCAACAAAAGAAGAAAAGTAACATTGGTAAATCTCTCATTTAAAATTGCCTGAAATAGAATTCTACTTCTTTGATCTTTTACATATGTGTCTTTGCATCCTAACTAAAGCCAAAGAAAGTTCTTACTGGATGTTGTATTATTTTTCTATTGCTGTCATAACAAAGGATCATAAACATAGTGACTTAAAACAACACAGATTTATTTTCATGCAGTTCTGACAAGGTCTCACTGGACCAAGATCAAGGTATCGGCAGGCCTGCGTTCCTTTCTGGAGGCTCTACTAGAAAATATGTTTCCTTGTGTTTTTTTGGCTCCTAGCGGCTGCTTGTCTTCCTTGCCTTGTGTCCTCCTCCCCCTGCTGCTCTCTTCAAAGCCGGTAGCACCGCATCTTTCTAGCCTTGTCTCCTTAGTTGTATCTTCCTTTGATTTTCCTCTTTGCCTCCCTCTTCTTCTTTAAAGGATATTGGATTATGCTAGGTGCACCCAGATGATGCCAAATAATCTCTCCATTCTGAGGTGAGCTGATTAGTAACATTCTATTCACTTGCAACATCAATACCTCCTCCAATAGCAGTGGAATGTAATATATTTATAGGTTTGGGGGATTAAGGCTTTGGTATCTTTCAGGGTTCCAGCAGCATTATTCTGCTTCCTACAGACGCTATGATGAATCATAATTTCTATCCCAAGTGAAAAATTAAATGTCCTAGGAAACTCCCCCCTTCCCCACAGGCTCAGTGATGCCCTGGTTCCTGCAAGGCCTCACTCACGGGCTTGCAGGCAGGAAGTTCCTTCTATCATCTTCCCCTCAAAGAGGTCTGCCTTCTGGCACAGGGTGGTAATTGTGTTACTCATATGTGTATACATTTTTTTTAAGTATCTTTGATATCAAGTAATACCCTTTGAATTATTTCTGCTTCTTGAAGTTTTCACATGTCAACCAGCAAAGAAAGGAGATATTCTGTATTTTCTTTATGGTACTAGACCCAAACTAGAACAGTTTAAAAATATTAAATCCTCTGTTAATTAATGTACAGCCTTTTGATAGATTTTCAAAAAGCAAAATACAATTAGAGGGTGCAGCATGAAGAGACAATGAGCAAAATAAAATGTCCTTTATTAAAAGAAGTGAAATTAAAACTTGAAGTCTCCAGATAAAATCTAAAGTACTATTTGTCATTCAACTTCTAGTCTCAAATACCTTTATAATTATCTTTTCTGTCTATCTTTCTATAATTCCTCCATAGTAACTAAGATGAAAAAAATCTTAATGGATATTCAGTCTAATGTTTAAACCCATCTATGGTCAAACATTCTGACCACATCTCCTCTGGGCTACAGTTCATATTTGTCTGTATACATTTTATTTCAAGAAAATCCAGCCTATCTTTTATCACTCCATTGCCTGCATGTGTGTTTTTATTTTCCTTATATTAAGCCAAAACATTTTTCCTTGAAACTTTGATATTTTTTCTCCCTTAGAGCCCCACCAAAAAAAAAAAAAGTCTAATTTCTGTCTACATGGGAGCCCTCATGAATTTTGAGGACAATATCCACAGTTTGGCTTCCTCTCTCCAGGCTGAACATCCTCCATTTCTTAATCTTGTCTTCTGTAGAAAAGCCTCAAACCCAAATACAAGCCTTGGCTTTCCCTGTGTATATCATAATCTATCATCATATTATTACTCAGAGTGATCATATTGCTGTGAATAAAATACTCCATCTACAGTAGATCAGTAGAGAATATTGTTCTAAATAAAAGCAGATCTTCCTACTTCCCCCCATGCAACTTCTTGGGGGCAAAGGAGAGTGTGTCTGGCATTATAAGTTCTTTATTTCTTGGTCTCATGCTGGGATTCCTATCAACAGAAAACTCTTCATATATTTTCTCATCAGCACTATTTGAATTCAAATCTCTTCATCCTGTCATGCAGAGTAAGAAGGAATTAACCAAACACTCTCAGAATATTGCATCCATCCCCTTTGAGTGTTGTGCTATAACGGTTTGTTGTTTGACCCTGCCAAGGACCTTTTTATACTAATTATATCATTTAGAGTATTCATCATCCTTCTCGATTTTTAACCACCTTCCCATATGAATATGTGTTATTCTGCACCTCCATCACAATTATTCATAAAAATGGAAAACATTGTGGAAAATGGCAGTGTTCCTAGAGAACTACCAGAAAACTTTCTACATCCTGACAACAATCTCCCATTTGTCATTGTGGATAGAGTAATTCAGACATTTTCCAATCCCTCCAATCATCTTTGCTCCCAGGTTATACTTCTCTATTTTATCAAGTGACATGGAAAGTCAAACACCTATCTGAAGCTCATTTCCCTGCAGCGATGGTTCAAAATGCCACTCATACATTTTCTTAGAGTCCCAAACTGCCACTATCCTGAAAAAAAAAAAAAAAAAAAAAAGAGATTGTCACTCCATTGGAGTAGCTACATCCTCCCTTAAAATATAATCGCATACCTTGAGATTTCATTATCTCTTCACAAACATTACTTTTATCTTTCAATTCTCGATACATTTCTCCTATTAAAAGAAGAAATAAGAAGTTAAAGAAGACTGCCCTCCTTGCCGTTTGTCAATATTATACACATCTCTTTTTAACACCTTCTTCCTGGATATATTGCCTTTTCTATCTTTTGAAAATCTTAACTTCTCTAGAGTTTGATAGAAGTGAAATTAAAACGTTCTAGTGTCCCGATAAAATCCTCAGTGCCCTTGTGATTCAGATTCTGTTTCCCATTCAATTTCTACTCTCAGATCACTTGATCTGAGCTATCTCTGTTTTGGGAACTCCTCAATTTGCCATGTTGGACTATTGGACTCCATTTCTTCAATAGAAACACCCTATCCTGCCCCATGAATATCTGAATACTTCTTGTAGCTGTAAGTGTGTCAGCCACGCACAATTTGTATATCAATATGTTGCTTGTCCTCCCCTCTTTCCTTACAGTAGAGCCTTTCACTACTGGTATAAAACAGTTTGACACTATCTCCTGGAGTTTAAGACAATGTGACCTTCTAGGATTGTACTTAATACAACCTGTATAGTTTTGAGAGTTAGCCTTCTTTAAAAATGTGACTCTGCATTTAGAATATCAGATTGATATGAACTAATCAAAGCAGTGAATACTTCTCTTTTTATTGTTTTTCAATACCTATGGAAAAGTCATTGCATAAGCATTAACCAGCCCAAAAAGCATATAAGAGATTTGAGGTTAAAGTGAAGAAGCTCTTGAAATTAGTAATAATAGCAAAACTATCATTTAAGGAATTTGTAAATTCACTTTTCCTTGAGACTTGGGAAGGGGTTAGGGAAAGAAACTGAGATCAATGTAAATTTTCTTCTTTAGTGATATAAATAAAGCCATTTCATCTGTAGTTCTTGGTAAAGAAAGCAGAGTTAATACATGGCAGAGCTGGACCTTGGATCAACTCTGTTCAATGACAGATTTCCTACAGCAACTCAGTTTGCAAATATCTAACACTTTGAGTCCAAGATACCTTGTAAAAGTTATATAACCTTGCTTGTTTTATTATAGGATAGATGAAATTGTTCCTCACAAACAAGAATGAAGAGAAATAAATTTCAGATACAATTGTAGACTTATAGAGCAGCCGTCTAAGCTTTGGCTCCTGTGGCAAAATCGAGAACCTGATTTGACTTCACTTGACGTTTATGCTTAGCAGTTAGTACTTAGGAAAGTAATTTGTATATCTCTTTGTCTACTTCTTTAGACACAGAGCATTATTGACTCAATGCAGTGCATGGCTTACCTCCTCTAGTTCAGTGGTTTGTACCCCTGACTGCAAAGTTATCAAGGGAGCTTTTAAAAAACTCCAACCCCTACTCCCAAAAATCAATTCAACCCAGCATCTAAGATCAGATAGCTAGAGTTAGTCTATTCTACTGTAGCTTGGCTTATGGGGCCAATAGAACATTATATGCTTGAGCAGCAATAGATGGGGAGGGTTATATGTTATAACCAGAAGAGCCAAACCTAAAAAGAAGGGCAAGAAAAATATACAGCCATCTTTCTTTATGAGCAAAATGTTCTTACAGATATGTGATACATTGACTTTTAATTATAAATAAAGACACGGAATTCTGGGAAGATGGCC
>NW_003852407.1:9421330-9490078 GCF_000181295.1 Otolemur garnettii
ATAAAAAAAAAAAAAAAATTATAAATAAAGAAACATATTACTTTTTCAGAAAAGACAGGTAAGTGAAACTTTCACAAAGGAGATAATATTTGGGCTGATCCTTAAAGCTAGGGAGCAGCATTTTGCACGATGAAGAGGTGGAAGAAGGCATTCCTAGCAAAACAGTGGCATGAAAGCATGCTGTCCTGTGAATATTAGGAGAACACAAAACAATCCAGCATCCTTAGTATTAGGATAAATAGCTGTCAGTGACTGGAAGTTTGGAAAATTTATTATGGTGAAACTGTTGGACTCTTATTGCAGGCTACATTGTACAGTAGTTTGGAGGATTTCAGAGCAATCAAAAGTTTCCATTGTTTTTCACAGAGTTCTCTCTCTTCCTCAATGGAATAGACAGAGTATAGAAAAAGAATTCCATGTCCATGAGCGTTAGGCATGCTTAAACGCCGACTATGGGTAGCTTCCCCTCATCTTTATTGCTTACCTATCTTTCTCTCAGAGTTACTATTTTCCCAGAGTCGATGAGAGCACCTTGAATTAATGAAACCGTGCTTCAGTGTTTATCACCTCCTGAACATATTACATTACGTTCTTTTCCTTTAGGTAAGAGAAATCCTTGAAAATATATGCAGACTACAAGATTAACATTATGAGCTGGGTCTCTAGGGCATAAAAATATAGAACAAAGCCAACTTTAAATCAGGGAAGAATTCCAGATCACACTTCTTTTTCTTTCTTTCTTTCTTAATTTCTTTTTTTTTCTTTTTTTCATTTCACAACATTGCTTTCTTTCTCCAAAATTCAGCCAAAACATAAGAGAGAAAGGAGGAGAAAGAACAAGGGAAATAAAAAGGTAGACATCTATGAGGCCCCGCTGGTGGCACCTAACCACAGAGAAGGAACACGTGCCAATCACACAGCCTCCAGACGCGACAGGCATCTTTTACATTCAGTGCCTCCAAAAGAAAAGAAAAACTACAGTGTGAATAAAGCACTGCACAAATCAGTCAGAAGCTGTGTGTTCTTGTCTTCTGCTCTGGTGCATAGCTGTGAAAAATTAGGTTGTTCCTACTGAGTGGTGGAAACATAAATGGAGACGAGATGTTTGAAGGTGACACTTAGACTATAAACGAGAATTGTTGCTATGGGGAAAAGAAGAGAAAACTAAATGTTGCCTGGTGCAGAAGCCTAAAGAAAGAAGAGGAATTAGAGCTAGGTCGGGGAAAAAATCCTCTTCAGAGAAATGACCAGGTTGCTGGGTAGCCAAACTCAAGTCCTCTCTAAAGAACTATGAGCAATCACTTCTGTAGGATACTTTCAAGGTGGGAAAAACGGAAAGAACTTAGGCATACACACCCTCCAATGGAGAGTGAGAAGTGAATTCCGAGAGGACATGCCTGAACCAGGTATGACTAACTTTGGTTCCATCAAGCTAGCAGTGAAACTGCCGTTGCCACCACTGTACATAGGAGTGGTATTTGCTATACTCTCTTCTTCCCAGAAATCCTGATACTCATGACACAGGCATGCTCTTCTGAATCACATTTGAATTAAGGATTTTATTGGATACATCTGATTGGCCAAGCCCAGAAGCCTGTAATTCTATGCAAAGGAGGCTGGGAAAGTGAGTTGTTGTTTCTCTCTCAATCATAGAATATAGCATTCAAAAGACGGTGGGTGGCTACAAACTTAATTGTCCACTGTAATTTTTCCTGTCCTTTTCTAAAGATGCTTTCAATTCAACTCCTACTTAACTCTTTATATCTGAGTATTAATTTAAGTCTGGGTAAGACTTGGAAGTTAAGTATTCACTCAATTCTTTTAAGAATTAGCCCAAAATTGTCAAAGTGAACCTCACTCACTTGATTAGTCTTTAGAAAACACCAGGTGCAGCACAGAGCGAGCAGCTTTTGGAGTCTAACAGTCCTGATTCAGTCTCCCAACGCCTTCTACCGATTTTGTAATAGTAAAATGTAATCCCTCTCTCTTCCATATATAAAAGGACATATTGATATATACTTCACAATGCACTGTGCAAATTAAGTATCAAGTTTGAAAAATTGAGCAGAGTGCTAGACACAGTGTGAGAAGAAAGGAAATTGAATTTACTGACCACTTCTTATGCACCCACCACAATGTGAGAAAATGCATATTCAATAGCATGTGAACAAGGCATGCTTCATACTTTCAAATAGCTGAGACTAAGACAAATAATTAGAAAGAATAGTTAAGGGGACTGTAACACAGCTATGTGCAGGTGTTGTAGAAGTACAAGAGGAGGCCTTACAGTTTCTTACTGGACAAAAGCAGAAAGGCCTGTAGCAAAGTGGAAAGGTTAACTTTGTCCATCAGGTTGACTAGGCCATGGGGTGCCTTAACCTTTGGTAAAATATATTCTGGCTGGGTCTATGAGGATCTTTCTGGCTGCAATTAAGAATTGAATATGTAGGCTGAATAAAGCAGACTGCCTTCCTGAAAGTGGATGGGCCCCATCTATTCAATTATAGACATAAATTGAGAAAAAGGCTGAAACAGAGGAAACTCCTTTTGCTGACTGCTTGAGCTGGGTCATTGTTCCTCTTCTCTCTTTGGATTGGAACTTATACCACAAGTTCTCCCAGTGCTCAGACTTTCAGACACAAACCGAGCTACACCATTGGTCTCCTGGGTCTCCAGCCGAGAGACAGCAGGTCTTGGGATTTCTCAGCTTCCTTGATTGCATGGGCCAGTTTCTCATAATAAATATTTGTCTCCATACATATAAATAAATATACTTGGGTATTTATGTAGATATATATTATATCTGATAAATATAAATTCATAATGGAGCAGCTGTATGTAATTATATACATGATACATATAATTTATTAATAATAGGAGACATATCTTACTATTTCTGTTTCTTTAGAGAACCTTGACAAATACAAGAAGTAAGCTATAGAATACTTAGTTGAAAGATAATAGATATTTGCAACAAAAATAGGCATGTCATTGGCTTGTATCTAAAATTTTTATTTTACCTCCTTTAATTGAGAAGGCCACAAATGACTGTGAAAAAATATTCTATATTTAAATTTTGAGTCAATGGAAATATGATCAATCCTTTCTCTGTAGATCTTCCTTGGTCAATACAGAAGCCATAAGCTATAGCTGTTTTGTATTTGACATGTGACTCAGCCCAAATCGACATGTTCTCTAAGTAATTTGACATATACAATAGCTTTTGAAAACTTTGTACAAGAAAAATAATCCAAGATAGCTCTTTAATATTTTCTTTTATAGCTTACAGAGATTCAAATGATAATTTGGATAAATTGAGTTAGATAATATATGTTAAGATTAACTTAGTCCATTTCCTTTTACTGTTTTAGTACAGCGATCTGAAAATTGCATATGTGGCTTCTATCATACTTCCGTTGGAAAGTGATGCGATAGGTCCCGGACTAGTAGCGTGGGAATGATTGAGCTTACTAGAAGCACAGAATCCCAGTGCCAGCCCCAAACTGAACCAGAATCTTCACTTCAACAAGAACTTCAGGAAATTCATATATACAGGAAAGTTTGTGAAGCTCTACTCTAGTCTACTGTTCTTAAAACTCTCTCTCTTCCTTTTTCTCTCTCTTCCCTCATCTGTAGGGGAAATTTTATTTCAGCAGCCGTTAGAGAAGCTGACAAATTAAGGATTACCCAAGTGTACAAAATCCAGCCTAAAATTCCATATATTTTGTTCCTTTATGTCAAATTTATCTTTGACATATACATGGAATTGAGTTGTGATAACTCCATACTTAGAAAGCTTGGGCATAAAAATTTTTTTTATCAATTTTGAGAGGAAAATAACATGAACTGTTTCTTCCTGGTCATGCAATGCTCTTCAGCAGGCTGCTGTCCCAACCTGGGTCCTGTCTGATCTGCAGGCGCCTGTATGCCTGCTGTTGCTCTGTTGTTGTTCACTTTTCCTCTCCCAGTCTCTGTCCCCAAAACCGTTAGGCAGTATTCTCCCCACCTTCCACTCCCTTTATCATCCCTGCTGATCATCCCCTCAGGCCCTGCTTCCTGCTTTCTCTTGTGACAGCTAATTTTGTACAAAAGTAATCTCCTCTCCGGGTAAGGTGTTTGTGGTTGATAATAGCTTAATATTTTACCTCTCTTGTAGTTTTATTGCATTGTAATAGGGAGTTCCTGGAAATAAAATAGCTTATCTTAACCAGAGGAAATAAAACAGAAGAGGTGAAATTTGGGACATCATACCACATCAATGAGAAAGATACATGGGACAGAAAGGCCCTATGAGACATCATTCCAACTTCCATCCTCGTAGCTCATAGTCATCAGCATTATCAGAAATATATTTATTCAATATGAACACTAAATACCTGTAAGTTGTCATTATGTGAGATAAAACTAATATAAACTAAAAGAAAAGAGAAAATTATAAAAATTAGTTGAGATAGACTAATGTAGTACAAATTCTTTTTTTTTTGTACAAATTCTTTATGGTGTTACTATAAATTATAGAAAAAATTAGACAAAATATGCAATATTTCCTTTTCTTAAAATTGAGTAATTTGTAACATTCCTTTTTAAAACATTTTTTAGAAAATAAGGTGTAGGGCGGCGCTTGTGGCTCAGTGAGTAGGGCACCAGCCCCATATACCGAGGGTGGCGGGTTCAAACCCGGCTCCGGCCAAACTACAACAAAAAATAGCCAGGCATTGTGGTGGGCACCTAAAGTCCCAACTACTCAGGAGGCTGAGGCAAGAGAATCACCTAAGCCCAAGAACTGGAAGCTGCTGTGAGCTGTGATGACACAGCACTCTACCAAGGGCGATAAAGTTGTTCTGGAAAGGTTTTGCTACAAAGCAAATTACCACAAAATCTGAGTGAAAACAATAGCATTTATTGGTCCCTCACACACCTGTAAATGAGTTGGGCTGCAGGCTTTGCTTCAGACTGGTATCTATGTTGCGCTGGAAACCAGTGGGTTTCCTGGGGAATACTCTTGTTATGGCAAGGGAAGAACCAAAAGAGCCTGCGCCAGACTGTACCTGCATATTTCACACTTCTGCTCACATCACGTTAATTAGAATTTCATTAAGCAAATCAAACAGTCAAGACAAAATTCAAAAAGCAGGGAGTGCACCACACCCACCATGAAACTATGACACCGGTATAGACGTCTAACATTAGTACAGAGGAGAACGAGGACAGGTAATTCAGCCTACCACCGTACACCATGGGCTATGTGTATGGTAAGTTTTAGTTGAGACTCCCAGTTTTCTAAACTGACTACACCATTCTACACTCCAGATGTAGTACATAAAATTTCTTATAGCTCCACAAACTCACCACTATTCGATACTGCCAGTTTTTTAAGCTTACCATTTTGTTAGGTGAGTAGTTGCACCATATTATCATTTTAATTTGATTCTACTGATTATTAATGAAGTCATACAGCATTTAGTTTACTGGATAAAACAATAATTACATATTGTTTAGTTTTGAAAAATAAACACCTTGTTATTACTAAACAAACAAACAAGAAAACACAACAGCCTTCAATTTCTTGCCTGCTCTCCAATGGAGAAGGTTGTCTCTTTCTGAATGATGTGTAGGGACGCTTTAGATATTCTGGATATGAGCCTTGTGTTAAACACACTTTATTCAGCAACATGGCTAACATTTTCATTTCCTTAAAATGCCTCGAGGAACTAGTTTTTTGTTTCAATATAGTCCAATTTTTATAAATGTATTTGAATTGTCAATCTTTCAGTTTATGGGGTTTTATTTTAGTTTTTGGGAAGTCTTAACACTCCAAACCATGCAGGCATCCTTCCCCAGTTCCGCTTATAATGTTTATTGTTTTGCTTTGCATATTTATAATATAGCTAAAATTTATTTATTGCACATTATGAAGTAGTAGTTACATTCTAACATTTTCAATATCCAATTACCAGTTTTATTTATTGAAAAGATTTTTCCCCTACTCTTCATAAATGCCAACTGTCATCTAAAAAGAAAAAAAAAAAGATTCATTACCATTGGTTCTCTATTCTGGCTATTTTCCTATTTGGTTATTTTTCTGCTTATCTGCCAACATCACACTATCCTAACTGCTGTAGATTGACAGTATGTCTTGATAAATGGTAGGATTTGTTGTTCATTTTGAGATTGTCTCAAACATCCTTGGCCCTTTCCATTTCCACAAATTTAGAATCAATTACTAAATCTCTGTCCCCACCCTCAAATATGTTTTGTATGTACTTATAAATCAATTAGGGGAAAACCAAGATTATTATAATATTAAATCTTCCTATCCATAAATATGGCATAAACTTGCACTTATTTAAATAACTTTAAATTTTTCTCATAATATCTTACAGGTTTTTATGTAGAAGTCTTACAAAACTTTTGCAATGAAGATTCTTTGTGATTTGGAATTTTTAATACTGTGGCAAATAATACATTAAATAATTTAATTTCTTCTTTGTTTCCTTAATAAAGAAATAAAATTGATGATTTTTCTGTATTTTTTTCCTAGAAAACTTGCTAAATTCATTTATTTAATCTAATTTTTCTATACTTTCTTTGAATTTTCTATGTACCCAATATTTTTCTATGTACCAATATTTTTTCACAAATAGTGACATTTTTCCCACACCAAACTTTTTTCATGGCAAGAATTTTTCTTACTTAACTGAACTGAATTATTTTATTCACTTATGTTGGGTGATGCATTAATTCTCTATTTCCTTCTTATTACTGAGTAGATTCCATGGCATGGAATTGTTGTATAACCATACACACATTGAGGATATGGGGTATGTTTTAAGATTTTGCTATTATGAATTAAGTTAATATAACGAATTTGGACACATTGGTTTTAGTGTGTGATTTTGGGTGAATGTAAGTCTTAATATCTCTGGAATAAATACAAAGGAGTGTTAATTATTGCTTTGTATGATGCATTATGATACAATTGCTGTTTTTTTATAGTGTATATATGATTATATATTTTGTTGTTGTCAAGAAAGTACCAAACTATTTTCCTGAGTGGTTGTACCATTTTATGTCCCTGCCAGTAATGTGTGAGTGATACAAATTTTTTCACATTAAATGTTATCACTGTGTTTTATTTTAATTATTTTAACTTGGTCATTCTAATAGGTATGTTATATTATCTAATTATGGTTTTAATGTGTACATCCCTAAGGCAAATAATGTTCAACATGTTTTTATACACTTTTTGTCTGAATATAGAATTTGGTGGAATGTCTCTTTATGTCTTTCTCACACTTTTTAATTGGATGATGTGTTTATTTTTTTTTACTATTGAGTTTTTAGAGATTTTTAATATGATAAATACTCCTTTGTCAGATATGTGGCTTGAAAATATTTTCTCTGTATCTAGTATATTTTTATCCCCTTAATGGAATTTTTCATAGAACAAAATTATTGATTTAAAAAAAATTGAACTCCAATTTACATTTTTTTTTTTTTTTCATTTTGACTTGGTCTAGATTCTCAAGATTTTCCTTTATGGTTTTCTCCAGGGTTATAGTTTTTCATTTTATATTTAAGTCTCTCTATGCTCTCAAGTTGAAAAGAAAGGATTAAAGGTCCCTAACATGGAAGTGATAGCCTGAGGCAATTTCTGTAGCTAAGGGCTTTGGGAGAGAGCAGCTTGCCTAGGCTGTAAGTCTCCACTGAGGAGACTTCTCCAACCGTGTATCTTTTATCTGAGAAGAAACTGTTTGAAACGACATTGTCTAGTAGTTGCCCTCTGCACATGCAAAAGTCCAGGTGGTCCAATGGTTCCATAAGTATAATACAGGTTGTATTGCTCAGGGAGTCTAATAATCATGGCAAGTCCTCTTGCAGCAGAGGCCAGGGCTACAGGCGTTGTGCCAGGCATGTAGGTCACTGGAGAATCTGGGTAAGCAGGGAAATGCCAGCCAGTACCAAACTTATCCTAATAGGATCTTTTTATATGTCTAGGGAAAAATTTTAATTGCTGCGTAACTTAGATACATCTCAGAGACCCTATCCTCCCCTCCACAGTCATAAGTAAACTGGACTCACCTTCAATACTATAGCATGAGAAAAATGTCCAAGGTCTGCCTTGTGATCTCTGTGACTTCCCAGGGTTTATGTTCTTCTGGCATCCTTGACATTAGCTTTTATTTCTATGGTATGAGCAGGTGTTCTTGTTTTACCTGGAATCATTCTACAAGCTCAGTTTGGCCAGTTTTCTAAGTCTTTATTATTTTTTTATTAAGTCATATATACATACATCATGAATACATTTATGCATCTGTGGGGCACAGTGTGTTGATTTTTTAATACAATCTGACATGCTTACATGAAACTAATTAATATAGCTTTCACCTCATTTACTTGGTTATTGTGTTAAGACATTTATGTTGTATACTTGGTAAATTTGACTTCTACCCTTGCAATATGCTCCATAGGTATGGTCCCACCACCGTTTACCCTCCCTCTATCAAACCTCCTCCCTCCCCTCCCTTCCCACTCCATTTCTCTCCTTCATCCTGGGCTATAGTTGTGTTCAATCTTTCATAAGAAAGTGTGAGTAAATCTAAGTAGGTTTCATAGAAGTACTGAGTACACTGGATACTTTTTCATCCATTCTTGAGATATTTTACTCAGGAGAATATGTGCCAGGTCCATCTATGTAAACATAAAAGAGGTAAAGTCTCCGTCTTTTTTAAGACTGCATAGTATTCCATGGTATGTGTATATATATATATATATACCACAATTTATTAATCCATTCATGGGTTGATGGGCACTTGGGCTTTTCCCATGACTTGGCTGTTATGAATTGAGCTGCAGTGAATAATCTAGTGCAAATATCCTTTTTGCAAAGTGATTTTTTTGTATTTTGGATATATGCCTAGTAGAGGAATTACAGCATCCCACGGCAGGTCAAAAAACTCTGGCAACATGAATAATCAGAACAGTTTTCCAAGTCTTTATAAGCTGACAAGCATGTCGATTCTTGGTACAGTTCAGTCAGTGAATGTTTAGGTGCAAAACAAAGGTTACATTAGAACTCATGCAACTTCCTTTCTCCCTGCCTGGCAGAACTCTTCCTCTCTTCCTCCTTCCTATTCTGTTTTCTGTCCAAGCCTTGAAGGACTGACCTCAGTTCAATGTTGGTTTCTCGTATGCTTCTGCTGTGTCCCTCAATAAACACCTATCAAAGCATTTCTAACGTAGCATTCATTAAAATACAACACCATTGCCTTGGTATTTCATGTAATTTCCCAAGATTTTAAATTCTTTGTGAATAGAAACTACCTGTCTTTTTCAACAATGCAGACTGTGGCCATCAGATTGTGCAACATCTGTTACACACTTACGTATATGTTGAATTAATTATTGATAAAGATACTGATACATATATTAGATTTGCATCAGTGCTGATTTAACTCTGATTTAACTTTTGTTTAAGAAAAAGTGTCCAATATGCTATTCTTCAAGGTACTTCTCCCCTGTATATACATGCACATGTGCACACACACAATGGAGATGATTTATTTAAGTAATCCTTTGAGAAAGATCTTATAAATAGATTATTTGAGCCTTTGTGTTATGTATTGCCTTTAAAATTTCGGGTCAATGATTAATATCTTGGAGATGTATGCTAGCTCAGCATTATAAAAAAATAACTTTACTGTAATACCAATTGTACATTTCAGATTTGGGGATAAACAACGAAAAAAGTCTTAAATTACCGTAAGATATTTTAAAGTCATCTACGAAAAATACAATAACTTTCTGATATTTTTTCTCAGTTATATACTTTGGTGGTAATATATTATCACAATTTATATGTATGAGTAAAATATTTTAAAATAACTTAATGCATATGTTGCTTTGAAAAGGAATGAAATTGGTTACATTGGGGAAATTATCCAGAATACCTTTGCCCTGTTTGAATTAATCACAACTTTTGATTTTTGATTACTATTGCCAATATATCTTGCCAAATTCTTTATGATTTACTTGTTTGGAAAAGGGCATTTCGACAGGGATAAATATAAAGTGTAGAAGTGATTCAGTTTTCATTCAGTTTAATATCTAATGTGAAGCAATACTAAATAAAAATCACAACATGAAATGTCTCTGGTTTAAGCCGTGCGTTCCTTCTTCAAAAGCACTATCACGTGTGGCTCCATCCAGAATGCCTATGCTTTGACTATCCTATTATCTTCATCTTACATATGAGTCTAAGTGGCCAGCCAGTCCTAGCACAGATATTTTGTGATAGGTTTGAGGCTTTAATACAGGGTTTCAGTGATTTCTTCCTGTAAAATATCTGTGGGGAAAGAGAGAGAAGAACATACCTTAATTAGGAGAAGCAATAGTCTCAAACGAAACATTAGTATTTGGAGGTGAATTTTAAGGTGGAAATGCCTCCAAGAATGGGGCCCCAGTATGCTTTTCTGCGCAAACGATATAGCAAGCAGCTGCTATGGTGTCTACCTAATAACACTGTGTGTACATTTGGTCCCTTGCTTAGGAAAATAAATGAACTCAATTCAGGGTTGGATCTATAGGCAGATGATTGAAATTCAGGAAGGTGTTTATATGCATTCAGGAGAGTATTTCTGACAGTGCATTTCTGCATGGGTGGTCTCAAAGGGAGTAGATGAATGGAAACAGAAAGATTGTTTATAGAGAGGAAATGAAAAGGATTAGTTTCCATGGAGGCCAGGCAGGTGACCTAGATACCCCACAATGGAATGTGTATTCTGGTAGACACTTTTTAAATAGTAAAAAAAAGAAACCTTGGATAGACGGCTTGGCTTTAGTTTCCAGCCAGTTCTCATCAAGGCTGTTTGAAGGGGTTTTCTGATCCCTAGAGAAGCTTTTATCGGACACAGGTTTCCTGTGCTGGGCTTATCTGGTACTCAAATAATCATACAGAGCAGTTCTCGCCTAGATTTCTCAGCTTGTCCCTGGCCTCAGCAGGCTCTTCTTTGGGCTTTTGAGTTTAAATAAACAAACATGAAATCAGAAAGACTCAGTTGTGATCCTTGGGTCACAGATGCCTGTTCAGAGTAACTATTCTTATTTCCCAGTGAAATTGAAAAACAATCCTATGCATCTTCAAAAAAAAAAAATCACAAGTAATTCACAAGATTTCTTTTATGAAAGATCAGTGGATGTACAAAGAGCAGTGGGATAGAAAATAGAAAAATTATATGGGTGACCATATACTGAGTAAATTTAGGATGGTTGGCAGTTGCTAAAACTATACTAGATAGGATACCCTACAGTTCATACTTAGCATAACTTCGGCCTTCTGGAGCACAGTTATAAGGAACTAATTTTCTTGAAGGTAGGATCTATGCACTATAAATTTTGGAGTCTTAACATCCCACTGTAAATAATTGTTTGTATGTGTGTTTCCCACCATGATTGTACAAACTCCTTGAGAGAACAGACTGTTGTGTATGCCTCTGTGTGTATGTGTCTTCACATTTCCAGTAGCTAACAAAAAAACAATTCATAAGAGGCACTCAGCACTATGCATTAATAATGTGCCTCCTGTGGTTAATCATTACTACTTTCAAAATCAAAGGTTTTTGACAATAATTCATTTGTTTATTTTGTGGCTCAAAATCAACAGTATGAATAATTATTGACTTAGGCCTAAATTCAATGATAGTCTGAAAGCTTTTCACAGTGGTTCAGTTTGCTCTTTGCATTTACCATAAATGATGCATAAAACAAAATATAGGCTGCAGCCAGACTCCAGGAGGTTGTAAATTCCAGGGTCAGAAGGTACAACCATGTTTGACATGATATGGGCCCACTATAGAACATGAATTAATATAATAAAAACACTCTCAGGGCCCTATCCAGAACCTCAGCCCAGATAACTACCTATTCATTGTATTCACTTTCATCAGCCACAGACATGACACAATCAACATTTCCAAAATCAAACTGTGGGCATCCTTCTGCTTCCCTCTCTCCAGAAATGCCGTAACTATCTGCCCAGCTGCAAAAGGCAGAATTTTGAGAGCTTCTCTTTTATCATTCTTTGTTTTGTTTCCATGTATAATTAAGTAAGTACTATAGTTTTGACCTCCTAATCCTCTTGCAAATCTGCCAACTTTCCTCCATCCTTAGCACCCTTATAGTCAAGACACAACTATGTTTCATCTGGATTAATAAATACTTTTATCTTCTTTCTTTGCGTAGGCTGCCCCCTTATAAATCACTCACACATTTCAGCCACAGTAAGCCCTCCAAAGGCACATTTGATGATGGCATTATTACAGAGTTCAAATTTCTTAATAATTATGGACAAATTGACCCCTTTACTAAATATCTATTACATATAAGGTAGTCTTTTTGGTGACTTCCTCATAATGCCTCATTGACTCCTCTGGGCAACTTCATGAATTAAAGGCTAATACTTTTTCTTCCTTTATTAAATGAGAAGTCTACCTCTTAGAGAGATCAAGTAATGTTTCTAGACCATAAAGTAGCCCATGACCAGGTTCCTGGCACTCTTGGCAATTGGCCAGAAGACGCTTTAACTGCCCAGGGAGCTCCTCGGAAACATACCTATATCTGCTCCCATAGGCAGGTCCACTGACCTGGGTCCCAAAGCAGACCCTGAAATGACCCAATAACTTGGCACCAGTCCCTCTCCCTTAGGGGTCCTAAGTGATCTTTCCCGCCCTCAGATGTTACTCAAGACATGTCTGTCCATGCTCTCAGATGTGGGCCTGAAAACCTCAGCACAACAGCGCATTCTGAAGCAGCTTTGTAATTCAGCTCCAGGTTTCCTCAGCTGTGGTCATGGAGCAGTTCTGCATCCCCCGGGACCTGGCAGGAGATATATCTGTCTGTGCACCTGGAGGAAAAGGGGAAAAGGACACTTTCTTCAATAGTGATGTTGGGAAAGCTCAGTATCTACATCAAAAGATATCACAGCATACACAAAAATTAACCTGAAATGCATTTAAGGAAAACACTACTTCAGAGCAATAAACTTGATATTGAAATCATGTAAAAAATCTTTTCTTCCAGTGTTAGATTTTAGATGTCATCTTCCATTAATTATGTTTTTCATCTCACCAAGAATGTGCTACTCAGGAGGAAAGACCACAGTGACTTGAGGGTGCCCCATATTTTTTTTTCCATTGGGAAAAATTCCATCACCCAAGTAAACCACCGCTCAAACACTTACCTGTCTTCCAAGTTTTGAGCTGCCTTCCACATTGGATAGAATTTGTCATTTTCTTTCTCTGATCTTTTACCAACTTGAACATATTTTTGCCTATATTATATTATATTCTTGATCTTGCCTCTCACTAGAATATAACCTCAATAAAGCCCTTGAATCACAGAGACTAGTCAGGAAAAGCTCCTGTAGGAAAAAAGTATAAATGGTTAATCAGTTGCAGCTCATCAAGTGTTTTTATGACTTTCTTGTCTCCTCCAGAGAGAGGCAACAGCTGTAAACAAAACTATGTATCTCTGTGCAAGAAAGTGAAGAAAACTGATGCCTTTGGGTAGGGATATAAAATATGCAAGTCATTCTTTTTTTTTTGGCCAGGGCTGGGTTTGAACCCACCACATGGGGCTGCTGCCCTACACTTTTGAGCCACAGGCACCACCCTAAATATGCAAGTCATTCTTATTGTCCAGGCAAACAGCTGGCTGAGCATCACATATCAAAATACGTAAAGTCAAATGAAAGCTAAGGAGAGATTCCAATCGAATAGACTCCACGAGTTTGGGGCCAGAACATTCTGTTTTATTGGCTATCGCTTTCCTGGGAGGATACACCAGATTCAACATTTCTATGAGCCCATCTAGCTTTCCAAAGTGTCACCAGTTAAAAATACAAACTCCTAAGATCCCACTCATCCCAAAACATATGATTTTTCTCACTCAGATTTATCCTTTCCTGATTCTCACCTTCATTATTCCTCTCTGAGCCTAAACTGGGGAAGACATATTTCTCACATTAAATACTTTGAAATATTTTACTGTTAATTAGGAATGATGTCTGAGTTTCACTCGTCTTCCGTGCCTGTCATCACAACCTGCTTCTTGGTGTTCTTATCTCTTGCTCGGCTCCTCCTTCTCGTCTTCATTATCTCTCTGTGCCTTGTCTTATCAGTGGCTCATTAGCTGATCTCCCTGTGGCCTCTTAGCTTCTTCCTGTCTTTGTCTATTTTCTAATGCTTATAACACAACACTTGAAACTGGGTAATTTATAAAGAAAAAGAATTTATTTCTTGTGCTTATGAAGGCAAATGCGTCCAAAGTCAAGGGGCCCAGCTGGTCAGAATCTTCTTGCTGGTAGGGACTTCCTTTAGAGTCTCCGGATAGCATAGAGCGTCACATGGAGAGAGGGATGAGCATTCAACTCAGGTCTCTCCTTCCCTTTGCACAGCTGTGCCAGTCCCACTCCCCTCATAATCCTGAATTCATTAACCCATTGTTTTATTCATCCATTCATGAGAACAAAGCCCTCATGACCCAGTCACCTCTTGAAGACTCTATACTTCTCAATATTGCCGCACTGGAATTACTTTTCAATGTGGGTTTGGAGGGAACAAACATTCAAACGATAGCAAGGACCACTATTATGTAGGAAAGCTCAATATAGTCAATATTTCCCTGATGGAGAATGCTTCAAATTTGGAATTATTCTTTATTAAATAGAATCACATAATTGAAAGCCACAAGAACAAGCATTTTTCTTGGTTTCTAATATTTTTTAGTCTCTATTTCTACGTAAACGACTATTGAGGAGACAGTGAATCTCACCCACCAGGCACATATTCCCCACCAAGCACTACAGCCCCAGAGAGTGGGACAGGCTGGGTGTGTCACTGCTACTACTAGAGCTGAGCATCTACCGCCCTGAGGGCATATTCTGAAGCCTGAGGCTGGCCATGTTTGGTGCAGAACACCACAGCCCAACAACAAAGATCATATTAAATTTGTAAATTAGTTTGGGTAGTATTAACATCTTAGCAATATTAAGTCTTCAATACATAAACACAGGATATCTTTTCACTTACTGTGTCTTCTTTAATTTCTCTCAGCTACATTTTATACTTTTCAATATACAAGTCTTCACACATTCAGTTTAGTTTACTCCTAGGTATTTTATACTTTCTGATGTTATAAATGGGATCTATTTCCCAATTTTTCTGGTTTGTTTACTGTTAGTTTAGAGAAATACATCTGTTTTTTACTTGTTGATTTTATAGCCTTTACCTTTGCTGAGTTCATTTACATTTTCCCAGAGGAGGGAAGAGGAAGGAAATTTTGGGGTTCCTGCCGATTAAGATCATTATGTCAGTGAACAGAGAGAATGTTTCTCCTTTTCCAATTTGATGATTTAATTTTTCCTTCTTGCCTAATTGCTCTGGCTATAACTTCCCCTGCTATATTACATAAGAGGTGAGAATGAACATCCCTATCTTGTTTCTGATCTTCTAGAAATGCTTTAGTTTTTTACCATCATAATATTAGGATGCAGTTTTGTAGTGCATGATCAGGATGGAAGTAACTCATTTGTTCTATGAGTTTTTCTCTTTGATACATCACTAGAGTACCTTGGATCATTTAATTTTCCTGATGAAGGAGAAATATGCCTGGCTACACTTTAAGCAGACATTGCTTGTCCTAGATGTTTTGGATCAAATACTTCTCAATCTATGTATGTTACTTGAATAGCATATCTCTTCTGTAGTAGCCTCTTCAGAATTTTATCTTTTTTATGAAATCTAAACCAAATTATGCCTTTTCTGTTGAACACACTTAATGTACTGTGGCTTGTGTTTTTCAGAAGATGCTTATAAGACCCAAGTTAGGATTGACAACGAGCCAGCTTATTTGGACATCTTGGATACTGCTGGCCAGGTAGGTAATTTTCTTAAATATCTCTGATCTCTGAGAACACTTTATAGTTTAATCTAATCTCAAATAAATTTACTGCAAAGAGAAGATAAGGTTAACTATTCAAACAGAAGGAAGACAAATTTGGGACAGCTATTAAGAATTTAATAAGAAATGAATTGACATAAAAATGTGACCCATGAGGAAACAACCTAAATGTCCACAAACCCAAGAATGTAAACTGCAGTATATGTATACCCTGGAATACCATTCAGTCATAAAACGATGGAGGCTTTACATTCTTTGTGTTAACCTGGATGGAGTTGAAACACGTTCTTTTTAGTTAAGTATCACAAAAATGGAAAAGCAAGTATTCGATGTACTCAATATGAAGCTAATATGATCTGACACATCCCCACACAAGAGAAAACTGAATTCAAGTTGGGGGCAGGGAGACAAAGGGAGGGAGAGAGGAGAGAAGGGAAGAGGACTGGAGTGCGCCCACCTAACTGGCATATTGTAAGAGTCTATGGCACACCTCTTGCATGTAGGATACAACTCCAACAGGGAATTTACCTAACAAATGCAAGCATTGCAACCTAATTATTTATACCCTCATATTAATCTGAAATTAAGAAAAGAAAACAAAATGTGACGCTTTACTCATTATCAGCCAGACTATTTCAAAATTACCTCAATTTTCTTAATATAAAAAGATACATTTAAGTGTAATATTGACAACAAAATTATAAAATTAATGAAATAATTGACTATTCTTCCTTAGATTGAAAAAAATATCTCTGTCCTAGACCCTAATATAATGAAGATGTTTTTATCAGAGAATTTTAAGTGAATATAAAAATGAAAGTCTGCTTAGAAAATATATTGATGGAACCAAAGCTAAGGCAATAGGTCTGTGGAATAAGTGACATGATGAAGATTTAGCATCATTTAATACAGTGCTTTGCAAACCTGTAGGGAAGGAGAAGGAGGAAGAAGAAATTTTTGTGTGTGTGATTAGCAATTAAGACAAAACTAAAATACTGCACAGAAGCTACAAGTTAAGTTGGGAGGAAAGGTAAACGATCTTAAAGTCTTTACTGTAGTTAAAAGAATGGTAGATACTTTACTTCCTACTTTTAAAATAATCATATTGAAATATAAACTCATATATTAAATAGCAGACATAAACAATCCAACTTCAAAACTGAGGGGGAAAAGATGAATACATTTTAAAAATGTAATATATTAAAAGGTAGAAAAGAAAAGAATAAACAAACAAAAACAGATAAAGGGGAAGAATAATATAGTCATATAAAAATATCAGAAATCAAAATATGTGGAAATTAATTCTTCTTTCCTGGAATAGGCAAGTATTTTCAGTATCATATTGAATAAAATGATAACATAACCTATATTTCATTTAAAGGAGACATAAGGATACAGAAATGTGGCAATTCAAAGAATTCTTTTTTTATTTTTATTAAATCATAGCTGTGTGCATTAATGCAGTCGGGGGCACAATGTGCTGGTTTTATATACAATTTGAAATATTTTCATCAAACTGGTTAACATAGCCTTCACGGAATTTTCTTAGTTATTGTGTTAAGACATTTATGTTCTACACCTAGTAAACTTCACAAGTACCCTTGTAAGATGCACTGTAAGTGTGGTCCCACCAATTGCCCTCCCTCCACCCATCTTCCCCCCCTTCCTCTCCCCTTTCCCCTTCTTCTTAGGCTATAGTTGGGTTACAGCTTTCATAAGAAAGCTATAAATTGGTTTCATAGTAGGGCTGAGTACATTGGATACTTTTTCTTCCATTCTTGAAATACTTTGCTAAGAAGAATATGTTCCAGCTCCATCCATGTAAACATGTAAGAGGTAAAGTCTTTCTTTAAGGCTGCATAATATTCCATGGTGTACATATACCACAAGTTATTAATCCATTTGTGGATCGATGGCCACTTGGGCTTCTTCCATGACTTAGCAATTATGAATTGGGCTGCAATATACATCTGGTACAAATATCTTTGTTAGAATGTGATTCTGTACTTGCAATTCTGAATTCAAATAATTTTTTTAAAATGCAGTCAATAAGTAAAGCAAGTATATTTGTATTAATGTCAGGCAAAATAGATTTTATGCAAAAAACATTATTAAGGTGTCAAAGAGCCAGTTGGTAATGAAAAAATTATCAAAATATTTTAAAAATTGAATCTTTAATATTCAAGGCAAGTAATAGAACTATAAAAAAACTTATAAATCTATAATCATATACAGTAGAAAGTTTTGATGCATCAATAATTGTTGCATCAAAAAGTACTCCAATTCCAAAAGACTTGAAATACATATATCTGAAATAGAATGCTACAATCAGTATAAGAGTATTATATTTTTGTACTACACTAGTATTGTAGGCATTCTTTGAACATACCTATGTTATTTTTAAATTTTTATCTATTTCTAATCTATTTGCAAAGAATATAGGATGGAGGAGATTATTTAATATATGTAGAATTTTACTTTGTGACTTATACATTTTTATGAATTTTTTAAGCTAGTGGTTACCTCTTAGGGAAAAAGGTGAAAATTCGGAAAAGGAGAAGGGACAAAGTGAATTTCAACTATACAGGTAGTGATTTACAGCTCATTAAAGTTGAAATTAAATGTAGAAAATTTTTAACAGTTGAAAACTTAGGTCACAAATACAGAGATCGCAATTAAATGTTACATTATTTTCCTTTTCACTTAAAGATTTTCATAATTTTAAACTTTTGTCATTTTATGCAACTACTTAAAAATAACTGCATTATTTGTAACTGCATTAGTTGTAATATTAAAGGCATAAAACCACTGGAAATAGGTGAGCTTCTTCTATACTTACGAGATATGTGAGGACTACCTGAAATCTATGTATTAACAAACTCATTTGAATTTAGGGATATGTGGACAGTTAACATATGGGGAGGGGAACTGTTGAAGCAGTGGGGATGTTTACAACGGAAAAGGCTTTCTTGCCTAAGAGGAAGTATACTTGTTAATCAGGAGAGCTGTAGGTCTAATTAGAAGAACTTTGAGTAGGTTAAATTTTACGCAGTACAATACGGGGTTTGTAACATTTGAAATTTTCAAACCAAAAAGGCTGTTTTAGGAAATACAAAGCTGCATACTAGAAATACTCAGCTAGAATTATGCCCTGGTAAAAAGTGAAATTCTTCATTGGTTGAATATTCATTCAATCTATAGTATTTACATGAACTCACTCATTCCAAGTATGGTGCTAATTAAAGGGTGAATACCCAGTATATTTCCCCCTCCCAGTGACACAGGTAGGCTTGACCATATCACCATCTAGGCCTGTGAAATGTAGAATTCTGAGCAGATCTGTTAGTATTGAGCCAGAGGCCCTAAGGAGTCTTCTGCTATTTCCCAAGAGAATATCATTCTGCTGGAAGCCCTTAGTTCCTGGAGAATGAGAAAATGTGTGTGGTAGCCCAAAACCGAACCCAAAGAAACAAACACAGCCCAGCCCATGGAAGCCCGAAGATCTGCTCCAGCAGCCAGGCAGACTAGCAAACTAGAAAAATCATGAACACTAGTTGCCTTGAGACCCCACATTCAAAGGGGTTTGGTATGTTACTTTACTGTGGCAATAGCTGATCAGCATATTAGTGGGGCACTTTATAGTTCAATACAGCTGGAGATAGAGAATATGAATTGTTTGTGGGTGAAGTGCTGAGTGACGTGGGATAAATCAGGGATTCTGTGCTCTGGTAAACCTGAGAAACATACAAACACACAATTTAAAAGATAAAGCTATTAAATTTGCATACCATTAAATATTTGTTAAAGCTCAACTCAACTGCAGCCAAACATAGTCAGGAGTACACCAGGCTAAACAGATGGTGATATATTGGCTTCAAACTATTATTAAGCCCTCATGTGCAAAAAGTGGTCTATACGGTTGAGTTAACAGCACTTACGTCTCTGCAGGGAACAGGAGAGAACACCATTGGAATACTTTTAATAATATCACCTTGTTTTTCTCTGGTAATATTAATTTTCAACATATGTTGAAATTTACTGTCCTTACAACAAATCCAGGAGGTAGACAGAAAAGATATTATTAAGGTCACCACCTGGAATTTGAATAAAATGTATAAAAAGAAGTGGGACACCTGTCTTCTTGGTGACAATATGGGAGGATAAGTCCCAATGTGTTTTATGTTTGTACTTGTAGGAGAGAAAATGTCAAATATTTTCCTCACCCAGTGCAAAACTCATGGATGACAGCCTTACGACAAAATATAAATTAGCAAAGCATAATAAGTTTATTTAACCAAAGTTTTATGTGCTATGGTAGCTTTCCAAAATGAGGACCCAGACACACAGGGACCTGTGTATTTCTATGCTTAGGTTTGACAAAGAACGGACAGTTGTGTAAAGTATGATTGGACAAAAAAAAAAAAAACAATTGGGCATGAACCTGAACTGAGGGGAGTTCAGCAACACCCTCCGCTTTTTGTTCAGAATGTAACACTCCTTTCCTCTCGGTGTTCAAAAGAGAGAGTGAGAGAAGATCAGAGAGAGATTTCTGTCTTTGTGGTTCTCACTTTCCACGAAACGTGGCATATTTTGAGGTAGTAAGTCCTGTACCTTGTCACGCTTTCTCATAACCTTGAAATGCCATCATAATCCCATGGACGAAAAGTTGGGTATCATCAGATCTCATATTCTAAAGGACTTTCACCTTAATCATTCTTCCAATTTCTCTCTCTCTCCCCACCCCTACCCTACCCCACCCCACCCCCAATGAGACAGAGTCTCACTCCGTTGCCCTGGGTAGAGTGCCAGGTAGGGTGTCATAGCTCACAACAACCTTAAACTTCTGGGCTCAAGTGACCCTCTTGTCTCAGCCTCCTGAGGAGCTGGGACTACAGGCCCCCCACTACAAGGCCTGGCTAGTTTTTCTATTTTTAGTGGTATCTTGCCTTGCTTAGGCTGATCTGGAACTCCTAAGCTCAAGGAATCCACCTGCCTTGACTTCCCCAAATGCTATGATTACAAATGTGAGCCACCACACCCAGTCCATTCTTCCAGTTTTTCAAATAATTTTTGATGCTCAATTCTTCCATTAAGCGCTCATTAAGTCTATATTTAACCTTTTTGATTGGTTAGAATTACTGTTTTTAGAAACCAATAAGCACAATTTTTAGAAAGCTTTAGTTATTAAAAGGATATTCTTACAATGAGTTAAAAATTTCTTCTGAATAGTGTCTATTCAGAAGAAATAGATGTATTTCTTGAAAAAAACACTCGTTTTATAAATGAAAAATTTGAATCTCATTGATATTATGTGATTTATCTAAGGCTAAATTACTGAGCCACTTGCGACTAGAATCCATTCACACTTCCATTCAAGCTCTTTTTTATATCAAGTCTCTTATGGAATCCCTTAGTGTGTACCAAGGATTGCCACAGGCCAAGAAAAGGTAATAAAGAATAAAACTGAATCTCTGTCTTTCAAAGGCTTGAGGTTTGGGGCAGTGAGGTTATACTGAACTAAAAACTGCATCAAATTATGATAGGAACTATAGTAGAAATATATACATTGTCATAATGGGTTGTCTCTGATCCCTAAGGTATCTAAATCACAAATAAAAGAGAGTTTTAAAAATAATTATATTTTCAGTGAAACTTTAGCAAAAAAAAAAGTATATAGAGAGAGTAAGGTTAATTTAATTATAAACGTACTGAACCATGCTCGTCTTTATTAGAAATAAGAAATAGAATTTTCCAAAGACCCAAGGTTCTTCTATTTGGCATATTGATATTTCCAGCCACTGACATTTCCTAGACCTAGGTATTGCCCCATCTCTAGCTACTGCTAGATTAAGTTCTTCTGGAACAAGAGGAGCCATAGTTGTAATGTGCTATTCAGTTTAGCCCCTTACCAACTCTGTAGTCAAAGCAAATCCCTCACCCGATCTAGACCTAATTTACTCATCTGTGAATGAAAGAATTAGACTTGATCTCTAAGGTATCTTTAAGACTTAAAACTCGGCTCGGCGCCTATAGCTCAACCGGCTAAGGCGCCAGCCACGTACACCTAGGGTGGCAGGTTCGAATCCCCAGCCCGGACCCGCCAAACAACAATGATGGCTGCAACCAAAAAATGGCCGGGCGTTGTGGCGGGCGCCTGTGGTCCCAGCTACTTGGGAGGCGGAGGCAAGAGACTCGCTTGAGCCCAGGAGTTGGAGGTTGCTGTGAGCTGTAATGCCACGGCACTCTGCCCAGGGGGACAGCTTGAGGCTCTGTCCTCTGTCTCAAAAAAAAAAAAAAAAAAAAAAAAAAGACTTAAAACTCCGTGATTTTTCTGAATCAATATTAGCATGATTTTTGTAGAATTCTTTTCTGAAACTTCAAACTGCTTTTTAGCCACAAATAATTTCTTTTCTTTTTCTTTCTTTTTTCTTTTTTTCCCTCCAGTTTGTGGCTCATCCTGATAGGGAATACTCAAATGATTTTGGATATTTTAAGATCTAAGAAAACAAAACTTGGGCTATAATGTTTTTCGAATGAAGACTTAAAATTCTGAGATAATCACTAAGCCTTTTAGAGGGATAGTTAGGATAGCTCCTCACTAATGATTTCCTAGTGTCAATGCACATGTCCCACCTTCTTAGACGCAGATGAATTTACTAAGAGTTAATGCAAGCAAAGCTGCATCAAAAGGCATGAGAAGGGGGGCTGAAGGAAGGTTTCCAATCTTTATTTTCTTCAGTTCAATGTATTTTCACTAGGATGGTCTTACTATGGAAGTAGAGAGATTTGTATTTACCTCCTATTTCATCTACTGTGCTTTGCTCACTGCTGCCTACCACATAAAAGACTCTACTATGGGTCTTCTACACCTATAATCTTAAAATGTGTATTCCCTTCATGGACCTTTCAAATTGCTCAATGCAGAAGTCACTCAGTCCATGTAGAAGAATGACACATTTTAAGAAATATTCTAACTCTGGAAATAAGGCTTTCACTGGAAGGGCTTGCTGTGTGGTGAGAAATATATGAGGGGGTGGCACCTGTGGCTCAAAGGAGTAAGGCACCGGCTCCATATGCTGGAGGTTACAGGTTCAAGCCCAGCCTGCGCCAAAAACTGCAAGAAAAAAAAAAAAGAGAAATATATGAGGTCAAAGTAAAATAATGTATACTTTTAAAAAAGAACACTGAAAACTATGGCCAGATATAAAGTATAAACTGATATTACAAGCATTGCCATTAAGACAATCAAGAAAACCCCATCCAGCTCTAAAAATGAGAAGACAGTCTGCTTAAAACTGTCCTCAAATACTGAATGGAGAGCTTTTTATAGCCTTTGAACTTGGGAAAATGGGCCCAGGTCATCATGATCCATTGTGTTAGATCTGAGATGCTTAAAAACAATTCTCTATGACTACTATTGCAAACAGGATGAGCATGAATCCTGATTTTCCACCTAGTTGATACCAGATATATAAAAAAAATGCTTGTTAATTTTTTTCTAACATTGCATTTCACTCGAAAATGTTCCAGTTCAAATGATAAGCCTATTCAAACTACAAACTATTGGAAATTCTTCTTCAATACACTCTTCCTAAAACATGGTTATGAAATTGCCTGTGATTTAAATATACCAGCTGGACCTACTGGTGTATCCCTGTTGTCCCAGCTACTTAGGAGGCTGAGGCAGGAGAATCACTTGATTGCAGGAGTTTGTGGCTTCAGTGAGCTGTGATCGTGCTACTGCACTCCAGTTCTGCAACAGCGTGAGAAAACATTTCAAATAAATGAGTGAATTAGTAAATAAATATGCATAAATAAGTAAATGTGCAAACTAGGAAAGTAGCCACTATATTGAACAAGAGCAAAAACAAGAAAAAAAAAAGAAGAAGACATTCAATAGCTACAAAAAATGAAAAAAAACATAAAATAAATTTCATATATTATTTTTGAACTCTCCATAACAAAGGAGAGGGTCAAGTTCTCATTCTGAGTCTATATCATAATAGCCTCAGACATAACATTCTTTTTTTTTTTTTAGTTTATGATTTTTAGAACCAAAATTTCAGAAGTGGGCTTCAAAGAGGCAAATATTTTATTGTAAAATACACTTGCAACTTATAATTAGAAACAAGAGAAAATGACTTTAAAATATGAGATGAAACACAACCAATATTTTAGAAGTGTATAAATCTGGCAACATTGCCCATAAAGGCAAGCATGTCTACACCTAAGTGCAATAATGATATCCATAAATAACATCATTAAACTGTCAAGAAATTATAAATTACAACTCATTTTCTGAAAAGAAGACAAATAGGGTGCATTTTTAAAAACTTCCCTAAGATGATTATTTTTAAACCATGCTTTAAGGGTGAATATTTCTACCTACTTAGAAGGAAAAAATTATCCAGACCATGAACTGTAAAAGGTTTATGAAATATTTACAGAATCCAAACACAATGTTCTCAGTAATGCAGTATATTTAAAAGCAGTTATGTGAGCTTGTATATGTGTCTGTACATATCTGTCTGTATGTGTGCATCTCACATTCTAAATATACTTACTGCAAACATGCATAGTTTACAGCTCTGGATTAATTGTTCCATATTGAACACAAGAAATAAAATCACTGCAGTTCCTGGCCTTAAAGAACTTATACTTTTATTTTTGCACATACTAGGAAAGAATTTAGACTCAAAACTGAAGAAAGAAATGTCAAATTCCATTGCCATATATTTCATCATATCAACTCTTCCTCATTCTCATAAATAGTGAATGTCTTTATCAAAACATACTTAAAGCATCTAATTACTCATCAGTGTGGTATGTTGAACATTAAGTTTCATATTTATCATTTATATTTTTATCTGAAACTTGGCAATTTCAAGACCAAACCTGCCAAATTTTAAAAAATTGATTTAGACTTGGCATAAAAGTGCTACATAAAATGACTACCAGGATTCTCTAAAGTACGCTTTTGATAGAAATAGCTGAAAAACAGAATGCAATTCAGTGATCTCATCATTCATTTCTCTGCTTCCTGGCTGCCTTTAATTCAAAGTATTTCCTTTGCTATTCCATTTTTGTCTGGTGGACAATAGCAGAGCTTTGCATCCTATAATTACCACTGGGCCACTGTGCAAACAGAACTGTCACTAAGAATAGTCCTCAGCAGAAACTCTGTGGGCAATTTATACATATTTCTACTTCATATCCATATAACTGACTGTAATTATAAATATTAACAATTAGAAGGAACTTTAGAGGTCACATATTTCAGTTCCCTCAATTTATAAATAAAGACACAGGCTCAGAAGGGATAAGTGGCGTATCCAAGGTCACAAGTCTTTTATATGCTAAAGTTACAGTGGTCCTAACTTTCTGTGCATGACTTGTTCCTGAAATCCTTCAGGAATGTGCCTCTATTACTTCCTGTAAAGGCTATATCTGTAAAAGTGAAGAATATGACTATTTATGAGTTGTAGCATTTGTTATTCATGTATTACTTTTTTGGCAATGTCCATGATACTATGATTAAAGGAGACCATCATTGGAAATCAATATAGAATACTGGCAAAAACAATGGATCAAAAACTCACAGTGGTAAAATCATGAAAGAATCAGAGAAAAACAAGAATGCCATTAGTACAAAGGTCTATTGACCACTATATTTTTATCTCTTTTTTCCTATCTCTGAAAATATTTTGCACAGAGAATTCTTATTGGTGTTTTTTTTCTTTGAGTTACATTGTCTATATATCGATTAGTTAGGAAAAGATTTCAACTATATAAATGAATAACAATATTGCATTCTATTTGGCAATTATATGAATGATGAGATTATCAAGAACAATAGGATTAGCCTATACCACTAGCTGAAACTCCAGCACAGTTATATCATGGAGGAGGGACATGGTTAAGAATAAGCACTCAACAAAAATGAATGAAGGACATAGATCATAAGACCTGATTTTTTGCATCTGACATAAATAAGACACGTGGAATTAGGTTATACAAAATGTGTATTGTTTCCTTTATTACCTATTTTTAAAATAAGGAGCTTGGACTACATGTGATTTAAAACATTTTGTACTCTAACATTTTATCATTCTTGGTAGCGCCTGTGGCTCAGTGACTAGGGCACCGGCCCCATATACTGAGGGTGGCGGGTTCGAACCTGGCCTTGGCCAAACTGTAACAAAAAATAGCCAGGCATTGTAGTAGGTACCTGTAGTCCCAGTTACTAGGGAGGCTGAGGCAAGAGAATTACCTAAGCCCAGGAGTTAGAGATTGCTGTGAGCTGTGATGCCATGGCACTCTACCAAAACCAATAAAGTGAGACTCTGTCTCTAAAAATAAAATAAAGAAAGAAAGGAAGAAATAAACATTTTATCATTCTCAAAGTGGATTATTTATTTAATAGTTAAATCTTCTATATTGCACAAGGATTATATTCTCCAAATGGTACTAACAACTATGATAGCCTGAAAGAAGTTTGAAAAACATTTCCTTCAAGAAATTTTCAACTTAGTAAACCAGGGAAGATGTACTTGTTGATTAAAGGGCAATATCCTTAATGTGTCCTTAACATCACTCTCAATTAAGGAATGAAAATCAACTATTTTCGGTAAAGCAACATGATAATCAGAGAAAGATAAATTAAGACAGCTTCTCCCAAGAAACTGTTAATATCACTGAGGAAGTATATTTATACAAAATCTCCAATATGTTAGTCTTTTCAAATAAAAACACATGGATAATAATGCCTACCTCCAAAGACTTTCAAGAAATAGAATACGTTTTCACAATAAAACCACAAGGTATTACAAAAACTGTTCCACTAATCTCTTCATGAATATAGCAATATTATCATTTTAAAACCTACTTTGGTATTCTTTTTTTTTTTTTTTTTTGTAATTTTTGGCTGTGGCTGGGTTTGAACCCACCACCTCTGGCATATGGGGTTAGCACCCTACTCCTTTGAGCCACAGGCACTGCCCATATTTTGGTGTTCTTTTCGTGGGGAATACTCAGAGAGTGACAAGTATATTTGGAGAAATCAGTATATCTGGAAAGCTATAGGGGGTCAAGTATTCAGAGGAAAAAAAAATGCAAACCTGGGTTCTCAAAACTAATTCAAGGCTTAAAGAACAACTTTATTGCTTCTTTCTGCACCCCATTTCTATACTTTATGGCCAGTTAACATGAGAATATCTATGATAATAACACAAAAAAGCCTTATTTAAAAATAAGGACATGTATTTTAGAAATGACCTCTAGTCCCTAGGCAAGGTAGACAGGATACAGTAGAAAAATACCTGAATAGAAAAACCGAAGTTCTTACAGTTGTCAAAAGGCAAAATTCTAACGAATTTTATTTAGAGATCTGATTGACTTTTATTTGTGATTCTAGAATAGGGCAACATCCCATTATTTAAAATAGAATGTTTCTATGAACTGAGCAGAGGAAACTGGCCTTCAGAGGAAGAAAAGTTCTGAAGAAAGCAGAAAAAGTAAAGCAGTTTCGTTATTTCAGAGTTATTTTCATTATAAAGTCAAAACAGAGGGGACGTATCTTACAGTTCTGGTAAACTAAGCCTTTCTTGTTGTCTTAGTTTTTCTTTCTATTTTTTGAAAACTGGCCCACTTCATAATCAGATTGACTATACAGTACCTGCACCGACCCAGTGCAAATGGCCTCCCATGATTTTGTGTGTGTGTGGTGATGGAGTCTTACCATGTTGCCCAGGCTGGTCTCAAACTCCTGGGCTCATGTGGTCCTCCCACTATATCTGGCCAAAGTGCTAAGATTTCAGGCATAAGCCACTGCACCCCACCTCCCTTAATTTTAACATATCACATGCTTAATAGATAAGAAATCAAAGTGTCAATAGGTCAGTTAGTTTCTTTTGTGAATTTTTAGAAAATCCTTAAATGAGTTGTTATGTCTTTTATGTCATTGTCCATGTTTGGTGTCTTGCTAAGCTATAGCTACTTCTTAATTATGCAGCCTTTTTAATGAATTGTGGAAGAAAATAATTTTTCTGAGTCAAGACTTCTGGCAAACTTATTTTCTATTAAACCTATTCTATTCCTAAGAATCTTCAAAGGTCTTGGAATATAAGTGCATTTCATTTCATTAGACATTCCAAAAAAGATGGAGTTGGAGGGAACTAAACATTTGAACTAAACATTTGAAATCAATTCTGCAATTAGGCAGCCTGCTTAAATGCTCTCATTCAAGGAACTCAGGTTATCCCTTGGACACACAACAGGTAAATAGCATGCTGATTTTGACTTTAATGAGCAACTGGAGACAAACTGTGACTGAAATAGCTGGTAGATACCTTCCTCCAGAGCCATTAAGTGTCTTGGAAGTAAGAAACTTCTTTTGGTCAATAGAATTTGATGAGGAGGCACTCCAGGATTAACCTGGAGATTTAAATTTGTTTGTGTACTAGCATCTTCTGAATTTTGAATTCTCTTTAATGCAAATGGAGATGATAATGGACATCCCATTCAGAGACAACTACAGTAATAGAGGGTTTATGTTAGAATGACTCTTGGAAGCTAAAAGATGTTTCCACCCACTAGGCTAATAAGCATCGTTGATAGGAAGAAATCAAAAGATGGGTTTCTCCTGCCAGGAGCCTAAGCCAATAATTTTGCACCCTGCTTTCTACTTTGAAGCAAATCTGCTTGATTCTCAAAGGCTCTTCAGATAAACACACTTTCATTTCCTAAACATAATACTTCTATGAGTGTCACCAGCAGTTATGTAGGATCTTTCAGCTTTTTATCCAAAAATGCTTTTCTTTCATCTTGAATCAATTCTGGTTCCAAATGAAAGTTAAAATATCTTCTCTAATGGAAATTCAGAATGCATTTTTATCAGTAATATTTTTAATGGGCTTATAAACGGAATCCCTCAGATGATTAAAAACATAGTTTTAAAACCATTTTCAATAGGTTTTTTTTCTTTCCTTTTTAATGTTTTCCTACTATACTATAAGGAAACCCCATTTACAGTAAATTGCAAAGTGCTATTAGTTTTCTTTGGAGTATCCAAGTTTGCTTTCAAAATCAAGTTGCTATTCTGGGAAACCCAAAGTGCTTCCTGGTAGAGAGATTGACTGTTTTATTTCTGGAAGGTTTCGTGTGAAAGTATTGTAAATGTCTGCTTTTATAGGTACCCATGCTTTCACTCCTGGACATTTCACTTATTTTTTCTCATATTAAAATCTGGAGAAAATATGTTGTATTATGGAACAATAAGAAACTAGACAAGATATGGGTGAGCTGATCATTCGTGTCTAAAAAACTATAACAAACCAAAATCCAGCCAAACATCATCCTCTCATAAACTACCAAAAGTCAATAGAACCAATCTGTTTAAAGGGACCGTACGGTCAGGGCTGTGTAGGATGCATATCATTTCTCCTCTCTGAGACAATACCATTTGGGGAGGCTGTTCTATTAATTGGTGTCAAAATGTCAGATGACTTCATTTTAGTCGTTGTGCTGGTTAAAGAAGAATTATTGCTTCCTTCACTTGGTGGCTCTGGTGAGACCATAGAAAATATACCTTATACAGCAGCACACCTAATGGTAAAGGGATATGATTATAAAATGTAACCATGGGGTCAAGTCACTCATAGGGGTCACACATCCTCCCAATAGATCAATGTGATCAAGCCACAGCTGCACACTTGTTCTCTAGACTTGGTCTTAGGTCTCCTGTCTCCTCTTATCTAGATTTGACACTCTAGTTATAATTAAGAGAAATGTGTGGTTACAATGAAGAGTCCGTCAGCAGAAGATAGCACTAGACTATAAGTTTGACTGAATAGCTCTAGCTAAGTCCTAATAAGAACTTGAAGTATAAATGTAATTGTATTAAGAATTCAACATTCCTTTGTTGAGCATGAGTTGATATACCCAGCAATAAGTTAGCCAACCTTAATGTCTAATGTTTTCCCCAACCCCAAATCTTAAGTAATTGATAACAAATTTAATGTTTGTAAACAGAATGTATTAAACTTTGAAAGAAGACAGGGCGATACAGAATTTGAATCATTTCAGACTTGCTTTTGCAATAAAGAATTAAGATAAATGGTAACTGGGTATAGAGCAACTATTATATTTATTATTTCCATTATTTATTCTTTTAAGTATGAACCCTATAAACCAGAATGACTTAAACCAATCCCCAGAGTTATACCCTCTGTTCTTCCCATGAATAATATCGTCTTGAAATATGGTGCCATATGTCTAATCCTACAAATCAGACTCTCTAAGAAACAAGGAGAATCTTTAGAAGCATAAATAATAAACTGAGAAAAAAGCCAACAAACCAGTAATATTAAACATTGAGATCAACTTTAGAAGAAGGGTGACTGATTTAAAAAACATGAAAATACATGAGATTTTGAGAGGCATGTTTAGTGACAGGAAGATGATTTTTCTTCTATCGAGGAAATGATAAGCAATATGTTCCCTATGAAAAACAAACAAATTAACAAACATGTTGACTGACATATTTGCCGATAAAGGCTAAGTGTATATAATCCTGATGGATATACACTAGCTTACATCTTTATTATAGGACCCGTTAAGCTCCGTAATTAATGGGCACACTGAGAACAGTATATGGTATACCTCTGGTGGCAGGACACCATACCTCTGGTGGCAGGACAACTAGAAGAGGGACTATTCCTAACAAATGCAGATATTGTAACCTAATCCTTTGTACCCTCAAATTATCCTGAAATAAATTTTAAAAAGAAAATGTATTTGGGAAATATCTTTACAGCTTATTAATATTGCTGATTCAATCTTCAACTTGGGGTCATGATCACTGAGAACACTGTCAGTAACTCAGAAAAATTCCCCCAAGTCCCCTCCATTTTACCAGCTTTATAAAGATTTTGCTCCTTAAAGTATGTCACTTCTAGGACAATTCTGAAGTTTTCTTCCTAGAAAATACTGCACACAGTAGCCTTGGTGAAGATTCCGTGTCCTTGAGAATCTACTACTGAAGGGTGAAGCTTGATGGAGGGTATAAGATGTTCCAGTTAACCTGCATAGAAGCGGGTGATGCCTGTGGCTCAAAGTAGTAGGGTGCTAGCACAATATACCAGAGGTGGTGGGTTCAAACCCGGCCCCAGCCAAAAACTGCAAAAAAAAAAAAAAAGAAAAAAGAAAAAAAAAACCTACAGAGATGAAATTCCTTCCTTTTATTGATAGTATTTACTTTTTATAAATTCATCTTTTAAAGGTAGCGTATATGAGATTTGACTATTAAGTTCGGAAACTCGTGCTAGAAAAGTGCTACATACCTCACTGCTGAATATCACTATGGTCACCTTCAAAATACTCCCCACGGCCATCTGGTGACTGTGGTGATACTCAGAAATAAGGTATGTAGCTCTTTTTTTCTAGAATGAGTTCACTACCTTAATCGTCTGACGTCTACCTCATATAGTCCCATTCAACTTTTCATGGAACTTTCCTTATGCTAAGCATACTTTAGTTAGGTAGAAGCTGACAGTTTCTGTCAGGGTTCCACATATCTGGTGATCTCCTTAGATAGCATCCCAGAAATATCTCAACTGTAGGCATACAGTAAATGACTCAGTTATTTTCCATGAACTACAATGTCCTCACCAGGCCGTTGCTTTCCTTTTTTGAACAGCAAAACCTCTCAGCAATGGCTCATAATGCAGGTAAATTATGAACTTCTATTTAATGCAACAGTTCCATTTCATAAATCAGCCTAAATGGAGCACAGTGACCTAAATCTGCCAGGTGGCCGGTCCCCACAGCCTGTTTGGAGAATAACAACATTCTAGCCTGAGCTTCCAATTCTGTTTGCTTCAAGATAGAACAAAATTCTCTTAACATGTAAATCCGAGAAAGGAGAGTGACATATGAGAATTTCCAATAAGTCACAAAACTGTCATTTTAAAGTCAGTATCTGTTTAGGATCTAGAGTGAGAGTTGTACCTGTAAAATTTAAAAGTAACAGATACTTGTCAGACTCGATACTATATACGTGTATTTTAATGTCTGAAATTAGAAGACTGATTTTACTTTAATGTCTATTAAATGTTATGAAAGATATTTTTACTTGTCTTAAAATGAATATGCTTTAATATTGACAAAATTCAGACAGTTTTTAATTTTGGTAATTCAAAAGTCAAGCCCCCAAATATTTTATAAATGATAAAAAAACTAATTTAGCCAACCTTTATGAAGAGTCTGTGGTGTTTACATGTAAAGCTGGACACAAGCAAGTGTGTGAACAAGTCAGAAACGGACTCACATCATGGAGTTTGGGTTAGTGCAGAAGACAGATGTAATTAAATTAAACTAAACAAACGGGTACAACTTTGCAAAGGGGCCTGGCCTACTATGTAGGGTTAAGATTAGTGAAGGCTATAAGTTGAGTTGTGAGCTTGCAGGTAGGGAGGAACTATTTCAGGGATGGGGATTGACATGTGGGTATGTCTGCAGCAGGAGAGAAGATGGCAAGTTTGCAAACTAAGAGACGCCCAGTGCTGCTCAAATATGGGAAACTGTGAGCCATACAGGGCTACAATGGTCAGTGTAGCCATACCAAGCTAGGTTAATGAATTTTAGTCCGAGAGTTATGAGATGTTATTAGAGGAGAATTACAAAATTAGGATTGTCCTTTTAAATGTTTGTCCTAGAATAGTGTAAAGGAAAAGCTGACAAAAGCCAGCGAACAAAGGAAGGTCATTCAGAGGACATTACACAAGTGCAGGCGAGGGATGGTGGCCTGGCTGTGGGGATGGGAAGAGGCGGAACACTCCAGAGTCATTGAAGATGTAGAAATAAGATTTGGGAGGGAGGTGGGGTCTTGGTGTATGCCATGCCGTTTGGGGGCAAGACACAATTCTAAGAGGGATTTTAACTAACAAATGCAATCATTGTAACCTGGTTTCTTGTACCCTCAATGAATCCCCAACAATAAAAAAAAAAAAATCATTCTGCTATAAAAGCACTTTTCCCCAAATCTCATGAAAGCCACTCCTAGTTTATTTATATATCTTAAGTACGGAATGTATGATTGCAGTATTAGCACATTCTTGGCTGGCTGATACTTCTAAACTAATCAGAAGTAGCCCCGTTCTTATCCCTGCACCTGGAACCACCTAAAACGGCATTTGTAGTTTCTGTAATGCACCAGAAGGCTAAATACCTTGATCAATACATTTTTATATATTTTTTAGCTTAACAGATAAAGACCCTCCAGCCCTATAGAGAACAATAGTTGAGAATTATAGTGTTTCTGTTGAAAATTACAATTTAAAATAGAAATATATATCTACTAAATTTAAAAACCTGGGAAATTTCCAAAGTGTTGATCTGGAAATTCTTATGAGAAACACATTTTTACAGATTATTCTTTTGCCATGCCAACGATGGGCAGTCCCTGGATCCTAAAGCCTCATTCTGGTCTTACCAGCTTTTTACCAGCCTTCTCTTTAACTCACCCACCAGATTAACCAGTGGTTACTGGTTCCTTTCAAAATCATAATGATGAATGTCTCCAGTTCTGTAATGCTGGCAGCAACATTCTGCTCTGCTATACCTGGATTGCAGCTTTCCCCAGCATGCTTACTAACAGTCAGTTAGTTTTGCTTCCCAGCAAGTTTACACCAACTGTAGAGAATTATGTACTTATCTTAAGTGAATTACATGAACTCATACATACTATGAGGAAGAGTTAATGCTTAGGCTAGGTCCAGTGTTTGAAAATGATACATTCACCATGAGTCTCTGCTCCATCCCTCTCCTCCCAAATTGTCGTTGAATTAGGACTTGGCACGATAGTTTAAAAATTAGGCATTTGAAAATCTACAATTCTAAACTCCTATAGATTCTAGATTTGCAAATGTCTTATAGCGTTGCTCCACTTTAATAGTATCAAAATGTAAAGCATGCAGGATGCATTATGGATGTTTTGCGCAAAAAATAAAACTCCATTTGGCAGATTTATTTTAAAAAAGGGGAGTGTTGGCTCACCATCAAAGATTAGAAGATGAATATACATGTGTATGTTTTAAATGAACATAAAATGTCTAATGTGTATATCATTTAGAATTATTCCATCTTTTTAACTGATGTTGATTAACAGTATGAGGCCAGATCTAGTTTTTATTATCTCTAAAAGGCCTGGGCCCTAGAGAAGCCCAGACACCAAATAGCCATTGCCTGAATCACCAGTAAACAATCTGTCCTCTAGGTCTCTACTAAGTGCCTGGGCTCGACTCCGGCTTCCCTGTTTTGCAGCAGTCTTTATTTTCTCTCCTGCCAGTGGACCCCTATACTGCTTGCCCTCATCTTCTCTCAGAGCAGCCTTCTGTGACACCAGGACTCCACAGCAATTTGTGACACATAATCAGAATCAAACCTCTGCCTCCTACTTCCTATTGCAAGTTGAGGGACATGGAGTCCATCTAAGCTTTTTGGATATGTTTGCGCTGCTCTGTTCCAAGAGAGTGATAATGGAGATGGCACCAGGTGCAAGCAGACTCTCATCTAAGAGACTGCTGCCTGCTGTCCGTTGATAGTGCAGCTCCTTGGAATAATTAAAACAGCCAATTGGACCTCTGATGCATTTCTCTTGTTAATCATCAGGTCATTAGCTTTAATAAGATCAATCTGTGATTAGATTCGCTGTATCTCAAATGGATGAAATGGAGCAGAGAGGAAATCAAATTTCTAGTGTATGTTTCATATATCTCCAACCTTCATCTTATGCCACAAAGGCTGAGTAGTCCATGGAGGCTATAGATATACTATCTTCAAGCCTAAATGAGCAAAGATTCAGCAGAATGACAGCAAAGGGAGATACAGAGAGAATCAAAAGGACTTACTTAGCAATCAGTACTTATTCCTGGGACTCTGAGCCAGGGTTAGCTAAATTATTGTGGATTTGACCTATTTCTTTTAATCACGAATGTCCTCTAGCAGGGATATGGAGTGTGTGTAGATATTAGCATGCTTTTAGGGTGCTAGGTAGACATGCCCTTGGTTGTCAGGAAGCACCTCAAAATTCAAAGTAAACCTAAACCTTTTGCTTCCCCACTGATTAAATTTTCATACAAATTTTGTGGGAATAGGAGGTTCCTTTTACAGGGGTCTTATCCTTGGGTGCACATTGGAATCACCTGGGGAAGCTTTTAAACACCCTAACATAGGTGTCTTCCAACTGGTGTGTCATGTGGCACAGTGGTGTGGCATGAGAGGATCTTAGGTGTGCCGCAAACACTTTTAAAGATCATTAATTGTTTCCTAAAGAACTTCAAAACACAGCAAATATATATACATTACATACATATGGTCTTTTTTCAACCAACATAATTTGAATATGCCGTGTAAATTTAACTATAGTTTCAAGTGCATCGTGAGATAAAAAAGGTCAAAAATCACTGCCCTAAAGTGATGAACCTTGATAACATGCTAAATGAAGAAGCCACATGCAAGACAATACATACTATATCATGCCACTTATATCAGTTTTCCAGAATAGATAAATCCATAGAGACAGAAAAAACATCAATGATTGCCAGGATGCACATGGAGGAGGAAGAAGGAATGGATCTCTTAGTTTTGGCAGGGGGTTGATGAAAATGTTCGGAACTTAGTGGTGATGGTGAAACGACTTTGTGTATAAACTAAAAACCACTGGATTGCACACTTTAAAATGGTGAGGTTATGTCATATGAATTAGATCTTAATTAAAAAGATTATTAAAATGAATAACATCATGAGGATCAGACTATACTAAACAAATTACCTCAGCGATCTGGGGCACAGACTCAACTGTGTAACCCGAGAATGAACTCCTAGCCTCTGCTCTGATATTGACTTGCTATTTCACGTGGAAACTTCATGAATTCATCAGCAGTAAGAATTAGAAGGACTTTGAGAACCTTATGTTCAAGCCCTAACCTGATGGTACCCTCTTTAAAGCTGGACTGGAGAGAGTATCAGACCATCTTCAACACCAAAGAAAGGTCAGCTCATAATTGAGCCTTTGTTCTTCCTGTGCCATCATGGTCAGCTGGCCTTTGCCATCACATCAACATAGTACCATTGTGTATTTGCTTTGTTCTTGCACTCACCTATGTGTTAAACCTTTTATCTGAATCTTTGAAATGTCCAGCGACTATCTTTCTGCATACATTTTTGTGTCCAACAGCAGTAACTCTTGGCTGAAATGACAATAGCACTATTGAAAATTTCATTCTATGAATACAGATTTTCTGGTCTCTATTTCAAAACAGCTTCATCTATCATACTCAACATTTTTTTTTCTGATAATTTTCTGACTTTGTCAGAAACGTGTTAAAATATGACCTCAGGCAACCTCTCTTGCTTGGCCTCCTCATAGCTAACACGGAGGCAATAGTGTGTGCTCATGGTCCCCCACGGTGCCACGTATAATAGATTGCCTGATATAAAAATGCTTTGAAATGCCCAATAACAAAGCATTATTAAGCAAAATACAACCTATTGCTTTCTCAGTTATTGTGACCTATATCTTCTATACAGAGAAGAAAAATAATATATTGAGGATGCAAAGAGAGGTGGTGAATGTAACGTGATTTCTATTTTTGAAAGGATAGGTTTGAGAAGAAATATAATGGAAGTCTTTACTGAGGAGAATAGAGACAGAACACATAAAGAGTTTTACATCAGTACTTTTAAATCAAAGAAAGTGACAACAATTATTGTTCCATCCTCCCATCAGCCAAGTCTACTCTAGAAAGGTCTTTCGGTGAGGTAGAACATGGATAAAGCACAGATTCACTGCATGAGCTAGAGCCTAAGACATCATTTTCCAGACACTGGAAAATGAGTTAACAGCCTATGTGGTTGGATACATCTGTCCTTAAGGCTTAGAAACATAAATCAAAAGAGAATAAAAAATCTCAAACACTTTCAGCTTCCAGCAAATAGGAAATGACCCCAAAACTAAAACCTAGTCACATCTACATTGTATGGAACTTGGAGAGTCTACAATAAGGAAGAACACGCTTCCCTAGTATCAGGAACTAGACCTAAGTTTGATCATTTATGTTTTCAGTTTCTTTTGAAAGTTAATAGAATCTAAACATTTCTATTTACTAGATTTTTAAACATATGACACTTGATTTTTCTCCTCGTACACTCTACAAGGTGTTTTTCTTGTGATCTTGGGATTCTCAAGAATATAAACCAGGTAGTTTGCTATGGATATCATTAGGCATCAAAACTAAATTTGGAAGAATTTTGTTTGGAAAGTGACCCAAGCTTCATGGATGTAGTTTAGGAGGATAATAAGGCCCTCCTGTGGCACATGTGTTCATGACCCTGTAAGAAGCAAAGTGTTCTCAACCAACCAGGAACCTGTGGATCCTGGTATCCTTTTACACAATCCATCCCCGCATAGACCAGAATCAGTGGGTCACAGGAATTTAAGTAACACTGGTTTCTCTCCAGGTGCCTCCTGTATTGTACTGGATAATGTCCCCTTTATTTTCCCATGTTGTCAAAGCAACAGCTTTGTCTGAATTCCTGTGTGTGCTACATACCACCTCCTTTTAGGTGCCACTGAGATGACTCACTCTTCACTAAAACATCTTTCCTTTCTCATTTGTTATTTCTTGGAATCCCTTTAAAATGAGTCGATATCACAATAGCAGATAAAACTATTGGGAGAGATTCAAATTTATATTTAAACGGTGTATAATGAATAACTTAAAAGTAAACATGGCAGATTGTCAGCTTGTCTATTTTCTCCTCTCTTAAAACATATTAAAATGATATAAAGGGACTAAAATTTGCATACTCACAAAGACAAAAAGAGAGGCCAACACATGAGGGACTGCGCACGTTTGGGGAGGGAAGAAAGTGAACAGATGAAGGGGCAGATTTTGCAGGTTGCGGGAAACTACTACCTAGGTATATATATCGGCAAAAGAAGATAATGATGAAAAGCAAGGTGCCTGACTCTGTAGATTTTCTGGGAAAGCTGAGAAGTGAAGGTATAATGTAGAGGGAAAAAAGGAGTATAAAACTATAAGAAAACAAAAGGAATGATAAACAAAAATGAAAGATAACATTTACCTCAAGAAGATAAGTCTTGTTTCTAGGAAGCAATGTAAGGAAACTTCAGTAGTACTAGTAATACAGTATTTTTTTTTTTTTTAGTTGTTGGTGGCCTAAATTATTTTTACATATTATAAGTGGTATGTATGTGTGTAGCTCTAATTTTGTCTTTAATAAAAATCTCAGATTTTTTTTAACTAAAACAAGATAAACAATTGAATATCAAGTAATTGACTAAAAGTTTACTCAGAAAGATAAAGTGTTGGGAGAATTAAGATAACTATTGTTTTGTTTTATAAGCCTTATACTATGATTTAATTCTCTACATCTTGTGCATGATCTGTTTTAATTAAAAATTCTTCCACCATGTGACTATAAGTAGCAGATACTAATTCTTCCTTGTTGTGTGTGTGTGTATTCCAATATACAGGGAGGACATAAAGTTTGTGCAATTTACAGTAGTTTAACATAGTAAATCACACACACACTTTATGGACATCCTATATTTATATTTCCAGACTTAAAAGTGCTCCTATCAGGAATAGATTAGAATGCAGATTGATAGGGACAGGGATTTACTGAGATTTTTTTTCTTTTTTGTTTGATTGAATTTATTCCTTAAGTATTTTTCCCACCAGAGAGATAAATCTCAGATTTTTAAACCCAAAGCCCCCTGTAGTTCTGTCGCTTTGCATATTTTTTTATGAAAGTTTTAGGAATCAAAATGGGGTCACCAATGTTAAGAAAACCCACACATATGGAGCTGGAGAAGGCCCTGCACAGAGGGTTCTCATACTTGTATGCCTAGCAATGAAAAAAATCTCTACAAGAAAACACAACCTTCCACAAAGGCCATAGCAACCCTACACAATACCACAAGACACCTACCCAGCAACTGCCTGTCCAACCTCAGGCTGATATCACCTTTGTTATTAATCAGTATAGTCAAGAATAATAATTTCAAAACAGTTATGTAATCGTCCTCATTTGTTCCCCTAAAAGCCTTTGTCTTCCTATTGCTCCCTGAATATGCTCATGGTTTCCCGTGGCGTGCAGATGCCCAGGGCAATGCTCTAGTCCCACATTCACAGCTTTTCTTTTTGAGAGCCTGTCTCTCTTTTTGTTATTTAGATTGGCATTTTTTTTCAGAGTTTTCTACCGTACTGATGCCAAAAGGGAATGATGGTTACATCATTGGATGCTCCCTACCCCCCCCACACACACACAGAGGCATGCATGCACACACACGCACAGACACGCATGCACACACCCCTTTTGAAGCCGGAAGATGTGTGGAACAGTTCAGTTTGTTTGAAGCCCGGGTCTGTACAGCAGGGCACCTCATTAGAGCCCTTCGTTGTGAGTATTGCTGCAGCTCACTCTCTTGCCATCCCTCCCCAGCTGTGTGACTGGCTAGAGCACAGATGGGAAGTAGAGCTGTGGGAAATCAGAACTGAAAAGTGAGTTGAATAAACCAATGAAGCTTTAACAAGAGCGGAGTTGCTCTGAGAGTTCTAAGCTCCCAGGGTGGGCAGGATTCTTTGACTTTCTCATTTCCTTTCCTGTACTTTGGGATTTAACTTGTTTCTTGAAGTACAGTGGGGGAGGAAAGTGGGTGATGGGAGAGTGACTCACGAGAAGGGTCCTGCTATCAAAATGTTCGGCTTGCTTTGGGTTTTCTCCAGCAAAGAGAGCAGTGCCTCACATGAACTTTTTTCTCTTGATTTCTTGCTGATTAGACGATCATATAATTTGTCATCCAAATAGTACACTTTTCAGAGAATAAGCCTTTATGAATAAGTAGCTAAGACACTGGGACTTAGCTCCATCTTTCTAGAAACCTCCATACCATGAGAGCAAAGTGGGGGAAGAAGAGAATGTGCAGGCAGAAGCCCAAAAGAAGAAAGATAAGGAGGAGCTCCAAGTAAACCGCTTGCTTGTGCACAAGAGCAGAAGCAAGGAACACCAGGCTGAGGATGCTGATATGAGCTGATGCTACTCTCTGCAGAACTTATCTCTCTGCATATCTAAGACTTCATCAGCACTGATTGCCATGCCCACCCCTGAGAGACCCATCTTGCTCACACCAAAACAGTCCTGATTTGTCCTTTGCTCTAAACATGTCATTCTGGACTAGTTCTGTTTTCCTCTGTGGCCAAGTGTAACAAGTATGCAATAAATTATGAGAGACTGAGCACCAGGCATATAGTACCAGCGGTTCTTGAGGGAGACGCTGGGAACAGGACAATCTCCCCCCTGACGTGGAGATGTTTTGCAACTGCTCGTGTTAATGAGATAAAATCTGTCGTTTGTTAGAAAGCAGGTGTTGGACCTTGGACAATTATGGTGCTATAGGGTGGGAGTGGAGCCCACGCAGAAAGAGCACGGAGTGATCATTAAGTATGTAGTCCTTGTACGTGGGACCCCCCATACGTGTTGTATATGGTTTCAATAAAAGGCTGTGGCAGAGGTTACTCAGGGCTCTCCTGCACCTGTGGAGAGTCCGCCTCTTACAAGCTTGTACTTACAATCCATATACTGGCTGATTCCTGTGTGCGGTGACGAGATGCCAAAGCAGCACCAACAAGGGTGACCAGGTGACATAGTGGCATTGACAATAAATCATAACTTCTGCTTCACCTACGGGGAAAAAAAAAAAGAAAAAAAACCTAAGACAAGTCAGGCATCATCCAGGACCTCTTAGACAAACTGGGATATTTCCTAGTTTGCATTATGCCCAGATATATTTTCAAGAATACATGTGTACTTTCCAAACTTTTTACTGCTTAAACGTGTCACAAATTCCTCAATATCCTCTGCATAAGATTAAATGTAATTCATTCCAATTAAAAGCATACTATATGTGCCAAATTTAGAATGGTAGGAGGTATGATGTATCATGCTGAGCCAGAAATAAGTCTGTTGAAAATTACACTCTGTATGGAGTTCTGCTAACTTTGTTTACTTTGGTATAATCCATTTAATTCATACAGATACATGCATAGATATAAATATATATAAATTATACCTGGAAAAATTATTTAGGTCAGATGTTTAAGTGCAAACTGTATGGTACATGTAATAGCACCTACCATCTAGTAGAACTATGCATATTTTAATTTTCTATTGACAAACATATTTTGTATGCAGCTACTACAAACACTAAACTGTTCTGTGTCAATTCTTAGTTCCTCTGCAGTTCTCTATCCAGATCCATTTGGGGCTGAACAAAGTCCATGTGCCACACCCACTTTTCTGTTTCTAATTCCCTTGCCTGCCTCGTGCTTACTATGCTGAGATAGTAGCAGCATTGCTGATTCATGGCCTCATTCTCGGTACAGAAAATCCTTTATTTTTATGGCTGTAACATTTTAAGTTCCCATTAAGTTCAGACCTTATCAAGTGATGTTTAAAAAGGCTTGCTCCCTCTAATATGCCAAGGAAAATCAGAGACATGAAATTGCACAGGAAGTAATAAAGGTTAATACAGGAAATCTAAAACAAAACACTGAAGAAACTCAATTCCGTTTTCTTAATGTGCTCAGCCATGGGCAGTGGAAGATTCACTCGTTGAATTGTAAATAATCCACCTCTTACAACATCCACAAACAATTTGACCTGGACTCCACAAATGAATTAATCAATCCCAGCTGTCAAGTGTGTTACAAAGACAAAGGAATTCAGCTCACTTGTATTTAAGCCTTTTCTCCAAACGGAACCACTAGCGAGCTATTCCCTATCTAGGCGTCTTAGTTTCCAGTATCCTTGCTTTTGCTAACACATTTGTGCTCTGGAAGGTCAGTTTTCCCATATTCTCTTGTCTAAATCCTTAGGTCAAAAACTAAGACAAATTTAGCCCTTCAGTGAAATCATGCCCTGATCTGCTCAGCTGTAATTCTATAGTGTTACCTTATATTCATAATCATGCTTTTCATGTAGAAATAGAAAGATCTCTTCTTTGGTTCATTTTGCTTCTAGTTTAAAGTATCTCTTGCTAGGTAAATTCTGAAACCAAGATGGAAAGAAGAAAAAAATCTTCTTTGGAGCTTCTAAAAGCCTATGTCAGGTAATTTAAATCTAATAAGATATTTTCGTAGTTAAAGTTAACCCAGCATACTTTTTCTTTCTTTAATATATCTGGGTCCTAACTCACTAATTCCACTTTCATCTGCATCTCTGCTAAAAAGACAGAGTACTTTATCTTAAACTTTCTGTAGCAAGAATGATATTTTTGGGGATTGTAGGCCAGTGAAGTTTTAATCTTGGAAATTCCTAGATCCTAGTTTTTTCATAGCTCTTAAAGAAGAATAAAGTTGGCAAGATTCAGATTATAGAACTTTTTGTGAAGTTTAGGGAAAATACTGTGTTCTATCTCTATTAGCAAATAAGAAAAAAAATGATTAGTCTTTAACACTTGAAATCTCTCTGAATTATAGCTGTAGTATGCCTATATACTATTAAATAGAGTATTTTTACAAAATTGTTTGTCAGAAAGTTTATTAACTGATAGGAAACATTAGGTTCAGTGGGGTCTAATAGAGAATAGACTGCTTTTTATATTTTTTAATTTTATTTTTCATTTATTTTATTATTATTTTTTTGAGGCAGAGTCTTACTGTGTTGCCGTTGGTAGAGTGCCATGGCGTCACAGCTCATAGCAATCTCAAACTCTTGGGCTGAAGCTATTCTTTTGCCTCAGCCTCCCAAGTAGCTGGGACTACAGGTGCTCACCACAATGCCCAGCTATTTTTTTGTTGTAGTTGTCATTGTTGTTTGGCAGGTCCAGGCCAGACTTACCAGCCCCAGAGTATGTGGCTGGCACCCTAGCCACTGAGCTATAGGTACTGAGCCAGTAGACTGTTTTTTAAACACCACAATTTTGTGTTGTGTTTAATAGAATTCCAACAAACTTACAAAAAATCTGCATCAGTGGTTTTCAAAGTATGATACCAAGACCAGCATTAGCAGTATCAATGGAATACTATTCAGCCATCAAAAAAATAGAGACTTTACATCTTTTGTATTAACCTGGATGCAGGTGGGAACACATTCTTCTTAGCAAAGCATCACAAGAATGGAGAAGCAAGAATCCAATGTAGTCAATTCTAATAAGAAGGCAGTAGATGACCTAATACAAGGGGTGGGGCAAGGGAATAAGGGATTGGGGAGAAGGCAGGGGAGAATGGGGGGTCATGGTATATGGCACATCTCTAGGAGGCAGGACACAATTACAATGGGGACTTTACCTAATAACCTCAATCAGTGCAACCTAATTCCTTATACCCTCAATGAATTCCAAACAATAAAAAAAAAAGAAAAGTAAAGTAATTTAGGAGGTCTAACATACTACAGAAACACTGGGACCACTGGTCACCATTAGGAGTTTGCTACAAGCTTGACTTTTTGAAGAAAACACCATTATAAACGTTTAGGCTTATACCACTTCAGACTAAACTTCTTCATTTTTTTCATAGTGTCTACGTATCATGGTCATTCTATTTCATTTTACATCTAGAAACTTTTAATTTGTTTTATAAGATAGTGTACAAATACATAAAATACACACTAAAAGCATTTGTAGCATCCAAACTCTACCATAGCATATTTTTTAAAATAATTAGAAATTGAACAAGAAAAAAAGCATTCACAAATCAGTGCTGATTCTTCAACCAAATCCATTTATCTAATATTCCTCTTTTCTTAATTTCGTTATGCAAATATTTCAAACGATATAACTTGCTTAAAAACTGTTAAGGGATGTTTTGACTAGCTTTGTTTGGCCTCTTATTTATTGATGACTGATTTTATCTGACTGTTGAATTTGCTGTGTGATGTTCGTACATCTCGTAAGCACAATCATTAACAGACCTGATGAAATGAGGCAGTGTGCAAGTCCAAGAAAGAAATAAAATGTGTTCATGTCAAAAAGCATGCAAGAGCAGACGTTAAAGAAAGATCACACCCAATATATATAAATCGTATCAGTGACCAACTTAAATGTAGTCTTCTGACTGGCTAATTGAAATAAGCTTGTGCTAATTCTATCATAAGGATGCATTTGGCAACAAAACCCATCATATTTGCTCATGGAGATTTCAGTGTTAAAAACTTACATCCATTTCACACAGTATTGGTGCTCAGATTCTCAGAGTTATGTTCAGTCTGTAATATTCTAACAGAATCAATCTTTGCCAGTTTATGTTTTGTCTCTTCAAAGAAGGGGCCTGTGCCCAAATGAGTATTAAATGGATAACCCAACATTTTCTCCCCTGTGGGACAAGAAGTTAAAAAAAAGCAAGGTTCACTTGCTGACTGTGCATGTTTGTAGAATGTAATTGCCCTTTACAGAAAAACTCTTAGGGAATAAATATCAATGAACAATTTAATTAAGTTAATGTTAGATTATCAGTGACAAAATGTACCTATAAAATATAGTATAAAGTATAATGCTAAAGTTATCAGATGTAAAGAAATTACATTTGAGAAAAAATAAAATTAGTAAGAATTCTTCCACCTTCATTAATGTACTAAGTTATTCAGGAAAATTTTGAGAAATATTTTATAAAACAACAGAACAAACCCAAAAACTAATGTGTGAGTTTTCTCAGTATGTAATAATTCAAATGATCACTCTCAGAACTCCTTTAAACATTGTAACTGCTTTTGTCTTTCCTGGATGGCTTAATGGAGACTTTCCAGAAGTGATATAATCTCTCTCTTAGGATGGTTGAAAACATTGTGCTCTTGTAAATTGCACATTTTCTTGGAAATAAGTGTGATCCACTAAATGGACCTTAAGTAGAATATGTACGTATTAGACCTAAAAACATTCTTAGTATCTCAGGGGCTCAAGGCAGAGCCCCCAAATAGTGACCCATGGGCAAATCTGTCCCTGTCTTCATAATCTGCTTGGCTTGAAGACCTGAAAAAACTATCAGCAGGAGGAGCAACAACAAAAACTGGATTATTTCTTCATCTTAAAATTAGTTGTTAACTTTAAAAAGTCCGTTTTTCTAGCCCTCCCTCCTATGGGGCATTGGTGCATTGCATCTGAGTAGAGCTAGCTAGCCTGTTGAGATCAGCACCTGCTCTTCACATCATGGTGGTCCACCTGGCCAGTCCTCCTTTCCTGAGATTCAGTGATCACACACCCTGTGCCATGGGCTTGGGCTAAGGGACATAGTTGCAAATAAAGGGTGCACAAGTCTCCACTCTCAGAAAGCTTATATTGTAATGGGTGAGACAAACAATAAACAGCCAGACTCAATGGTCTGTTAGACGGAAGAACTATGGAAGAAAAGTAAGCAGAAAGGGTGGGAGTTTGCCTGTCATGTTTGAGAAAAGGAGAAATAGCCAGTGTGACTGCAGTGGATCAGGCAAGGGAGGACCGGAGAAAGAAGGGTAAGGGGCAGTCTGCATATGGCCCTGGGGCTAATCCTCAGAACATCCTCTTTTCCACTGGGGAAATCATTAGCTAGCCATTAGCTAGTTCTGAACATGGAAGGCCCCTGACCTGGCTTACATGTCAGAAGCTTGTTGTGAATGCTGTCTTGATAAGAGACCTCGAAGGAATCCGTGCCAGATGAGGGAAAGCAGCTGGGAGTTCCCTGCAGTAAAGTAAGGAAGAGGAGAAGAGGATTGCAACATCATGTTGTCCTTGGTGGAGGAACAATAGCTGGATTCTGGAGATATCTTGAAGGTAGAACCAAAACAATTTGCTCATAGATTCATTATGAATTTTGGGAATTAAAGAAGGAAGCAAGAATGACTCCGTAATTTAGAACCAAAGCAAAAACAAAAGTCTAGGTTTCTGGAAGAAGCTTCAACTATAAAGAAAATGAGGCATAACAAAGAAAATGTTACCATAGGCTAGTTGATAAAAACATGAGATTAGTAAGATCTTGTGGCTATTTCTGGTCACAAAAATATCACCAAACTTCTAAATAAAGATCCCAAACACGTTAATATTAAATTTTGAAACAAATGAGAACTATGCATGTATTTAAGACAGATTAAAAAGACCAGTAAGAGAATTGTTTAACCAATTTGTGGAGAATCAGGGAGTGACCAGGGTCATTGTAGTGGTGAGTTAAGTCAAGGAATAGATGTTTGCAAAATGGAAATTGTCAGGAGCACCTCCTACCACCTCTTAGTTCAAAAATAAACATGAAGGGCTTGATAGGTGTTTTCTTGCTGAATCATTTATTATGCATCTGTATGATCATCAGAAATTGGATGAATTTTTACCTGACATGAATTTGCATTCATTTTCATTCAGTCATTCATTTTCCAACCCACTTATTCTAGATCACGGTTGTAAGTGGAAGCCTTTCTGAACAGCTCAGGCAGGAGCATACCCTGGCCATTGGACCATCCTGTCGCCACCTGAAGCACCCCCATACACACGCCCCACACTTACACACACTGGGGCTATTCAGGCATGCCAGTGACTTCCTATACATATTCTTGAGATGTGGAATGAAACTGGAGAAGACCCACCCAGACCTAGGGAGAAGGTGCATACTCCATACAGACAGTGGCCCTGAATAGGAATTATTGTTTCCTTCAGCAGTGTTATAAGCAAATGACTTTAATGGAAATGATTTTATTGAGGGACTTGTAAAATTTAGGGTAACAGTTAAAGGAAGAGGAAGACTATACCTAGCTGTGAATTTTAATGTAGTGTTAAATGTACTGGTAGTCAAGTCAAAGGACTCCTGAGCAAAGAAAGTTCTGATGCAGAATCTACATCCCCTGCGGTGCTCAGAGGTTGGAGGTATATGCACATCTTCTACTGATTCAAAAATCACAGGTGTGGGCCCTGCAGTACCAACCAGTCTGTGTGCCAGAGAAAAGCAGTCCTTATTCCAAGCCTTTTGGAGAAGTTGTTGGGTGATCAATTGGGATTACAATTGATCCTTGACCAACACAGGTTTGAACTGCAGGACTCCACTAATATACAGATATTCCTCAACCAAAAATGGATCAAAAAGATAGTTTTCATGGCATTCAAATCAGCTAGTAGGGAGGGTGGATTTTTTTTTTTTTTTTTTTTATACCCAGATCCCTCGAGGCCAATTGTTGGGCTGAGTGTGCATGGATTTGGGTCAATACTGTACTGGCCATCTTTATTTCTACTTTTAAAAGGCAAAGTGTAAATCAGTGTAGTTGACATATTGTTTTCTTAACTTGAACTATTCAGATAACAACTAGGACACAACTTGTCTGAGGAGTTTTATGTAAATGATACCTCAAGGATTTGAATGAATAGGTAAGTGAGCAGCGGGAGCAATGAATTCAAGGAAGGGTTTTAGAAAGACCTGTGCACATGCATTATTCCAGATTTACTTGCACTGTTTTAAGAAATGTACTAACCTTTGCTAACTTGATCAACCATGTCACATTGTTTCCATGGACAGCAAGGAATGAGAGTTTCATCTCTCCCAGAAAACAAAATTTGGATGTGAACAGAAATTCTTAATGCTCTAACTCAGAAAAATAAGCAATATTGAAGGTCAGTTGGGAAAGTACTTGTAAGCCAGGAAACAGCTTTTAGCACTTCTCAAACCACAGCATCTTGACAGTCTTCTATCCTGATTCCATGCTTGAGAGTGGCTCTTGGCTCTAGTCAAACAAATCTGCTTAAAGTGATACACACCATTTCCATTTGCTTTTTTCTCTTTTGCCTCACTAAAATCTCAACCTGGATATCTCCTCTGATATTTAAGATCAAACTAGTCCTTCCCCTTAAATGCTATTTATAAAGCCCTCTTCTGCTAAATAATGTCAGTAAACCAAACAACGGGCATTAGAAGCCTGAGTGTTAAGCCTCATAGAATAAATATAGTTTCCAAGATATAAACTAGGAATAAATGGGGCCCTGGTCCACTATCAGAGCAGTTGTATATGAAATCCTAGGCTATGGGATTTTGTACAATAAAACAAATGATACTGTTGCTCTAAGAATTAGAAAACTTACCAGCATGGTATTATGGGAAGTGCACCAGAATTAGAGTCAAATGTAGTTAAATTGAAATCCCCATCTTGCCACTTAATAACTATGATCAAAATTCTGAAAGTTCCCAAGCTGCATTTCTTAATATATAAAACTGAATTATTGATAGCTTTTAATACTATTGGATTTTTAAAAATAAAGTTCATGGAAGATACATTGTTGAAGACTTTGTACATAATGTAATTTTTCATTCACTTAAATATTTGTAGAAGACCTACAAAGTGCCACGTGTAGCACTCCGCTGGTACATTCCTGACATTAATAGGACACAGCACCTGCCTGGGGAGCCAGCCATTATCCCCAGCCATTGTACAGTGAGACAGAAAGCAAACAGACACACCAGAACAATACAGTGACCCTGTGAGGAAAGAATCGTAATGGGGAGGTGTGAATATATGATATAAATAGTGAAGGATGGTGGTATGGAGATACATACACATGTGTGCACAAAGTGTGTCTGTATCTTCTCCACAGTCATCATATATATAATATTATATATACATATATGTATATATATACACACATATATGTGTATGTATATATAATATATATTATATATATATGTATACATATGTATATATGTGTATATATATATAGTATATCATATGAAAGCTTGAAAATTTGAAAGAGCATGTCTCTTTTTAAAGCAAGTGTGAGAAGCTATAACTTGCACCATTTTAACTTAACCTTGAGGAATAAAAGGGAATTTAAGGCTCAGCAAGCTGCATAAACAGTTGCATAGGGACATTAAAATGTTTCTTTCCTGGACCATTGTTATTCAGCTTCAGCTACATTAGCTTGCACAAATGCATTGAAACACCAAATGTGGACTTCTCGGCGTGACAAATCTATATGAGTTATGCTAAGAGACCTTCATTCAGGTAGACAGACATATATGAAACTCTCTTAAGCATATCTTTCTGGCTCAAATCATTAATTTCTCCCTATTATTGTACTTATGAACATTTTTACAAGCTGCAGTCCTTATATTTTGTTTTTATGTTGTGTATTGTATATTGTGTAAAGTGTTATCAGAGGTTGCATGGTTCTCTAGCATAGTGTTATAAGAAGAGAAAATTGTGTTTGTAACCAGGCTTGTAGTTCAGCTTTTAGAAATGAACACTAATGTTACTTCAGTAGATATTTTATAAAACAATTTTTTTAGAGGTACTTTCACTCAGAATAAAGAGAAAGTGTTTGGAATAAGTATGAAATAAAACAAACTTCAAAACTTGAACCATATTTTCTTTTAGTAGTAATATTGGATTAAGCATTAGCAAACCACTTCAGGGGAGAAGTACAGTTTCTTGCTGGAGGAGATTATCTGTGACTTTAGGCTTACTATAACTTTGTCAGCCTGACAGTAGGTGATGAAAAGAAGCAATCCAAATTAGAAGTTCCACATCCCATTGCTGAGCCTATGTGACAAATAGAGCTGCTAGTTCTGTCACCTCCTAAACTGCGGGGATTGTTTGCTGGGCAGGTATCAGCCCAGTAGACACAGTCAAGCTGGTTGTAGCAAGGGACTTTTATTACTTGGCCCAAGTGAGAATCACAGTGAGGATACTTCCCAAAGCAGAGTCCCCCCCAGCAGAGGGCTGGGCTGGGTTTATAAACATAGGGTAATGAGGCAGGACCTGACTGGATCTCACAGAGAGGTGATGCTGGAGATTGGATATGACTAGATTCTGTGATGGGGTGACAACAGGGCTCAATCTGATGAGATCCTGGATCCTGTCAGATAACACCTGCTACTTAATTTCGCTCTCACATACTGGTCCATGGGCTTAGGTTCTGCCTGTGGTTGCGGGCTTGGTTCATCTGGGCATGCTCAGTTTACATGACCTTCACAACGTGGTGGTGGTGGGAGGGCAGAGAGGTCTATGGTAACTGAAAAACAACTCATAATTTTGTTACATAAAATTTGAACCATGAAAGTTGTTCTGGAATAGTTACTGTTCTCTCTTGGGCTAAGCAGTAGAAACAGAACTAGTAGCACAAAACAATAATTCACAGTAGCTAAGTGAGTACGTTTTACTAATGCCCAGGTAGGGTTGGGAGTGCTTTAGAAGCAGAAATCTTCATAGAGCTCTAATTGTAATAACTTCCTTTGTTGTTACAACAGACTTCCAGGGACTATTTTTAACCCCATTGCATAGATGAAAAAGCAGAGCCCCTGGACACTATGAAAGGGCAGAGTCAAAATTCACACTCAGGTGTTCATGCTCAGCTCCAGAAACTCATGGCCCGTCCCTCTCCCCAGCCTCTGTGTAGTGTAATTCTTTGACAATTGTCATCCTTCAAAACCCTGTGTTTTCTTATGTCCAGAATGAGTATATTACAAACTTTATATTGTTATGTTCTATTTAATTTCTTCCAAGAAAATTAGATATAATCTGTCGTATGTTGTATTAATATTCCTTTATCAGTGTATGTTAATATTTCTGGGAATTTTTCCCCAAAATATAAATAAGATACTTTCCATAATTGAATCATTCTTCAGTTCTAATACTGAGTAGGCTATCTGCTATATGGAATGCAAAATCTTCTCTTAAAGCATATTTTAAAGTTGAAACTTGGTTGTCCTATTAAGTCATTCTTCAGAAGCTTGGAGGACTATGATTTTAGGGGAGAGGAGGAAAGGAAGTACCCCATTTGGGCAGAATCCACCTCATTGTTAATCTCTACTGGATGCTGAAAATTAAGTGAGAAAGAGTTACTTCATCCTGCCATTTTGCTCTTCTCCATCCAGGATAGAAATTTCATGAAACAGATGTGTTCCTGCTTGCTCAGTCTCATTGCACTTATCTCTGGGACTGGCATTTCTACCATCAGGCTTTGTGCATACGTCGTTTAAAAGGCTCTTGTTTCTGTTTTCTCCCCTCATTTTGTCCCCACTGTTGCACTCACTATATTGTCTCCTTTTAATTTATAACTTTCAAACACAGAATTTTAAACATCTATTGAACCACGTGGATGCAGTTGCTACCCCCCATCCTTTTCTCCCTTATTAATCACATTGCCTCTCTATTAAAGATGTGAACTCTTAGAATACCTAAGAGACCCATCTTTAAATACTTTTCCATTTATTCCATTTATCTACCTGCTGAGGTTTCCTCAGCTCCAGAGGCAAACCTCCTCAGCCTCTGGTGTCCTTGCTCAGAGGCAGAGAACTTGAAGCCCTGGCTCCATCCTGCATTTGCCTCTCAAATAACTATTTGGTCAATTCCTTGCCTCCTAAAAAGTTTTATTTATCCGAGTATCCCCCTAAATAGATGCAACAGTTGTTTCCTGAGTTCTTTGCTCTGCTAAGATTAGTTTAATTTGTATTTGTCCCCAATGCATTTTTTATGTCTGTTGTTTGTATCAAGTAGTGTAACCTTCATCTGTGTCTTATCTATTCTCTTTCCAGTCAATCTGGATTTGAGGAAATTAGATCCAGCCCTAGATAATGTAGATGAAGAAACTTAATGGTTAGTTGGTGATTAAAGCAGCTTGGCAGATGGGTTTGGTGTTCTCCAGAGCATATCTTCTTTTTCTTTCTTTCCTTTTACTTCTTTACTTTTTTAATTCATGCATACTCAGCCTACTTGTCATTTTGTGAGCAGACTCAAGCTCTTACTATCCACTTTATCAGCTTCTCTGATATACTTCTGAGTTGCAAGGTAGCAAAACCATAATTTTAGAATCACAGGTAATAGGGTACTCTGCATATGGACACTGCATAGAAGCAGGCATATTACCAAGGGCATCACAAACAAAACTGGTCACCAAATTATTCAGGAATAAAAAGTGAAATCAGGGTTTCTTACCTTGGTGAATGTCATGAGGATAGAAAAACACAAATAACACTATGGCTAGTATCTTTCAAAGGCAAACCATTTTAGAACCCAACATAAAGTATTTTCCCTACATTGCATCATTCAATTTGCACATTAGTGATCTTAGAGAGGCATTGATTTCCCATATTCCAGAGGAGAAAACAGAAGGCTAGAGAAAAGAAGACGTTTGGGCAGCCAATTCCAAGTTCAACACTTCTAAAAATGGTTCATGTTTCCGATTTCCCTAAGTTAAAAACAACGGCAACAACAAGAACCTCTTGCACTTTTCTCTGGTGTTTCAAATACTTAAATGGAACCCTAATAGTGTCCAGTTAGACTGGAAGTGTGAGTTCTGTGTTTGTTATGGCAGAAGATGACTGGGAAATGCAAGACTCTGTGTACTCAAACAATTTCAGTAGTTATTTCTGGGTACCACGTGTCTAGGACATCGTGGGCATTAACCAACTCTGAGGTATCAGTGCTTACTAAAATCTTGCTAAAATCTGACCATTGGGCAAAAGACTTCCACAGAAAATGAAAGTGGTTCTACTATGGGGTGACCCAGTGGATTCCCTCAGCATACTTCCCATCTGAGCAGCATCCGCATTCATCCAACCCTGCTCCACACCACTCTCTTGTGAAGCAATTCAGAATAAGCCCAATGTCTGCTCTGTTCTCTCTCTTGAGCCTGATATTAATACTAGAATGTCTCCCATCCAGATCTTCCACTTTTCTTAGCAAGATCCACTCCTCTTCTGAGCAAGAGTCAAAGGCTACAGCTGCTAAGGTGGTGGAAAGGTGGTTGCTGGTCCGAGCTATTTCTTCACTTAATTATGTTGATCGCCGACCCTAGCCATTCTGACTTTTTATATTTGTTGGTAATACTGTGTTTAAGGATTCCCAAGACTTAATTAGGAAAATTTCTGTTGATATTTTTTTCCTGCTTTTATGTTTCATCTTTCATGAATTTTAAATACTGTTACCATACCATGGTTTCTAATGGTACTGTGGATATTAATGTAATAATAATAATTCTGTAATTTCACATTCTTCTTAGTAAAATATCACAAGAATGGAGAAGCAAGAATCCAGTGCATTCAATTCTAATATGATGGCAGTAGCTGGGGAGGATAGGGGAATAAGAGATGGGGAGATGGGAGGGAGCGGGATATGGGAGGTCACAGAGTAGGGCACAACTCTTGGAGATGGCACACAATTACAAGGCACTTTACCTAACAACCACAATCAGTGTAACCTAATTCTTTGTATATTCAATGAATCTCAAACAATAAAAGAAAGAAAAATAATAATTCTGTGATTTCAATTGATTTTGAAAGGCAAAGGAAGAAGAAATTGTCCACCCTCTCAACAGGAATCTTCTAATTTTAAAATATTGCTGCAGGAGAGATTCTTTCAAAAAACTATGGCTTGAAATTCTCACCCCAAAGTGCTATTTAAAATAATGAAATATGTTGTGTGATATTAGTATCTAGGCTTGTATGTAAACCTCTAGAATATTTAAAATTCACTTGGTGATACAAACATAACTCCTCAAAGAGAAAATGAAAAATATATAATTAATTGCTAATTTTAGAGGTTTATAAGAGATGACAATGTACAAAAAATAATTATCGGTTAGAGCTGAGTTTTTTAGACATAAGTTCATTAAAAAAAGAAAGAATACAATTGACTTAGAAGAGCCTGTGAGACTCAGATCACTGAAAAAGAAGGACAACTGCCTTCTGCAATGTAGGAATTAGAAAACTGTATTTTCTGACCTGGCTATGTTTTAATTAGCTATGAGAAAATGATCTCATTACTACTTTCCTGGGCCCTGACTTTCTCATCCGCAAAGTAAAAAGATTGCATCTGATAATCACTAAATTCTCAGTTTCCTAGAAAAACTTCAATTATGGGGGACAATGTTCACGAAGGTATGATGGTGTGAGAGACACTTAGATGCTCAAACAATGAGAGAAGTGCCTGACCCATTAGAGAGGGCATATTTGTTATTAATTGCAGATAAAGATGGATGTGTAGCATGGTATTGTATTGTATAGGGTCTTACAACCTTGTGGATGAGTATGGATTTGGTGTGAAAGTAAATGGGTAACCTGTGAACTTTTAGAGCAGGCACCCTCACACTACAGCCCACAGGCCACATGTGGCCTGCCTAGGACATTTATCCTGCCCGCTGGGTGTTTTTGCTGCCACTGCCTGTCCTGCTTAGCAGCTGACTCGTCCCGGGCCTGCAGTCTGGCCCTCCACTGGTCTGAGGGACAGTGAACTGGTTTCCTGTTTAAAAAGTTTGAGGACCCCTGCTTTAGAGACAGAAGATTCAGCAGTGGAATGAATATAGTGCTGAACAAAAATTAACCATATAGAAATGAAGGGTTTTCTCCCATCACTGGATTGAGTGAAAAATGGAAGTACTGAGGTTAGATCAGCCACCCAGGAAGAATGACTAAGCTGGAGGACAAGTGATGGGAAGGAAGCTTGTGATCTCTTCCTGGCTGTTCTGATGCACCACAGACCCCTGCTCTGATCATCCCTTTCCTCACCTGTATGATGATGGAGTTACGTTTGCTCAACACAACTCTAAAATGTTAGAATCATCTGAAGACAGTTTATTCTAAACATTATGAAACAAGATGAGTTTGTACCTGGGAGGAACCAAGTAGTAGATGATTTTTTTTTACCATATAACCTTTAGAAATATAAATTTAATTGTGTGTAGTGTGGCTTTTTTTTAACATGTTTGTGTGTGTGAGTGTCCAATATTTTATTTTTCTCATTTATATTTGTATTCTATCATGTACTCTAAATCAATGAGCAACCACAACTTTGTCACGTAGATTTTCTTGTTTCACATATTTTCATAGGGGTTCCTCCTGTCAGCATCACATTGAGAATGACTAAAAAGCAGAGAATGAAATCCTTTCACAAACACAGATGTGTTGGTTTCTTACCCCAAATGCATTCCTGTAGGTTTTATCAGCAAGAAAATAGCTCCCAGTATGAGAGGATAAACAGGATAAACAAATACCCAGCTGTGATTAGAAATATTTTTTAGCGGATTTGTACCACCCATAGGCATCATGAAACTTTAAATCTTTGACAAAGTACAAGTCAAACAAGGTGGAGAGGCAAAGAGACTTCTACGAGAAAAGAAATTTTGATGCATCCACAGTCAGTAAAATTCATATTTCCTCCCTTTTCTTGAAATAAAACAAATGATTAAATTTGAATAATGAAATAAGGAACATTAAGTTGCTTTATAAATGATGTGGATTTCAATGGGACACAGGTTTACTTGAGAGTTAAACTAGACCTGGCTTTACATGTATGGACATGAACAAGTCACAGAAACCTTTATTCATTTAGTGCAGGGATTTGATCCCCCTTTCCTTTTATCTCAATTCTCCAAACCTCACTCTCCTGAAAGTGTATATCATCCAGGGAATAGTAACATACTTGAAAATGTTTAGCTTGAAGTAAGCAGTTATCCAAATGGTAATATAATTATCTGTTGAGCTTCGATCCAGGCACTCCCTAGTGGTTTGGAGAATATGGTGCTCAGGTCATTTAGAGGCTAGTGGGAATGAGAGTAGAAGACATGTAATTACAACATAAAGAAAGTGTTCTAAGTGCCAAAATCTGAATACGTTTGGCAAGAGGTAGCGAAACTGGAAAACATCTGTCAAAACTATTTTTATAAAATCACCTTTACAATAGATAAATATAATCTCAGTGAGGCAAAGCTTCAGCTCTCAGAGAAAAAAGAAAGAAAGAAAGAAAGAAAAGTGGCAAAAATCTTGTCCCTCACAAACTGATCCAGGCCAGTTACATTCGTACCTTAATTCCTGTTCCCATATTCAATCATTCAATCCAAAAGACTTTTCCCGAAACTGACAGTATCACTATTCCAGTCAGATGTTAAATTTTCTTATAAGCCACATTTCCATTTACTCCCAGATAGTTCCAGGTACGTGTCCAGTGTCAACTCTGACTAGACTCGTGCAGATCTATATGCGACGTGATGTCCTAAAGTTATTCACTTTCTCAATCAGCTCATTTCCGACATTACAACTACTATTTACCAGGTCCAGAGCTACTAAAGCTAGACCCATACTTGATGTACGAAGTCTTCTTGTCCTTGGAGAGACAGAGGGGGATTGATGTATCTTGTATTTCCTACTTGGTAGCCATAGGACTTTGGTTACGTCTTTTAATATCTCTAGACTTTGATTTTTTCGTATCTAATGTGGGATATTCTTCATATCTAAACCCTAGAGTTCAGGCATGTGCAAAAGCCCAACTTATTGCCCACCATTGATTGGACCTTCTTTCATTCCTGTTTCTGTTCTGCCCAAATTGCTAGACTGCGAGTCCTTCTTCTTCAATATGTCTGACCTGTTCTTTTCTCTCCACTTACTTCTCTTGTGTCCTCTTATTCAGTGGTGTTCTCCGTTCCTTTCTCCCTCTGTAGACTCTCACCTCAGAATGGCTGCAAAAGAGTTTTTCCCTTCCCTCAGTTTTCCTTCCCTTCGCTATGACTCCTACTTTTGTCAGACAGATTCTACTGAAATGCTGCTCCCTGGTTATGACTATGTGCTGAGGAAAATCACTTGAGTTCTTGGTTTCCTATCAGATCAAATCCCAACCTGGTTGTCAGAGATTTCAATAATCTTATCTCACTCAGCAAGAGGAACTCACCACCCCCTTTACACAAGCCAGACTCAGACCTATTTTGGTAACATCATTTTCCATTTGAAGAGTATATTCTAATCCTCCACCCTGTGGCCTCTGTCACCCCTCGACTATACACCTAACAGATCCTAGAATACCCATCCCAGCGTTCCTCATTGGAATCAAGATGCTTCAGAAGTGACTTCAGTTTTGTGCAGCATTCCCAATATTCCTCATTCTATGAGACCTGCCCTTGGAAGCATCTTTGGATTTCTTACCAGTGCTTCTGACTATTATTTTTTGCTTATACTATTCCAATGGGACTGGTTTCATGAGCTAGTGATTTATGCAATTTTCCAAGGACACATGCTCAGAAGGGCCCTGCATTTGGTCTAATGTTCTGCCATCACTGTCCTGAAATTCTTAATTTGTTTTTATTTTCTTGATTATTATTTCTTTTTATTTCCTCACTTTTCGTGTTTTTCTTAAGACAGAGACCCACCCTATGCTCTGAGCAGAGTGCAATGGTGTCATGACTCAATGCAACCTCAGACTCAAACTGTGGGCATCCTGCTGCGGCAGCCTCTGAGCCACAGGGATTATAGATGCTCCTTGGAGTGTCCAGCTGTTGTTTTTTTTTTTTTTTTGGAGGGGGGTGGGTATCACTCTCAATCAGGCAAGTCTTGAACTCTTAAGCTCGAGGAATTCTATCTCCTCAGCGTCCCAAAGTGCTAGGATTACAGGGGTGACAAGTGGCCCCTCATTTCACTTTGTACAAGAACTCATGTAGCTGGACTTGTGTAACTGGGCTGCATTGAGACCTGAATGCTTATTCAAATTGTCTTTAGGCCAGTGCTTTTGTAGAATTCATTTTAGCTGACTTCCATGTACTCTTTAACCCCCATTCAATGCCGACATCAAAATTAAGTCTGTTCATAGTTTTTCAGTACTTAAAATTTAATAATTTGAAACTTCATCCCTAAGCCGTTTAATTTTCCACAGAGCAATTTTTTTGTTATTTCCTTTGAGCTTTCCATTAGTATCTTGGCAAGACTTACACTGAAAAACACAATCACAAAGTTAGTCTTCGGAAACCTGCAACCACAGAAGGTTGGGTTGACACTAGAGTGCCCACCCTTATCTTAAACCCCAGAAGAGTAATTACCTTCAGCTATAAGTGCTTAGGGACAACCTGTGTCCAATTAAAAGTTGTTATTGACCACAGAAGTGGTATAATTGACCAGGTTTCCATTGTAGTTTGAGTTGCTTAGATGTTCAGGATTAAATTATAGATCAAACTCCATTTCCTCACTGTATCCTACTTTTGATGTTCTAATTTCTATTTGTTCTTTTCCATATTTAGTTATCCATACTTTTGTGTTATTGCATATATTATTTTAAGCCATCTCAAGTCTTGCATGATTGTCGTATGTAAGTGTTCAACAAATATTTGATGAGTGAATTGGCAGTATTCCATGACATAATGCATTTCTAAAAATACATGTGGCAAATATTGAAAGACAATAGTTAAACTTATGACATTGGTGATAGTTATGTTAGCTAAAAATTATAAGATACTATTTTTAAACTGCGATTCACATCAAAATAACTGCAAAAGATTTGTTTAGTTTTTTATGCATAATCTTTGACCCCATTTTATTAGCATTTGTAAGAGCTCTTTGTTCATTTTCATTTCAACTGAATATCTTTAGCCAGTTTAAGATATAAGATTGAGACTAAAGAACTATCACTCCTACTGATTTTAATCTTTGTTATTTGCACAAACTATAGTAAATTTATGATAACTAGACTTTAATCATAATACAGTAAAACCTCCTTTGTTGACCAACTCCCTACATTGACCATCTCAAGTTGACCTAATTTTCATAAACCAGACATATACCACATGTGCTCAATGGAAGTTTTTCATGCTGACCACCTTTGTATGTTGACCAGTTTGTTATGGTACCTTGAGTAGCCAACTTACTTTCTTCCTTTTTAAAAATATGCAAACAAAAGAAAACACCAGTCACATTAGTCTTTGGACATCTCCCAAACTGAGCTATTGACTGGTAGCCAAAACATAAAACTGCCACACAAATGCTGATTTTGTACCATGAAAGTATATTTAAGGGTGACAATACCCAATCCTTGGGGTGCATGAAAGTTGAGGAGTTCTGTACAAATAATAAATTTAAGGAGCATCACATCTTATTTCCTCACAAAATTTTCTTTTGCTTCCTCCTGTAACTTTTCCTACCTTTTGCTAAATTTCCAGGTTTGTTTAACATTTAGTTGTTTTTTATTTGTTTTATCCTGGCCTAGTTGTGTTTTTCCAACCCAGACAAGACCAGACTGTTCTTATATATTATGTATTCTACTATTTGATGTAGTGTTAAGATGTATGACCGACTTACTTTTTGATTTACTTTTTTACACTAGAATAAATTTAATGTGGAGGCATGATTATCACTGAGATGCCAGAAAGATATTGAGGCCTGTAGAGACAATGGCTATCTGTGTACTGTACTAAGGGAAGGTTCAAAAGCTGAGCTAGATGGAGTATTAATGCATTTTGTAAACAGTGAGACATCTTGTAGTACCGCTATTTGAATGCAATGAGAGATCTGGTCTGGTTCTTCTGATTCCTAATACTTGTTCAGAATACTTACTCTGCTAATCAAGATGCTGGAATCTGAGAAAAATCTTTTACTCATTTTCAGAACTAAGAAGTTCCTCACACTATTTTAATATAAGGGAGTATTTCAAAAGGAACCAATCAACTATAATGCTGTATTCAAAATAGCTTTGAAGATATAAGAAATGCTTGTATTTGTAGCATTTTATTAATATATGGGATATGTTTCATAGACATTTTGCTACTTGTAGACAGCAAATGGAATTCAGTAACATTCCTGAATAATTAACCAACAAGTTTCACTTATAGCAGGAAGCAAGTGAAGAAGATATTAACATTCAGAAGACACAGAACAGAAAGCACAGGAATCTTTAATTCATAAGTGAATGAAAACGGAAGCAACATGTTGAACATAGCATTTTCCCTTTTAGAGCAATTTCCGTATCTTATGTTATTAAGTTCATACACAGTGCCAGCTTTGATCAGTTCTCTGGGCCCCGTCTGTGTGCAATGTAAAACACACAAAAACGCACACAAATGTTGTATCATGTGTTGGTGTGGAGAAGTTCACCTCAGAGAAATTAGCATCCATATTCATTGTGATAACTTCATTATATCTGTTTTGTTAAAGGAAAGATTTTCCTATTTGAAAAAGTAAGCTTAATAATTTTAATTAAGCATATATGATATATACCACCACATTGAGATTTAATGCCAGTAAAGAGGATTTCATGCCTATTCTCCCAGTGAAAGGTTCTATCATGCTGGATTTGTACTGGAGATAATAATAGGCTTAAATCATATTGTATTTTAAAAATTCATCAAAGCCATTCACATCTCTTCTCTCCTTTGATCCTTTCTTTATCCCTGTACAACAGGTTAAGTGTGTATCCTAATCGCTCTCTAACAAAGGAGGAAATTGAGGTGCTGAGAGGTCAGGTGATTTGTCAGAAGATAGGTTCTAGACGTCATGGACTGTGATTCTCCTTTTCTGCTTTCACGTCTTAAAGACCACCTTTGAGCATAAACAAAATTACGTATTCCTATATGCAGGTGCAAAGCAAAATCATGCAAGGATATTTTTAAATATATAAAGACTGGACCTGAGGGTCCATACCTGGAGATTCCAATTCTGATCAGATGTGATGCCTTCGCATATCTATGTGTAATATGATTTGTATGTGACTGTGAGTATAGTTTGCAAGACTACTGGACATTGATTCATTCAATCATCCAACATTGTCCCAAGTGAATTTTACCTTTCTGTACTTTACCTGTCTTCATAAGGGGTTGTTAGACTTTTTCAAATTTGTTAGTTTTTTTCTTTATGCTGTAGTAATTGCTGACGTCATCAAATGTATTGTCTTACTCATGCTTCACATGAAAAAATATTTTTTGCACTTCAAATTAAAATTTAAATCTCCAATTAAAAAAGAAAAAGAAAAAAAACTTTCTTCTCTAAAAAATTCTACATTATTTACAACAAAATAAAATCCAAATGTAGAAGAAAATCTAAAAATGGATAAAAAGATAAGAGATGCCAAATATAACTCATTAAGTGATAAATACAGATAAAAGAAGCATGATTTTCATCCTGAAATTTGTTAAGGTGGAAAATGTGATGATAAGCAGCATTGCTGAGAATGAGGAGGAAACATTTGCTTTTCTACAACATTGGAGAAAGAATTATTGATATAATGTCTTCTTACTATTTCTTAAAAAGTAAAAACATATTCTCCTTGTTCTAGAAATATTACTTCTTTGGTAATAATTTGGTGGGATAAGGATGTTTACATACTGAATACATACTGCAGCATTATTTGTAATAGTATTAAGAAGAAGCCATGTAAATGCTTGTCCATAGACGAGTATTTAAATAAATTATGGCACATGCATAAAAGGAATTATGATGTCTCTATGAAAAAGAATGAGCAATATTTTTACATATACAAATATGAGCTGGTGTCCAGTCTATATCAGGGCTATTAAATTTTAATTAAAAGCAAAATAAACATTATATATATTGTGTTCCTAGTTGAGTAAAGAAACATGTATAAAGGTGGAATGAATATGTACATAGACGTTTTTCTTTTTCTTTTTTTATTAAATCATAGCTGTGTACATTAATACAGTCATGGGATTTTGTTTTTATATACAATTTGAAATATTTTCATCAAACTGGTTAACATAGCCTCATGTCTTTTTCTTAGTTATTGTGTTAAGACATTTGTATACCACATTTAGAAAGATTCACAAGTACCCTTATAAGATGAACCATAGGCATGATCTCACCAATCACCCTCCCTCCACCTACCCTCCCCCCTCACCACCTCCCCTTACTCTCTCCTTTCCATATATTCTTGGGCTATAATTGGGTTATAGCTTTCCTATGAAAGCTATAAGTTAGTTTCATAGTAGGGCTGAGTACATTGGATACTTTTGCTTCCATTCTTGAGATACATTGCTAAGAAGAATATTTTCCATCTCCATTCATGTAAACATGAAGGAAGTAAAGTCTCCATCCTTGTTTCAGACTGCATAGTATTCCATGGTGTACATATACTACAATTTATTTGATCCATTTGTAGGTCGATGGGCACTTGGGCTTCTTCCATGACCTAGCAATTGTGAATTGGGCTGCAATAAACATTCTAGTACAAATATCTTTGTTGTACTATGATTTTTGGTCTTCCGGATATATACCTAGTAGAGGAATTGTAGGATCAAATGGCAGGTCTATTTTTAGTTCTTTAAGTGTTCTCCAGATGTCTTTCCAAAAGGAACATATTAGTTTGCAATCCCACCAGCAGTGTCGAAGTGTTCGCTTTTCTCCACAACTATGCCAGCTTCTCTGATTTTGTGATTTTGTGATATAGGCTGATCTTACTGTTGTTAGACGATATCTCAAAGTAGTTTTGATTTGCATTTCTCTGATTATTAAAGATGATGAGCATTTTTTTCATGTGTCTGTAGGTCATGCACCTGTCTTCTGCAGAGAAGTTTCTCTTCAAGTCCCTTGCCCAGCCTGAGATGAGATCACTTGTTCTTTTCTTGCTAATAAATTTGAGTTCTCTGTGGATTCTGGTTATTAAACCTTTGTCAGAGACATAACCAGAAAATATCTTCTCCTATTCTCCTTGCTTTACTTACTGTGTTCTTTGCTGTGCAGAAGCTTTTTAGTTTGAGCAGGTCCCAGTAGTGTATTTTTGGTGTTGCTTCAATTGCCCGGGGGGGGGCTAGTCATTTTTCTAATGATAAACTATTAACTATGATGCATTTGAGAAGAAAAAATGAAAGTTTGGGGTGAAGTGAAAATTGAATATACTTCTATTTATATTCTCTAATATATACTTATATACAATTTGAGTATGTTCTATGTGTATTTGTTAGTTTCCAGAAACTCTAGACAATTGAAAATAAAGAATTTTAAACCTGAAAATAACAGTTGGAGAATAGAGTATACTTTAAATTGTAAAATAGATCTTTTCCAGTTTAGTTTATATTTTCCATTAAAGCTTAACTGTTTACAACTGATTTAACAAATCTATTGATATTTTCCTCAAGATCAAATATATTTTTAAGATGATTCTGCCATTTGTATTTGACAAATGGACTAAGTTTGGAAAAACCAGTTCGCATTTTCAGCCCATACTTCTGTAGTTGATCCTGGTGAACTATGGGTTTTTGCCTGAAATGCAGGGTTTCAAAATCAGAGGATGTCAGAACTATGAGGGATCTCAGTTATATTTCTTTCCTGATTTAAAGGATTATTTATTATTTTGGAATGATTTCTTTTTATTAAATCATAGCTGTGTACATTAATGCAATCCTGGGGTACAATGTGCTGGTTTTATATACAATTAGAAATGTTTATTTTATAACTTAATCTTATCTTGGAGATGAAGTGGCAGTTCAGTAGAATTTTTTTTTATCTCCCATGTTAGTATATTTCACCTACCTGGAGAAAGTTAGAATTGAGTTAAAGTAAAATTTAATGCTAAGTAAATTGAGGTACTAAGAGTCAAGGATTTGAATTTTTTGAATTATTTTAGGTGGCTGTCTGTCCTTGGACAAATCTCCTCTTCTCTCTAGGATCCACTTCTGGCAACTTTGAAGGGATTGGTAGAACCCAGTGATAATGCTAGCATTTATTTTGTATTTACTCAAACATTTTTAAGAGCTTTGCCAATAAACTCAGGACCTCATTAGCTTTACCATTCCCTCTGGACTTTGGAGCACTTCAGTTTTCCCAAATTTCTGAATCTATGTAAATGGTCCCATCTTTCCAGATATGTTAAACCAAATTATCACTTTTTAAAAAATGTCAAAGTATTAAAGGGGTGCAAACATTTTTGTTTACGTCGGTCACTTTAGTAATGCTTGAGTCAGAGTTATAAGTATGCCCATCACCCAGATAGTGTTCACTGTACTCATTAGGTAGATTTTTGCCTATAAGCAGAGCACCTTATGAGCTCTTGTAAACATTTTGCTAAGTGAAAACACAGCTTATCCAATTGTTCGAGTACACCTGAAGCCCACCCGAAGTTTCTGTTCGCCCATACTTACCCATACACTTGAAAGTCACATGTGTGCTTTAGTTCTTTTACTATTTAATATGGCTTGTTGTAGAGCCAAGGTTGTTTTATATTTTCCATTTCTTGGATCTAGTTAGCCCTTGTGATTTTAAAAGTAGATGAAAAATAGAAGTGAATGAAAACAGCTATTTTAGACTTAAAGGAACTTTCCAGATGGAAATTCACACCAAAATACTGAATTTTCATTCACCAAGAAGTTGGATTCAGGTGGGATGCGATGTGAAAGGCTGATCCAGCAAAGTCTAATCTCCCAGGTGGGCACTGGCACCATCTGGAATGCAATGCTGCCCTCCTCTGCAGGGAGCAAAGATGAGAGAGTCAGAGAACATAGAAATTGACCCTTCCCTGAGCAATCTAGAGCCTTCTGTTTATACATCTTTGTGAGATAAATCTAATGGCCAAACTTATAGCTGAATCTGGAATTACCTATGCTAATAACTTCATTCACAAAGATACTCAGCGTCTAACTCTAGTTAGTTTTCACATTTTTTGGTAGATAATTAGTTTCTGCCCCCAGGTCCCTTGGAGGACTTATGGTAGACTCACTCCATCTACTCCATAAACCTACTCTCATCTGTAAATAAAACCAACTTCTTTAGATTGTATATCTTTTTTCTTTATCAGTTTCTAGGAAAAAAACTTATTTTAGGGGACATAAAAAGAAAAAGAAACACATTTAAAATATGTAAAGAATAGCTTAGGTTCAAATAAATTTAATGTTTAAAGTATACAAATTTAGATTTATTATCTCAAAATTGGTCACTAAAAATATAAAAAATACAGAATGTACATATAAATCCTAAGACTCCATGAGCAAAATTTGCTATTTAACATACTGCCTCAAAATCTCTTAAATGAAATCTTCTATGATTAAATATCAACTTCATAATAGTTTAAAACATTCAGATTTCATAATAATATATTTACACCTCTCATTGGTTCTTTCTATCCAAAGCCCATGAGGAATTTTGTTCTTTTCCTGCAGGCAGAATTCACAGCCATGCGGGAGCAGTACATGAGAGGTGGGGAGGGCTTCATCATCTGTTACTCCGTCACTGACCGCCAATCATTTCAGGAGGCTGCCAAGTTGAAAGAGCTCATTTTTCAGGTCCGCCACACCTATGAAATTCCCCTGGTGTTGGTGGGTAACAAAATTGACCTGGAACAGTTTCGCCAGGTGAGTGCCAATTTTATCTGTTAACTTCTGCCTTTTTCCTGAGGATACATAGTACAAAATATGGCTGCTTGTCAAGGTTCACACTGAGAATTATGAGAAAAAAAATGATGCATGTGATTCTTTAAAGAAATCACTGGGGTCTGGTCGTAGATCGTGTTGGCTACCAAGATGCATCTCATCTTCTATGTTATTTGCAAAGCATCCTTACTATTCCTCCATCTCCTAGGATCTGGGCTCATGCTGAGTATAGTAGAAATGATTCTGTATAACTTCTGAGGTTGGGTCTTAAGACTTAGGTAGCATCTGTCTTTGCACTTTTGAACTGTTTAACCTTGGGTTCCAGTAAAGAAGCCCAAGCTAACCATATGTAGAGAGTCACATTGACAAAAGTAAGAATCAAGCTTTCAGTTGTCCCTGCCAAGGCACAACAATTTTGCATGTGCCAACACTAGCTGTCATCTATCACCTCATAAGATACCCATGCAACAGAAAAATCTCCCAGTTGAGTCTTATGTGGATTTCAGACCCAGAGAATTAATGGCAAATAAAATGAAATTGTTTAATCCCCCATGTTTTGGATTAAATTTTTATGAAGGAATAGATAATCAAAATAGGATCCTTTTCACCTTCCAGAATTAGAATAAGCGACTACTTCTTTTTTTGAATCAGAACTTATTTTATACCATCAATCTCCTTCAACATGCCCCTGCTATATCATCACGATGCATAGAGTTTCACAACTCCTACAAACAAGCAAAATGAATAAGGCAAAAAACGATGCCTCGTTTAGACTGGGTTTCACTACCAAAATTCACACAGTTAATTATGTTTGATTCTTACTTGATCACACACAACTTCTTAAGCAGTACCTAAGAGATAAGCTAGGTTAACTTCCTCCCTAAATTCTCCACATGGTAACTATAAGTCAGCTAACCATGGTAATGATATGTCAGCTAACCGGGGAAATCATCTCACAATTCCATTGCCCTGACTCACTTTGTACAAATTAACATTACCAAGAAGTTGCACACAGATGAAATTTTTATAAATCTAATTCTCTAAATCAAGTTGTTTAATTATAATTCAAGATGCTTCATCTTTATTTGCACTGACCTTAAATTTGAACTGTTTTTTTTAATAGTTCATGTTATTCTAGTCAATTATTTATTTTTAAACCACTTAAGTAGTTACTAGTAAAATCTTTTGCTAATGTAAGAATCTTCTCTAAAGCAAGTCACTTTCCATGTTTTAACCATTTTATAAATTTGGATTTTCATGTCCAATGTATCTGAAGTTGTCTTAAAGTGAAAAGATCTCTTATAGAGCTAATGTTTATAAATTCGTGCTTAAAAGCAAAACATATCCTTATGATTTAGTGCAATGCACTTTTTGTGACATTTTTGTATATTTTGCTTCATAGCCTAAGCATCTTGTGGTGGCAGCTATTACCTTAAGAGCTGTACTATTAGCTTGTCTCCTTTGTGCCTGTTCTGCTGTATTGCTTTGTGATTTCTTTTTTTTTAAAGAAATGTTTAGTATGATATGGTTGCATTTCCATGGGTTAAAAAATCTTATTTATCTTACCAGTTAAATATAAGTCTATTCTCAGATACTTGGGAGAAAGTTAAAAGCTAAAACTTAAAAGAGAGAGAGAGAAAAAAAACTTAGTAGCTGAACATTTCAACATTTCAGATACTTTTCTGAAGAACAGAACCAATTTGCTTTCCTTAGCACCTCTAGGAGGTAGTACGAGAGAGCACCCCAGGAAGTGTACCATTGATGATCACGTGACCACTTTTGTTGCTTGTCTAAGAATCCCTGGGGATCAAAAAGCTCTGATTTGATTTCACTCAGGAGAGCTGTAAGTGACTCTGAAAAAGCTACCGAATTTGACAACATTTGAGGAGCTATTTCAATACAAAGTTAACCCTGTTCTTTCTAGAATGGTTGATCTTCATGAGTCCAAAACTGGCTGACACTTGATCTCTGGTACCCCTGGGACCTGCTCCCCTAGGTGCAAAGGTGGTCCTTTGGCTCTCATAAGTGGATGCTCATCAGGCCCCTCTCTCAGCCTGGATAATTAGCTGTTCCTTTCAGATTATCATCATAAATATCATTGAAAACAAATACCCAAAAAGAATAGTGAGCTGAGCAATTTTTCAGATTTTACAGACTTTTCCTGAGTGATAAAAGCAATTACTGTAAAGATGATAGTCACAGAATGTGCAAAAACCATGAAAACATAAATTACAATCTTTATAAAAAAGATTGTACACCAATGTTTCCAATAATGAAGTGTCGATGTGCAAATTTGGTTTCTGACTGTAGTACGTGTAATGAAAATAATTATCCCCAAAACTGTAGAGTGGTTTTCCTTTGCAAAATGATTTCAATTCACACTTTATTTTAGTCTTATAATTTCCCTGTATAGTTGTAAGGCAATCATTGGAAAAATGAGGATATTTGAGAAATGAATATCTTGATAGAAATTGACTTTACTAAACTTTTGCATTCTGTGACAAAGACTGAAACACCAATCACAGGTACTCTTTGTTATATCAGCTTAAAATAACAAAAATCAAAGTAATAAAAATAGAAAGGCTGGCTCCTAGATGGTTCAGAGCTGGGGGAGAGGGTGTTGTGACGAATGCTAGAGTCATACATTTAAACGTTCAAAGGCAAAATCATGCTAGTGAATTTGTTTGGTGATAAGAGGCAGAGAATTAAGATTCTCAGCAGATAACTCCTCTTCCTTCTCGTTCTACATTGAAAGTCTTGAAAAAGAAGCCTGATGATTAAACTATTTATTTCACATTTGGAAGGTACCAATATTCTTACTGTATTTGGGGAAATCGCAAGGTCCTCGCTATCTATAAAAAGACAAAGCACAAAACGACTTTTGGTGCATGCTATGCTTCTTTGAGCTAAAGTGTGGAAGGGCCTTGTTTAATGGCTTGTATTTATCTGGGAATGCTATTAAATTTGCTGTGCATCATGCTAATGATACATTTAGTATTTGCAAGAATCTGGGCTTGGCACTGTACACAAGCCCATGAAGCATGTTCCTTTATACCTCTGTACCTCTGAGTCAACTGAAGCTTTGAGGCACTCAGAAACTTGCTGAAAGTCTCATAGCTCCTTAGAGCTGAGGGACAAAATCAAGTGTGTTCTGATTAGAAATCTCAATATGTTTTACTGTCAACCTCCCAACCACTGTTATTTTTATCATGGATTTTTATATAGAGATATGGATCAGCTACAGGATCTTAGCATGCTCCTCAGAGAATGAATCCTAAGCAACAACATTTTATTGGCACGTAGGATCAGGAGGGATTGCAGTGATAATTCTTTGGATGTGGAGCTAACAACTGGACACAACAGTAGTGAAAGTTGGGGAAAAGCATGAGAAAAATAAGAGTAAGGACATGATGTTCAAAACTACTGAAAATCACCCATGCCTGTAATCCCAGCACTGTGGGAGGCTGAGGAGGGATAACTGGAGCTCAGGAGTTTGACACTTGCCTGAGCAAGAGTGAGACCCCCAACTCATGAAAAAAAATGGAAAAACCCAGCCGGGCACCACAGCAAATGCCTGTAATCCCAGGGGCTTCAGGAGCGCTGAGGTAGCGGGATGCCCACATGTCGGAGTCTGAGGTTGTAGTGAGTTACCCAGCCACTGCACTCTGCTTAGGGGCATAGGGTGGGACTCTGTCTCAACAACAACAACAAAA
>NW_003852407.1:9490139-9576779 GCF_000181295.1 Otolemur garnettii
AAAAAAAAACTACTAAAAATCACTGTTTCCTAATCGGTTGAATGATTTTGTCCAAAGTCTATTTTAACACTTTTCTTGATTTCCAGACATTAGATCTTTGAGTGGCTGTGGTCTCTGTCCTGATTTAGCAAGTGTCGTGCCATCACACTGGGGAGTGGAGAGAGGCAATTTCTATGTTATGTTTCTACAAGACTGACCAATTTTGAAAGTAGATATAGTCTATGAATAAAAAAAGTTTCAGGGACCTGGGGGCTAGATTAGAAAAGGTTTATATCAGTTGCAGACTACTAACTGTGTTGTGCTGAAGGTAGATTAATACAAACTCCTAAATCCTGACAATATAATTACAGCTTAATCACTGTTTAGGGTCTTGAAACTGCTTTCTACAGTCTGAGTAACTCTTGAAGTATTGATCTAATGAAATCTGAAAGACCGTATATTTGGAGATATGGAGATTAGAAACTGTTGTACTAGAAAAAAAAAAAAAAAGATAGCATCTATGTAGTTATACCAAGCATCTACTTATCTTTGCTGAGTAGTGATAGTTTTGGAATACAGAAAAGAAATGAGTAACCTAGTCCTTGTCCTCAAGGACTCTCCACTTTCTTTAGAATTTATGCATATAGCCTGACATGGTGGTGGCTCACGCCTGTAATCCTAACACTCTGGAAGGCCAAAGTGAGTGGATTGCCTAAGCTCAGGAGTTTGAGACCAACCTGAGCAAGACCTAAACCCTTCCTGTAAAAATTAGTTGAGTCTTGTGGCAGGCACCCATAGTCCTAGCTGCTAGGGAGGCTGTGGCAAGAGGATCACTTGAGCCCAAGAGTTTGAGGTTGCTGTGAGCTATGACACCATGATATTCTACCAGGGTGACAAAATGAGACTCTGTCTCAAAACAAAAAAAATCTATGCATATGAAGTAGGTAGAAAACCATTTTACATAATAAAATTTAATATTTAACAATAGGGCACAATTCATAAGTGTCATAGCTGTTGAAAACCCAAAAAGATCCACGTGGGCAGCACATTTAAGGAAGGAAAGTGCTGAGTAGAAAAGTATCCTGACAAGGTAGGTAGGTTCTGGTGAATGGTGACAATCTTTTTTAGGAAGAACAAGAAAGAATACCTCTAAAAAGAATAAATTTTGGGATGTGTGAGTATACACCAGCACAGAAGGAGCTTGGTAGAGAACGAAGAAGATTGACCTGCCTGCTTTGCCCACATCAAGCATCCTGAGAATAATTTCATAGACACATTTATTCAAAGACAAAATGGAAATATGGACCAGAATGTGTTGGATATGCGATAGTGCAGTAAGTGGAAATACCACTCAAACTCAAAAGATAAAAGAATACCATTTCCTTATCCTTTAGTCATCTGTGCATTAGGGTTTTTTTTTGAGGAAAAAATAATCTACTCGTTTACCCACTATTATGAGGCTTGACAATCAAATTCAACTAAGGAGTATTTATACCTATATATCCTTTTCATAGGATTTTCTTTACACATTATTTATTGACCTATCAAATGTGAATACATGAAATACTATTGAGATGAAAAACACAACAGAACTTATATTTTCACATAATTTATCAGAAGTGTTAGGTTGTAAAACTGGAATTTGAGCATGAATTAGTCTTCTAACTTGTGTGTGTGTGTATAGGTATAAGTGTATGCGTGTCATGTGTGTATTATATTTTCACTACCACACTTTTTTCATTCAATTCATTTGCCAAATATTTAACAATCACCCAGTGGGTAAAAGGTACTCTTTTAGAATCTGAGAGTACAAGGGTAAACATGACAGTTAAAATCTCTCTCTGTAGGAATCTGAAATTACAGTGGAGGAGACAGATAATGAATATTTTAGTATGGGAGTGAATACCAGCTGTCAAATGCAAAAACGGTGCTATGAATAAAATCGTAGCACACATATATGGATACGTACACACAAGCATACAATTTCGAGTAGCAAAAAGAACAAGAAAGAAAAATAAAGCCATGGGGAGCGGGTGCATGAGAGTTGTCTTCTCTAGGGTGGTTGTGAAAGCCTCTCTAAAAAGATGGCTTTCAGTGGGAACCTGGAGTTCAGGAGAATTGGAGGAAGAGCATTCCAGACACAGCCAACTGCATTTGTAAAATCATTGTGGGATTTAGCTTAGCACGTTTGAAGGCCAGCATATCAGGGCCATATAATAGAGGGTCTTGAAATTCCGTTTGTAAGAAGTTTGGATTTTACCTTAACTGTGAAGAGGAATTGTTTAAAACACTTGAGCAGAGTTGTGGCATGAAGGCATTTTCATTAAAACAGTCTAGACATTGGGTAGGACAATGACGAAGCAGGGAGATGAGTTCAGAAACTCTTTCCATCATCAGAATGAAAAACGATGGCGACTTGGGTGAAAGGAATAGCGCTGCCTCTTCACAGATTCTGTATCATATGTACGGTACAGCTACAGGATGGCAGGTGACAAAATTCAGTGAGGGTTAAAGACATTTCACTCAGGGGCACTCTGCTACATTCCTCACTAGTACCTGAGGCCATCAGTGCATTATCGCACGGTCCACTGAGTGTCCATAATGGAAATACAAGCATTAAACATAATTTTGTAAAGTAACAGAGTATATGGTCAAAAGAATAAGACAGTCCTAGGTTTGAATCATTACTCAGGATATTACCGTCTCTTACACAAATCCATGACAGGTAAGATGCACAGCTAGAATCCTCAGGAAAGGACTTCCTGCCCAGCACAGGGGCAGGAGGGGTCAATATTCAGCTTTCAGCTGGCAAGTGCTTCGGGTTCAGCCTCCCCTACATACAGACTCCTTGCTCGAGGTCACACCCTTCCTGGGAAAACCCATTTCCAATGAGGTGTAAGCATAAATTTTCAGCCATTTCAGCCCAATATGGAACACTGTCACAGTAAAATCTTACTCCAGATGCCCTGCTACCTCCACCAGTTTGGCAAAGACTCTGTTGAGATCTTATTCATTTCCATGTATCCCTCTGCTCTAGTGTGTTTCCTTCTCTCTTCTTTCACAAATGTTGATCCCTAACAAGCATCTTGCAGTCCAGACTATGTCTCAATGTCTACTTCTGTAAAATTCACTAATACTATCTCTGTCATAGTTTATCAGTTGGGTTATAGATGAGGCAATGTTGGTAGATTTTCTAACACAGAATTTGGCATAGAATACAGACTCAATAAATATTTGGTGCTACTCTCTTCATCCCTCACCTGCAATATTGCAATAGTTTCTGAGTTAATTGTTATGCTTTTAATCTCTTCTTTTACAAGTGAGAAACCAGCTAGTGTGATGTATAGGAATTGTGAGAAAAATAAGAGTAATTTATCTGGATGAAGGTTCAAGGAGCTTTCTTATAACTGAAGTGTATAAGCTTCCATGCACGGACTTTACAAATTCAATTTGAAATTACCTTGCTATTTTTCAGCTGTGAGACATGGAATAGAAATTCTTTCATAGTTGTAATGTGCATGCATAAGAGAACTTTGGAGAAATTACTGGTATTTTTTCCCCTTATTTCATGATCTAATAAAACTGAGTAATCTAGAGGACAAACTAGGAAGGATAATTGATCATTCCATAAAAGCTAACCTAATTTTTAAATGCAAGGAAAAAAAATCATCTTTGAAGGTACCTTTGGTTCTGAAGTATGGTCCTCAAACCAGAAGAATCAGTATCGTCTGTGAACTTTGGTAAAACTACACATTCTCTGACTGACCCATCCTATTTTTACTAAATCAGAAGCTCTGGGTGTAGGGCACAGCTGCTTATTTTTGGCGATTCCAGAGGATAGTATACTAAAGTTAGAGAACCAGTGGGCTAGAATATAAAATGAAAGGACAGGAGGATAATTTGATATATTGGTCAATATAAGAGGTAGCCTAGAACTTACAAGTACTTTTAAAGGTATTAAATGAAATACTGAGACCTAAAAGAATAGTATATATAATAGTATATACACATATAACATATATGTAAATATATGCAGACATATGCACAAAGGTTTAACATATAGCATAAAAATAATTATAAACATAAAAATTAATGCTTATATGAAAATAATACTAATAAAAGTATCACAGATAAAATCCCTTTTCCAGGCAAACTTGTAAAAAAAAAAATGTAAATGTCACTATTTCTGTTGTTCACTTACAACTAAATGGCCTTCCCTTTGATAGTTTCATGCTCTATTGGAACAGAGGTTGTGTCTACTTGGATTGAACTGACATTGTGACTGTTTACTTCCCTTTTTTATTTAAATTGTGTTACACTGAATTATTTGGTTTTCGTGGATCATTGGCCACATTTGTAAAATTGACAAGTCAGTGAAAGCTTGGGAAAATAAGTCTGTTTCTTTTTAAAGAAAAAGAGGAAAGAAAAGCTTCTTGGGATATCAGACTGATATTTTTAAATGAAAGCCAAGACTACAGAATTGCTCTGAACCAATATTTTACACTTTTTAAAACCACGTAAAAGAGCTGCCCAAAAGGAAATAAATACCAAGTGAGGAAAGTTTTAAATTATGTATTATGATGTCAGGTCTCCAGACCCTTCCTCAGGTAACCTAGCCTGCCCACGTTCTCACATATGTGAGAATTTTTCTCCACTCTGAACGGCCAAGCTTTTTGTTGTTCCCAATAAAATCAGGTCGTGTGTGTGTGTTTGCATGCACATGTGTATGGATAAAGGTTAATGAGAGACTCAAGGCGATACTATAAATCCAAAAGAATAATATCCATAGGTTAAATTATAAATGGTCTGAATCAGGAATCGCTCTTGTTAGTTCATACAGTACATTTTTAATTTATTCAATCACATGTTTAGGAAATCATGTACTCCAAACTTTAAATTTTTTATTTTGAAATAATTACAGATGCACAAGAGGTTATGAACAAATATGTAGAGAAACCTCCTGTACCTTTCTCTTAACATTGCAATGTTAACTTCTCAGACAATTATAGAAAAGCATGGGTACAAGCTGTCAAGCTCATTCAGATTTCACCAGTTACACACGCACTCATGCATGTGTGTATGAATATTTGATGCGGTTCGATCATGCATTTCATAATCAAGACACTCATCTTTACCACTACCACAAGACCCCCTCATGTCGCTTCTTGTACTCATTTCCATCCCTATCTACTTTAATCCTTAACCTTTGCCAACCACTAATTCACCAGCTCTTTCTTCGTTTCTGTAATTGTTTTCTTTTTTCATTTTTACATAAATGAAATTAGCTAGCATCCTTTTGAGATTGACTGTGTTCAGTCAGTATTATTTCCAGAGTTAAATCCAAGTTCTTATAAATTGTGTGCTCCTTTCTGTTATTAAGCAGTATTCAGATTTGGATGTGCCACAGCTTACTTATCCTTTTACACTTTGAAAGACTTTTGGGTAGTTTCTTGTTTGGGGCTATTAGGAACAAAGCTGCTAGAAACATTCACACACAAGTTCCCACATGAGCACAAGTTTTCAGTTTTCTGGAATAAATACCCAAGAGTGTAATTGCTGGATTTTTTGGTAAGTCCATTTTAGTTTTAAAGGAAATGCCAAACTATTTGCCGGAATGGCTGTACTATTTTACATTCTTTCCCTTGCAAACATTAGATGTTAACACTATTTTTCATTTTAGACGTTTGTATCAGTGCACAGTGAGATCTCATTATGATTTCAATTGGTATTTGTCTAACGAGTATTGATACGGATAGGCTCTGTATGTGTGTATTTGCCATCTGAATATCTATTTCAGTTAAAAATGTGCATGACTTTTGACCATTTTCTTTGCTTTTTGTATTTACTTTTTTCATTGACAAGGATAATAATATGCAGTTTATCAGGTACAGCATATCTGAAACATGTACACATTGTAGACTGACTAAATCAATTGCATTGTCTTTCATACTTACCTTTTTTTGTCGAGAGGATACTTTAATCTATTCTCAGTGATTTTCAAGAAATTGCACATTGTTGTTAATTATAGCCACCAAATTATACAATAGATCACCTGAACTTATTTCTCCCAACTAAAATTTCATATCCTTTGACGTTTACTCATCCCTTCCCCTCACTTTCCCTGATAACCACCATTCTGTTCTCTGATACTATGAGTTCAACATTTTTAGATTCCACAGATCAGTAAGATAAGATGGTATTTTTCTTTCTGTGGCTAGCTTATTTCATTTAACAGAACATTTATTCGTACTTTTTATAATGTCCATTGACTATTTTCTAGTTTGTTTATTTTTTTTAAATGTTGAGTTTGGAAAATTCTTTGCATGTTTTATATTCTAGGCCTTTATCAGATGTACAAATTGCAAATATTTTATCCTTGTATGTAGCTTGTCTTCCAATCCCTTTAACATGTTCTTTCACAGAGCAAGTTTTTAATTTTGCTGAAGTCAATTTATTCATGGTTTTCCTCTTATCAAATCTCAGAATACTGCCTAATCTCAGATCCTCAATAATTTTTTCTACATTCTTTCCTAAAATTTTTATAGTTTTATATTAATAACGGTAAGTCATCTTGAAATTAATTTTTATATAAGATATTCTTTCTGGCAGTGGGGCCTTCTGGATGTTTAATTGTTCCAACACCATCCATCAAAAAGTTTAGACCCTTCTTTATAGAAATACTTTACACCTTTACAAAAAACTAATTAGGCATATTCATTTCCCATGTCTGAGTTTTCTATTCAGTTCCACTGATGTATGAGTCTATCCTTCTGCAAGTTCCACAGTGACTTGATAACTTCAGCTGTATATATGCAGTAAGCATTAACATCAAGAATTTCACTCATTTGTTTCTTCATCTTAAAATTTATTTGGGCTATTTTAATGCCTTCTCTTTCATTATTAGTTTTAGAATAAATATATATTTACTAAAATCCTCAATAAGATTTTGAAGTAAGTTACATGAAGCCTGTAGGCTAATATATGTTGACTAGACTTCTTTACTATATTGAGTCTTCTAATCCATGAACATAGTATGCCTCTCCAAGTATTTAGCTCTCCTTTGATTGCTTCATCAGCATTTTATATTTTTTGTCATGCAGTTACTATAAATTTTAGATTCATATCTGTGTGTTTAATTTTTATATAAGTAATTGAAAATGGTAAATGAAAGTGAATTTTTATCATGAATGAGCATTGAAAAACTTTTTCTGCATTAACTAATGTGATCAGTTTTTCTTTGTTGGCTTCTTAAAGTGGTGAATTGCACTAATGGGCTTTGCATAGTGAACTAGTCTCACATGCCCATAATAAATCACAGTTTATTATGGTGCATTATCCTTTTTATACATTTGTGTATAATATTTAGCTAATATTTTGTGAATTTCTTTAAATCTAAGTTCATGAGCGATATTTGTTTACACTCATAGTGTTCATACTCCCCGCTGTCTTAGTTGTGTTGGATTATCAGAGTAAGACTGGCTTCCCAATATGAATTGAGAAAATATTCCTTCCACTACTTTTTGGAGAAACTGTATGCCATTTATTTACTTACTTACTTACTTATTTATTTGAATGGTTGGTTAAATTTTTTAGTAAAACTGTCTGGGCCTGGGGATTTCTTGACCAGAACATTTTAATGTAAAAATTTGATTTCTTTAATAGTTATAGGACTGTTCTGTGTGTCTATTTAATATTACCTGAGTTTTGATAGTTTGTATTTTTCAAAGAGTGGTTCATTTTTTCCTACTTACTGAATTAATGAGTGTAAAGTTGTTGCTAATATTCTCTTATTATTCTTACATTATTTTATTTTTAATAATGTTTGTGTACCTTTAAGGAATACAGCATGGTGTTATAAGGTGCATATATATAACAAAACGAATACTTTAGTGGAACAAATCAACATATTTAGCATCTTACATAGTGAGATGGATCTGATGTAATATTCTCTACTTCACTGCTGTTGTTAGTGATATACGTCTTATCTCTTTTTATCTCTGTTTGCTAGTAGCTTACAAATTTTATTAAATTTTTTATCTGAATGAGCTTTTCATTTTATTAATTTCTCTCATATTTTCCTGTTTAGAATTTCATTGATTTCTGATTTTATCTTTGTCATTTCCTCCCTTCAGCTTCTTCTTCTTTTTTTTTTTTGGCTGGGGCTGGTTTCGAACCTGCCACCTCCAGCATATGGGCCAGTGCCCTACTCCTTTGAGCCACAGGTACCGCCCCCTTCAGCTTCTTTTGAATTGATTTTGTTCCTCTTTTCTTTGTCTTTCTCTATATCTTATTTTTGTTTTTATTCCATTCTGTGCTTTCTTTTTATTTTTCCTTGAGATTTCCCATTTGATCTATGCATTATTTATTTAGAAGTGTATCATTAATTTCCAAGATTTTGGAATTTTTCTTCTTTCTTTCATTGATCTGCTGTTTTTTGCCACATTGTATTCAGAAAACAAACTCGGTATGACTTTAATTCTTTTAAATTTGAGAAAGTTTGTTTTATGACCCATGATCCAGGCTATCTTGGAGAATGCTTCATGCAAGCTTAAAAAAAAATGTATATTCTGCTCTTGTTGGGCACAGTGTTCCATAAATTTCAACTAGAACGTGTTGCTTGATGATTTTTTATTACTCTGTTCTTATGATTTTCTATCAAATACTAAAGTGGAGTGTTAGAGTTCCTGTGTTGTAATTATGGATTTTTTTCTCATTTTGCTCTATTGGTTTTTACCGTGTGTATTCTGAAACTGTTCTGTCCAAACACATTTAGGATTGCTATACTCATGGCAAATTAATCCCTTTATCATTATGTAATATCCTCCCTTATCTTTAGTAATTGCTTTTGTGTCCTTTATCTGGTATTAGTATAGCTGCTCTTTTTAAAACATTAATGCTTGCATGATAAATATTTTCAACCTTTGCCTTTCAATCTATATGTTTCATTATGTTTGAAATGAATTTCACATTACCAGTATGTAATTGGCTTGTGCTTATTTATTCTGCCTTGCTAATCAGAGGTGTTCAAATACTTTATTTAAATCATTATATTTAAATAATTACTGATAGGTTAGGGCATATGTACACCTTTTTATTATTTGTTTTCTATTTGTTTTTGTTTCTCTTTTGTGTGTGTGTATGTGTGTGAGTGTGTTGACCTAACTGTGGACAACTCAAAAATTTTTTTAGAATTCTGTTTCAACGTATGTGGGGTTTTGTGCATTGTGCTCCATATAGTTTTCTTTGTAGTTGCTCCAGGCATTGCCATATACCATATAACTTATCAGTCTGTTACCACTTCAAGTGAATTATGAAAAACTTGCCTCAGTTTTTTATCCACTTTTAATTTTAATTGTCTCAACCATTTATTTTGCATATATACAACACCATATCAGTGGTGTTCATCTTTTGCTTAAAAAATATAATTTAAAAAATCATGAAGTAAAGAAAAGTCCTGTCAGTTTACTGTCTTCTGTTAGCATCTTATTTCTACTTGGAGAGTTTCTTTTGATTATTCTTTGACGGTAGAAGCCACAAACTTTCCTCATTTTCTTTATCTGAGAATGTCTTTATTTCTGCCTCATTAGTGCAGGATAGTTTCACCAAATACGTGATTTGGTTTGCACATTTCTTCCAGGACTTGAGAAAATTTGTGCCACTTCTAATCTGTCACCCACAGATTCAGATGACACATTTTCGGTTATTCAACTTGCTCTTCCTTTATAGACAATGTAGGTTAATTATTATGTGTTTGACATAGACTTGCCTGGGTTTATCCTGTTTGAATTTTGCCCAGCTTCTGAATTGGGAGTTTTATGCACTTTGTCAAATGTGCAACTTTTCAGCCATTGTTTCTTTGAATATATGTGAATACTTATATATACACATTTTTTTAAGCTCCATTCCATTTCTTTTTTCCATAGGACTCTGATGATTTTAAGGTTAGATATCTGTTACTGTACCACAGATCCCCGAGTCTCTGTTCATTTTTTGTTCAATCTATCTTTTCTTTGTTGTTCAGGTTGAGTAAATTCTATTAATCTGTCTTCAAGTTCATTGATTCTGTTATTTGTTTTCTCCACTTCACTACTTGAACACCAAATGATTTTTTTGCTTGCTTTTTTTTTTCCCTCTCTCTTCTGGATTATCGTATTTTTAACTTCTACAATTCCTATTTGGTTTTTATACCTTCTATTTATTACCTGAGGTTGTCTATATATTAAAATTGGTTTCAAAAGAAGTTATAATCATTATAAAAGCATTTTATGATAGCTGTCTTAAAATCCTTATAAGGTAATTCTAACATCTGATTTTTATTGGTATCAGTTGATATCTTTTCTCATTCAAATTGTGATTTGTCTGGGCAGTGCCTGAGGCTCAAGAAGTAGGGCACCAGACCTATATACTGGATGTGCTGGGTTCAAAACCAGCCCCTGCCAAAAACTGCAAAAAAAAATTATGAATTGTCTTTTTGTTGTTGTTGTTACAAGTTATTTTTATTATATATGACTTACACATTTTAGTCATTGTGTTAGGAGTCTCTTGGTCTTGTTTAATTTTTGTATTTTTAGCATGTAGTTGCCCTGTTAGTATGTAACTAACATACTACTTATTTGGACTTTAGCTCCAATAACAATCCAATGACAATTTTGTTATCACATTCCTTGCAATGGAATCTATTTTGATCCTCTATAGCTGTGGGGCTTTGTGCTCAGTCTCTGATGTTATCAGGAGAACTGAAAGGAACTTTCTTTCCAACCAGTGACTTTGAGCCAAATCCTATGTGGAGGCTGGACAGAGGTCCTACTCCTGAATAAAAGGCCGGAGGACGTAAAGCTCCAATGTTGTGGGATCTATAAGTGGATTGTTCCACCCGCCAGTGTCTTTGTTTTGATGTAGAACCTCAAATGGTTGAGGTTTCTCCATTTCTGTTATTTCTCTGGTTCATTAATTTGTCTCTTTTATTTTTTAAAATACTAGTGAATTCATTTTTTAAACTGATGAAAATAATTATACATATTTGGCTAAATAGAGCCAAATAATATATGTATTAACTCTCATACTTATCATTTTGTTGTTTGCTACCATGTTTATTTGCAGTGTTAATAATACAACATTTTTGTGATAAGAAGACTTATTATCTATTCTCTTAACAATTTTCAAGTTCCTATATGCACTATTTTATTAGCTGTATTCACCATGTTTTACAATAAATCTCTTGAACTTATTTCTTCTAATTCATAGTTTGTATCCATCATTTTTAAGGCTATGGTGTTTCCAAACTATAAAATTCAGTAATGTCATAAGTAAAATGTGGGGTCCTGTTAATGGTATGCCATTCACTAAATATCCTTACCCTTAATTCATCAGGTAGCTATTCTGACCTCTGGACAAACATTTTCCCCTGTATATTCCATTGTATTTTCTGCCTATGTTCATGCTAGATACTCATATATTATGCCTTCCTAATCTCACTAATTTTTTCTATTTCCTAAGACCCAGGTCAAAACACAAATCCTCTACCATGCTTAAGCAAAATCATTCCAGAGACAATTTTTCCTTTTTATGACTCCCATAAGTACATATCAAATACCTCACATTGATACTATAATTACTCTTTGTTCTTGGCATGCTTATTTTTAATTTTTATTGTAAACTATTTCTATAAGTCCTTCAAAGTCATTCTCTCTTCATTTTAAACCTCTTAAATTCCTCACATAGTCCAGCAATATCTTGGGTCTTTAGGGGATGTTTCATAGCCACTGATTGAGCAATTAATTGATTGATTAATTGAATGATTGCCAGCTGCAGTTCAGGTGGTGCTGACCTCTTCTATTCCCACCATCAAAATGTACAGAACAACCCTGAGGTAGAAACAGAGTTAGACTTGGAAGGGATTTTAGTGATAATTAAATCAAAAGACTTCATTTTAAAGAGGAAGATTTAAGGGGTAGGAATAATCCAGAGCTGAATAGATGGTTAGGCACAAAACAGAGAGAAACCATATCAGAGGTTCTTCTGATGCTCACCTCAATGTGTTTTCTGCCAAGCTTACTCCCTCTTCTCTATAAGGGACCATTTTTATATGATTGTACCCACTCTACCTACTTTCAAACAGAAAGAGAAGGTAGTAGAGTCATGACAGCTGTATAATTAAGAAAGAAATCTGCTATGGCATGCTAGAGAGTGTTGCACCCTGCCAGAGACTCAAGAAATTCTGACAGAAAAGTGTTCATTAGAGAGTCATGGATAATCCCTTTTAAATTGCCTTGGGCTTGTATAATATATTTTTAAAAAATTTTATTGAAAACTAATACCCATGCAGAAATATATGCCAGTACTAAGTATACAGCTTAATTATTTAAAAAAGTGAACCTTTATGTATAACCACCATGCAGGCCAAAAAACATAATGTAACAGTTTAAAACCCTTTCCTGGTTCCCCTAAAAATCTTTACGTAATAACTAATCTCATTCTTCTTCCAAGAAAATCATTGTCTTGATTTATAATTCCACATTAGTTTGCCCTGTTTTTGTGGATTAAGTAAATGAAATCCTGAAATAATATTCTTATGTTTCTAACTTCTTTCATCAATATTATATTTGTGAGATTCATCCATGGTTTTACATGTCTATTCATTATCATTGTCATTGTAATAAAATATTCCCTTGTTTGAATCTGCCAGAATTTATCAATCTATTCTGTCATTAATGAACACTGAGATTATGCTCAGTTTGGAGCTCTTAGGAATATTGCTGCTGTGAATGTCTTTTCTCTTATTGTTTGACTCACACATGCGCTATTTTTATTAGTTTTATATTTAAGAGTGGAATTGCTAGGTCATAAGATGGGCATATGTTCAACTTCAGTATTCTGCCAAACCATTTTCCAGTGTCGTTGTTGAAATTGACACCGCTACCAGGAGTGTATGTGTGTTCCATTTGCTCCGAATCCTTGCCAAACTGTCAGTCTTTTTAATTTTAAACATTTCATTCTGCAAGTAATATTTCCTTGTGGTTTTCTTGCATTTCCCTGTATAACAATGGTGAGTCCCTTTCCAAATATGGTCTTGATTTCTGTATCATCTTTCATGAAAGTCATATTCACGTTTCTTGCAGACCTTCTATTAGGTTGTCTTATTTTTAGTTGTGTGAAGGCCTTCTGAAAATTGATCTGGATATTGGCCTTTTGTCAGAAATAGCTATTTTTGCATGTATTTTTCCTACTTAATGGCTTGTTTTTGTCATTCTCTTAAGATGCTATTGATTCGCACATATTCTTCATTTAAATATGGTATAATTTTCAATCTTTTATGGTTGGTGTTTACTGTGAATCTATTTTAGGAAATTTTTTCCTACCAAAATTTGTGAAAATTGCTTCCTTTGGTTACTTCTAGATAGTTTCTTCTATTTTATCTTTCATACTTAACATTATACTCTTATTAGAATTCCTGTGGTAGAAATTTAGCTTTTTTTGTGTCCTTAGGAGAGTCATTTGACTCAGCGCTATTTGTGGGAGCTGGCTCCCCTGTTTTTTTTCTTTACTTTACTTTTTTTTTTTTTTATTAGATCATAGCTGTGTACATTAATGGAATTATGGGGCACAATGTGCTGGTTTTATATACAATTTGAAATATTTTCATCAAACTGGTTAACATAGCCTTCACCGCATTTTCATAGTTACTGTGTTAAGGCATTTATACTCTACACTTAGTAAACTTCACATGTACCCTTGTAAAAATTTCACATGTAACCATGCACCATAGGTGTGTTCCCACCAATTACTGTCCCTCCACCCATCCTCTCCCTACCCTTCCCTCCCTTTCCTCTTTCCCCTTCTTCTTGGGCTACAGTTGGTTTCACAGTAGGACTGAGTACATTGTATACTTTTTCTTCCATTCTTGAGATACTTTGCTAAGAAGAATGTGTTCCAGCTCCATCCATGTAAACATGAAAGAGGTAAAGTCTCTATCTTTTTTAAGGATGCATAATATTCCATGGTGTACATACCACTCTGTTTTTTCAATGTCATTCTTGTGATAAAGCAACTGTCTATGTATGTGTTAGTATATTTATTGACTCAGCTTTCTTCCTCCATTGTCCATTTGTCTACATGTCCATTAATAATACAGTATCTTGCTAGTAGTTTTATAAATGAAGCTTGATATCTGGTAAAGAAAGCCCTCAAACTCATTTCTTTCATTTACAATTTTTCTGTCATTTCTTGTCTTTTTCATTTTCTATGAGCATATTCAAGTTAGCTTGTCAATTTCCACATGCAAACAGATATACACATATGCCCATTGGTATGTCAATTGAATTGCAATGAACGTATACATAAATCTAGGAAGAATTGACAACTTCCAATATTGAGTATTTTAATCAATGAACATTATAAATAATATTTATTTGACCTTTACTATTTTCCATAACATTTCAGAGCTTTTTCTAAGGAGAACTTGTACATCTTTCATTCATTTTTTTATGTCCTTCATTGTTTTATAAACAGAAGTCATTTTTCAAGTTTTATTTTCTAAATTATTTAACCTACTTTCCCATTGCTACCCAATAAATTATTTCAAAAATTACTGCCTTAAAAATAATTATTTTATAATTACTTACCAGGATTCTAGAGGTTAAATGGGATCACCTAGATTCTTATTGGCCAGAATTTCCTACATAGTTGTGGTCAAATCGTGTCTGGGGCTAGAGTCATCCCTAAGGCTTTCTGGTGGTCAGTGCTGGTTATTTTGACTGAAATCTCAACTGTAGCTCATTACCAGAATTCCTATATGTGCCCTGTCCACACGGTTTGGGCTTGTTCTGGGCATGGAGCTGAAATCTCAAGAATGAGCATCTCAAGAAGAAAGAGCAGAAGCTGAATTACATTTGATGACCCCCTCATACAGCACAACTCTCTCCATAGTTTCAACTTTGTCCACATTTGTGGAGAGCAAACCTAAACTCCACCTCTTCGTAGGAGGATTATAAATGTTATACATTAAGAAGAACATGCTATATACAGCTATGATTGAATTTTTTTAAAAGGCCACGAAAATTTTTAAAAATGTAATTTTTGAATAATAAAAGTAATCAACGAACTCCTCCACCTAACACACACACACACAAAAGAACATGCTGGATGGGAGACCTTATTATAGATATCTTTGAAAGTGTAGTCTGCCACATGCAGCAACCTCACTACATTCATGCATTAATTTTCACTGTTCATCTTTAGTATTTTCTGCATACACATTATGGCATCTATTAATAATGAAATTTTATTATTTTCTTTCCGGTCATTATAATACATTTTATTTCTTTCCCTTTATTTATTTCTAATCTGGTACAATGGTAAATAGAATTGTAGACCTAAATGTGAAAATTGAAATGAGCCTTTCCCCATTCCTGACTTTTAACAATCAGAAGGTTCTAAACATTTCTTCATTATTTGATAAAATTAAATTTTCCTGATAATGGAAATGGTAATGGTTTTCTATCATAACAGAATGTTAAATTTTATCAGTGTTTTTGACTTTTCTATTGAAAGGATTGTATGAGATTTCTTCTTTATTAAATTTGGAATTTTATTGATTTATTTTTGGTGTGAAAAATCTACTGATTTTATAGATTTAACCCAAGTCTTTCTGTATGATCCTTTACATCAGTGGTTCTCAACCTGTGGGTAGCGACCCACAGGAACTGTATTAAAGGGCCACGGCATTAGGAAGGTTGAGCACCACTGCTTTACATTTTGCTGGATTCACTTTACTGATATTTTGCTTAAAACTTTTCAATCTGTGAGCATGAGTGATATTGACTGTGATTAATTTTTTGTTATTTCCTCTTCAACTGTTAGACACAAAGTTATTATGGCCTCAAAATAAGTTAATATTTTGTATAAAATCATGCCAGTTCTTTAAAATTATGAAATAAATTCACTCATGAGGTAGTATCAGCCTGATGTTATTGTAGTGATCTTTTAAATTTTGAATTCAACATTTTAAGAGCTACCTGACTATTATATTTTCTATTGATTCTTGCACTTATTGGGTATCTTTTATTTTTTTTCTAGTGATTTATCTAGTTTGCTAACATTTCAAATTTATTTGTATAAAATTGTTGTAGAAGCCTCTTCTGATCTTATTAGTCTGTAGGATCTGAAGTGATGTTCCTTTTAAAAACTCCAAATATAATTTATTTATGCTGCTCTTCTTTTTGAACAATCTTCACATGTATTTTTCAGTTTTATTCTTTTTTTTTTAATTTTTGTGGATTCGTTGTGGGTACAAGAAACCAGATTACACTGATTGCATTTGTTAGGTAAAGGCCCTCTTACAATTGTGCCTTGCCCCCAAAAGGTGAGTCACACACCGAGACCCAAGCATCATCCTTAGGTTTTGTTACTTTAGTAATGGTGAATTCCATTGATTTAGATTTAATTATGAAATCTATCATACATTTATGAAATAAATGCAGGTCTTGATTTATCATTCCTTATATTTCACCATTTTTATTAGTGAGATTATCCTGAGATTTTCCTGTTTTATATTTTTCTGCTTCCTAAAAAATAATTTCTTCTTTCTAATTTGTTGGCATTTAATATACTATTCTGTTTCTGAATATTTGAAATGGATCCTTATTTAACACATTGATTGTTTTTCCATTTTTCTATTTTAATTTATTATTTTCAGGTTATAATTATCCCTCTAAGGAAGATTTTAGCTGTATTTCTTTATTCTAAATTTCTGTATGTTGTGTTTTTATTATCATTCACTTAAGAATATTTTCTAATTTCAAATGTGATGTCTCCTTTAATTCATGAGTTTTTCAGAAGTGTAGCTCTTAATTTTTGACCATATGGTAAATTGCTAGTCATCATTTAATTAATAAATTTCTTCTTATTTTCTATTATTTTAAGTGAATATATGCTGTACAGTTTTATTCCTTTGAAATTTATGTAGAGAGTTAATTTATAACATTCCATTATAATGAAACCAGAACCTATGTGTTGGCATAGGTTCTGTACATATTTTATAATAATAAATATATTTGTTTATAACATTCCATGTATGTTCAAGTGGTCAGTTACTTTTTTTCAAGAATGTAAAGGTCACTTCCACTTCTTCTGTGGTTTACTATTAGTATTAGAAAATTTGCCTCTCACTGGATAAAAGATTTAAACTTAAGACATGAAACTATAAAGATTCTTGAAGAGAGTAAAGAAGAAACACTTGAAGAAATTGGCCTGGGAGAATTCTTTATGAGGAGGACCCCCAAGGCAATTGAAGCAACACTAAAAATACATTACCAGGATCTGATCAAACTAAAAAGCTTCTACACAGCCAAGAACACAGTAAGTAAAGCAAGGAGATAGCCCTGAGAATGGAAGAGAGGATATTTGCAGGTTATGCTTCTGACAAATGTTTGATGACCAGAATCACAGAGAACTCAAACTTATTAATAAGAAAAGAACAAGAAATCCCATTTCATTATGGACAAGGGACTTGAACAGAAGCTTCTCTGAAGATGATAGACATGTGGCCTACAGACATATGAAAAAATGCTCATCATCTTTAATCATCAGAGAAATGCAAATCACAACCACTTTGAGATATCATCTAACTCCCATAAGAGTGGCTCACATAATAAAATCCCAAAACTACAGATGTTCATATGGATGTAACACTTCTGCACTGCTGGTGGGAGTGCAAGCTAATATGTCCCTTTTGGAAATAAATATGGAGAATACTCAGGGATCTAAAAGTAGACCTGCCATTTAATCCTGCAATTCCTCTACTAGGTATATATGCAAAAGACCAAAAATCATTTTATAACATAGATATTTGCACCAGATTGTTCATTGAAGCTCAATTCATAATAGCCACGTCATGGAAGAAGCCCAAGTGCCCATCGACCCATGAATGGATTAATAAATTGTGTTATATGTATACCATGGAATATTATGCAGCCTTAAAAAAGATGGAGACTTTACCTCTTTTACGTTTACATACATGGAGCTGGAACATATCCTACTTAGTAAAGGATTTCAAGAATGGAAGAAAAAATATCCAATGTATTCAGTACTATTATGAAACCAATTTACAGTCACTCACACTTTCATATGAAGAATAGATCACAACTATGGCCCAGAATGAAGGAGGGGGGAGGGGAAGAGAGGGGGAAGTCAGATCGAGGGAGGGTGAATGGTGGGATCATACCTATGGTGTATAATGCAATCTAATGCAAACTAATGATCTATTAGTATAGAGTATAAATGTCTTAATACAATAATCAAGTAAACGAGATGAGGTATATATTAACCAGTGTGATGTAAGCGTTCCTAATTCCATATGAAATCAGCCCATTGTACAATATAAATGCATTAATGTATACATGATCTATGTGTTTATGGTTTAATAAAAAAAGAATAATAAAAAATAAAATAGAAAGTTTGATATATATTTAATTTTGCTTTGAAGGTATTCCTTATGATACTTCTGTACCACATTTTCTTACCCCAATGCTTTTGAAATGTCATTATTTTCTGTAGTTTTCAATAGAATCTAATATCCTGCAGTGGTGTGTGCCTGCATGCTCTGTCTCTCCTGTATGGGTAGTATCGTCAGTGCTTTTTTCCCAATCTTTTCTGTGTTAAAGTTTGGGAAATTCTTACTCATTTTCTCTTCTAACATTACCTCTGTTGTCTTCTCTCCACTCCTCTGGAATTACAAGTAGAATGATGTCATTTATTCATTGTTTCACCTTATCCTGTGTCACACATATGCTTTTGCCTATATTTTGTATTATATTTTTTCTCCCGGCGCTTTATTCTGGGTGTTTTTCTTCTGAACTTTCTTCTCTCTGCTATTTCTTACTTCCCTTATACCTAATCTCCTTTAAACTTATCCACTGAAATTTTAACATCCATTTCTGAATTTTGAAATTCTTGAATATTTTGAATTTATCTTCTTTCCTTAAAATTATTATCATCTATTTTCTTGAAACTAAGCACAAGTATTAAAAACCTATGATGAATAGCTATATTTTTTTCCTTGACCTACTCAGTACCTCCATCAACTTTTTAAAGCCTTTTTGTTTTTTAGTCACTGTGACTTATCTAATTCTAGTAGGAGACCAGGAAGAATAAAAATCCCGAATCAACATAATTTAGTCAGGAACTAAGTTAACTAACTGAAAGCCAGGTTACAGACCCTGTGGCATCTCATCTATTCCTAATTCACCCTTATTTTTAGGATAAGTGTATTTGGGCTCCAACCCAAACCCTAGGATGCTTTCCAGTCGCTCTCCTCCCTGGCAGGCCATGAGATACCATTTCTGAAGCTCTCCGGTGGGACCCAAATCTCTGTTGAGCTTCTTGGTGGAAGCCTGCACGTCTCTGCAGGCAAAGCGGCTCCAGATTGTTGGCTCCCCTCTTTGACTTTGCTGCTTCTACTTCATGTGATTGTAATTCTTTGCTTTCTTTGTAGCTTACCAGCAGTTTTAAATAGATTGTTTTTGTAGTCTTTCCAGTTCTACTAGTTTGTTTCAGTAGAAGAGTTAGCTGTTCAGAATTAGCGGGTTGGTTATTGCACAAGTGAAACTTGACCTCATCATTTAATGCCATATGCAATCATTCTCTGTTCAACAGACTTGCTGCTAACGTGGTTCAAACTTGTAGCCATTGTCCATACAGATAACTGTTCAAAATTAGCCATGAATTAATTTAAATTCCAATGAGTGTGATTGACATTTAAGTATTTTTTAAAAAGATCTGTCATTTACTTGTGCCAGAATCTGGTGGCTGAATGCCTGCTACACTTGATAAGAGTCAGGAATGTGCCCATTTGTTATAGAACTGTGGAGGCAGTAACCAAGTACCTTCTTAGATGGTGCAGATAGAGGATACTGAGTCAGCCTCATACAAATGAGATAATGGTTATGCTAGATTCTTCCTAGCCTGTGTCAAGTACCCTTGTTAGGTTTCTGTTTTGAGATTTGTGTTATTTTCCAAATGTGTGTCTAAGAAGTCATAATGTCTTCATCCCTTATGTTCAAACCCTTTAACAAATTATGGAATAAATTTCAATGCCCTCTCCCATTTAAATGTGACCCTGCTTCACTTCTGCCATGCTACCACTTTCCACCTCTTTGAATTTTAAATTATCATCATATTAAACCTTTAGTTGTTCATGAATATCCCACTGTGGTGTGCCCTCTTGTTGTGACCTTTAAACTTGCTGTTGCCCTTGCTATTGCATTTGTACACTGTAACCGTTTGTTTATATATATCCATCTACACAACTGGTCTGTGATCTTAACTGAGGGAGAACTGCCTTACACAAAATCAGAGAAAAATCGTTTCTGAAGGAACACATGGTTTAAAAATGATTTTGTCATGAAACACAAATTGAAAGAGGGAGGAAAATGCAAGAAGTATGCGATAATGACCCCCTAGAGTGTCACCATGCTAAGAAAAGGCAATTCTAAAATTAATGAGCACTTCTTCTAAGGCATCAGACTCTGAGGTTGATGATGAGAATGACAAGAGACAGAACAAGACCATAGGTTGTTGGCGGTTGGCTAGTCCAGGCCTTGAGTGTTGTGTAAGAAGACCAGGGGTAATAGGAAAAAATCCATTATTTTCATTAGTGCTTTTCTTAATGAAGGAAAAAAGCTATTTTCATAATTATCAGGCAAAATCTAAAGCAGAAAAGACCCAGTTTTGAAATGCAGTCTTCCATACACTATAATTAATGATGTATATCATCTGTTTCCAATCGTTCAGTAATGCTCCAAAAACTAAAATAATCTGCAATTAAAATTATCACTCAGAGCAGCAGGACACAAGCTGGATAGGAAGTGCTTTCTCTCAAAAACCACTAATTTCAAAGGCATCGTTGGAGTGTCTTAACTATATCACACTACTGTTTAAATTAAGATTTATCCTTTCTTTTGTTCTAAAATTTGTTTTAATTAGAAAGAATCGGGGGGGGAGATCCTTTTCTTGTAATCAAAAGAAATATTTCTTCTGAAGAAAAGCACACCTTAATAAAGAGCCTCAGTGTAATATGGTGTAAGCAGTTGTATGATTCTACTTTGTTGCATACTCTGTATTAAATGTGTCTGTCTAGAGATGACACATTATGAGAGATGAATTTGGTTTTTATTTTGAGACTGAAAGAAAACTTGCATTATTTGGTTCCTGCCAGATGGCAAATAGAGCCATAATAATGGGCAGAGCATAAAACTGCGTCTGTAATGGGAATTCAGACAATCTGGATGCCCCCAGCCAAAAAAACACAACCTCTCCTCCTCATTGAAACTTAGTATTCAGTACCAGGAAAACGAACTCTTCTTCTGAGAGAGAGACAAGACTTAAAATGAAAATACTCTTGGGAGAAGATATGGATAAGAAGCAAGATGTATTTAAATTTGCCTCATTTACTTCAATAAAGAGAAAAAAATATTGTTTGCCAGTTCCTCTTTTTTTCCTCCTCGGCCCCTATCTCTAGTTTTTCTGAAGTCACTCTTCCATCTGTTACCCATCTTGTCTCATCATTTTTATCACTACCCTGGATTTTGGTTTTGTGCAGATATAATCAATATTATAAATACATGTCTTTCCACATTTACAAGACATGTACACTTAGAAATAATATGGATAGCTTTAGCTATTGTACCATTTAAACAAACGTAAATGCATCCTATGCCATACACACATGTATGTTCATATCCACAGGCATACAGCAGGGGTATGTAGGTATATAGACACATCTGTGTATGTGCACACTTGGCTCTTGCTTCACAGTTGATTTTGATCTCTATGTTAATATATCCAAATCTAGTTCCTTCATTTTCATGGCCATGTAGTATTAGTACAAGCAATGAATATACTAAAGTGTGTCGATTAAATTATTATAAAATGTCTCCTGCACTTATTTTGCTTTACCTAAGATGTTGCCATGAATGTTTCTGTGCACGTCTTCTCAAACACATGCCTGACGGCTTCCCTGGAAGACATGACCTGAAGTGAAGTTTACCTGGGTGGACGCATACGGCTTTTCAGTTTTATGGAGTATTGACAAATTGCTTTCCAAAATAGCTATACTGATTTATCATACCCCCCGGAAAGTAATCTTTCTATATCCTGATTGTTTGATGTTAAATGCTTGCCTGTCTAACTAGGGGGAAATGTTATCGCATTCTTTATTTTGATTTTCAATCTCCTGATTACCAATGCACGAGCCACTTTTTCATGCACTTTTGGTTTCTCTTTCTATCTATTCTGGATACTTTTTGCCCCGATTTTTATTGTTTCTTACTTTCTGAGTATGAATTAATAGGTGTTCCCCTTTCCTATCTAAGCCTTTGTTATTTATATGTTATATATGTATATGCTAATTTGTAACTTTTTTTTACTTTATTATTTTGTGTACTTTTGTGTGTTTTATTTGTCTACAAATTTCTTCTTCGGCATGATGTTAGTGGTGCACACTAGGAGGGCATATCTATTATTCAACTATAAAATACTCTTGTAGTACTTGCAAATAGTTACCTCCCAGACTACAGACCTCCCTCCCTCCCTCCAAGTGCCCACTACTGCCTCAGTCCCTCATACCCTCTCTGGAACCCTGCTTAACCTCTCTAAGATCCAGCAATTAAGGACCAGTACGAAACACTGCAAAGACTGATAGGACTTATTCCAGTGTTGTGGCTTGTAATGGTTCGATTGAATGGTTCCCATGGTCTAGGGTTTTGAACAGTGCCCTTGATACCAATGGTTCCCTGTGGTCTAGGGTTTTGAACAGTACCCTTGATACCACAAGGATATTCTTTCCTGTTTATATTCTAATACTATTAAAGTTATAATTCAGACAATTAGCCATTTAATCCATTCATTTATTTTATATATAATACAAGGTAGAAATAGCATACTTTCTTCCATTATGGAAATTTATTTGAGCAAATATTATTAAAGTTCCTATACATTCCTGGGTCCATGTGTAGGAACATAGGGTATTTCATTTATTTGCCTACTATTTTACATTTTGGTGTCAAAATAAGACTGACATAAAGTGTGTCTGGGAGTTTCCTTCCTGATCTGTGCTATAGATAAATAGAATTATTTGTTCCACGAAGGCTTATTAAGCCTTCCTGTAAAATTCTCCAGACTTGATTTATTTTCCTTTTTTGTGTGCTCAGAATGGCAGCAGTGAAAATGATGAGTTGGGTGAAGGCTTTCTATTTCTTCCAAAAGTAATTATGATAATTTTTTTTTCTCTAAATTGATATTGTCATCATCTAAATAACATAAACTCCTTGTACCCCAAATTTTATTTTTCTTTATTTTCAAACATGCTTTTATGTCTTACATCTATACACATTTATTTCTGATTCAGCTATATTACTGTCAGAAACCTCAGTCTCTATGCAAATAATTCTTTAAAACAAAAAATTTCTTTTTAGCTAGTAGACAATTTCTGCAAATTTTGTTTGCCTAAAAATGAAATATCATCTGTTTTCAGAGGCTTTGGAAATAGCTGGTAGATAACTACCATCCGTATTTTTATTTTCTTTTATCTATCAATAAATCTGTTACAGGGATTTTATGTTGGTTTATCATATCAGATTCTGGAAGAAGGATATTAAAATATCACATTTTCGTGTGAATGAATATTTGTCAATTTAATCTTATAATTTTCTTAGTTTGTATTGTATTCAAGATGATTTTGTTAAGAGCACAGTGATATCTGATTTTTGAATCTCAGGATGCTTCATTTTCTTTTATTTTTGCACCTTCATCTTTTAACGTCCTTTAGACTTCAAATTATGTTAGTATACCTTCTTTTTTTACCTCTAGGTCTTTATTTTCTCACCTTTTATAAAAGAAGAAATATTTCACATTTCACATTTCTTCTTTTAAGTAGCATATAATATTTTTAATTTTATAGAATTAATTTATAAAATCCCATTTTACAGAATCCATTAAAGGCAATGTTAATCCATTTGGATATGTTATAATTACTGGTATGTTAGTTTTTCTTATTTAGTGTTTCCTATTTATGATGTTTTCTTTATCTTTTAATGTGTTTCTGTCATTAGTTAACAATCCTTTGTTTCTTTTCTATCCCCCTTATCATTTGAAATTTATAGCTTATATTTCCATTGTTTTATGTTCCAGTTTTCCACCAACACATTTATTTTTATTTTATCTAAGTAATGCTAAAATTAGTTGGTACCTTTATTCTTTTGACAAGCAATGCATGATTATACCCCAGAGGTCCTCTAATTTTTCCACTCCTGTCTTCCAATTAATTTTTATGTAGAATCCTACTTCTATTTTTTTAAAATTTTGAAAAAGTTGATAAAACAGAATTATGTAAAAGAATACATGTCAATTGTCAAGTACATAATAATAAAATACACTCTTATAAACCCTACACCCAACTAGGAAAAAAGAAACATTCTCAGTGACATTGCGGCCCCCTAAGGGTCTCTCTTGATTGCAATCCTCTATTATGTTCTTCTAAATTTATAATCTTAATAATTTACTTTACTTTAGATTCTTACTACATGTCTAAATAATAGTCATCACCATGAAACATGCATAAATATTCTATAGACAAGAAATATCAAGGCCAGTAGTCCTAAAGGGCTAAAGACCACTTAGAGAGCTTCCATTTACCTGATCTTATCTGTTGATAGTTACCATATTAAAAATTAAAGCAGTTTAAAAACGTGTTGTTATTATTTATGTTTCATTTAAATTAACAATATTAACGTACATCATGGAAAGTCAGTAACAGATTTTTCATGAAAAACAACCTATTTCTTGCTCCCAGAATTAGTAATAAAAGGGATATTATTCTATAATTTTTGCAAATCTTAATGTATGGACTAAAAGAAGATAACTGGATTCCTAAATCTGAAGCTTCATTCAGTCTGCAGTGAACATGTTTTGAATAAAAATTAAATCAAAAAATCCGATCTCAGGAAAGGGAGGATGTTTTAATACCTCTTCAAGATTGTTGTGGATATTCCTTGATCTTACAACAAAATTCAACAAGAGATATTTTCTCAAAAAGTAGTTACAATGTGGAATGTAAAGCGATGCTAATAAAATTCTATACTCTCTTACACTAAAATTTATTGAGGTATCATGCAATTTAAATTGACATTTTACCAAAAATATGCATAGCTTTATAATCTTACATTGGTCTTTTGAAATATATTGGCTCACTGAGTAATACAGATCTTCCAAATGGTGACACATCTGATTACGCAATATCAAACCAGCAGAGTCATTAATTGTACTATTAATTATATTTTCAAAGTCTTTTACAATTGGGAAATTATTAAGCTCATGGAAGAGTGTGAACATTTTTTAAATTCTAATTTCTGCTTGGAAACTCACGTTTCACTACTGGCCACAAATATTCTCCGTTGTTCTCTTTGAAATGAATTTTCACTTCCTTAACCTCCTCAATGGTCAAGACGGTGTATTCCAGGTACTCAAGTCTGAATAACAATAGCTTTTGTGTTAATCCTTCTTTTGAGCAAAAATGGCATTCCACAAAAATGTAACTAGTTCAGCTCCTAACGTAAACAATTGTGCAAGTGCTTTAATCCAAGACAATTACATATTGGCAAAACTGCTTTGTGCGTGTTTGGCATTTCATTATACAAAATATTAATAAGGTATAAACTCAAGCATCAATGACTTTACTGCAATGTTTACTACTTCATCAACTTTATTTTTAAAGTGAGGTTTTTCATACCGTGAACATGTGGCAGCAAGTAATACAACTGTACTAGTTTCATTTAGCACCACTATTGTGGTTCATGCTAAGACACCAGCAGTTTTAACCCGTATTGCCCTTGGACCATCAGTAAAAAGCCAAGTACAATCTTAACAGTGGTCTAAAAATAGTTTTGACCTCACAGATCTCCTAAAAGACTTTTGGTAATGTTCAGCATTCTGTGTTTCACACTTTAAGAGCCGCCGTTAAAGCTCTATCCCCTGTACTAGCTTTCTGATTCCATATCTTGGTATCTTCTCTGTAATACAGTTTCATAATTTTTTACTTTCACCAACAGCTCAAATTTTCTCTTTTCTCTCCAGCCCTATTGACCCAGCCTACAAAGTTGAATCTCTTATCCCCCATGTATTTCGTTACTGAAAATACTCTCAACACTGACCTTATGAAAGAATTTTTTTTTACTTTCATCAACACCTCAAATTTTCTCTTTTCTCTCTAAACCTTTTGACCCAGCCTACAAAGTTGAATCTCTTATCCCCCGTGTATTTTGTTACTGAAAATACTCTCAACATTGACCTTATAAAGAAAGAATTAGAGAGAAAAAAAGACAGAGAGTGGGAGAGACAGAGTGTGAACATTGTTTAATAGAACATTTATCTCTTTAGGGAGGCTTATAAGAGGTTTGAACCAGGAACATGATGTTATATAGATACAGCTAATACTACCAAAAGAAACCCTTTGACTAAGGTATTTACAGGTGAGTTATTTGGCTTATTTTCTACTTAAAGGTCTGGAACAATGTGATTATTAGTTGGCATGTCCTAATCCCAATTACTTGTATAGAGGAATTGGCTTGATTTCAACAGATGCCCTTGTCTACAGGACTATTAACCTTACTTCCCAATTAGATTCCTTACTCTAAGGTAGGTTTTATAAAGAATAAACCCCAGAGACATCATTTTAATTTTAAAACTCATTAAGTACCTATACAGTATCTGTCAGTATGAGGTTATTATAATGATATCTTCCACCTAAGCGATGCAGAAATTTCCCCCAACTTATACAGCATTAAATTTTGTGGAATAAAAAGCACCTTGTTAAAAATAATTTTAGATTTCTTAATCACATCATAATTAGATTAATTAAGACATGTATTGCGTCTTCTAAGTACTAATTGACATTAAATGTTATTGCTAGGATTTAGTTAATAATTAACTTAATTAGTTTCTGGTGGTTCATTTTCGTTAATGTTATTAATTCAATTTCATTAATTGTTTTAAAATTACATGGTCTTATAGTTATTAGACTAACTTTCTCAACATAATAATATATGGGATTATATATGTAATGAAATCTTAAGAAAATATGTCCTTTTATAAAAGATTATTTTAATATGTCAAATTACTCAAAATTTGTCCTGAAGCTGTCTTCTATACCTACATAATAAACTACAACCTAACTTAGTACATAGACAGAAATCCTAACACAGGAATATATTTTGTGATAAATACCTGAGTGTAAATGTAGCGTAGTGGTTGAGCTTCAGACCGTCATAGGCTGTGCATTTATCTCTTAGACGACTGAAATGCATAATGTTTTCGGAAGGGAATGGAAGTCCTGAAGCTGAGCTTTTAATGCTTCTCAGATTTGCCTCACTTCACGTCTTTGATGGTAAGTCAGGACAAAGGTGATCACTATAGATCTTACTGGCAACAGCCGGTATGAAGTGAGTCTTAAACCTCAGGAGCCTTTTGATAAATAGGCACTACTAGAGGAAAGGTATTTGAGGGCTAGTGAAAATGACAAGAAACAACAAGGACATCAGAGACGTAGAGGAGACATACCTGGCCGCTAACAGTAGAAACTTGCTTGTCAGATACGTCATCTCAACTTTTCTTAATATCTCCCCTCAGCCTGGATCTCTGTCTCATCCACTAATTCTGTAGTTGAAGCATCTTAATTTTTAACTAGGTCAAAAATTGTCACCTTTCAGTGAGCATAATAATTATTCAGGGAAAGCTTCATTTGAAAGCTTCCTGTTCATTATTTTCAGAGATTCTGATTGATAGTGTCTATGGTGGAAGTCTGGATAATGCAGGTTGTGGAGAAGTCAAGATAATTATGATGCAGGTAGTTCATGAACCGTTATTTGGGAAACTCTGCCAATTCAGACGTGGCCAATATTAATATATCTCCTTATCACTAACTATCAAGAAGGCTTACTAGTATATGCTGGGACCCAGTACCCCTGCTCTACTCATATGCTTCTTATCCTCTTCCTCTTTATTGGCCTACCAACATATATTTACCATGAAATCTTTTCCTTTTATTTTCTGCTTGCTCAATTGTTTATCCTTTGTCACACCGTGTTACGTTGATAAAGGCTTGGGTTCCTTTGTGAACAAATGAATTTGCTTCTGCCCGGTCAGAAGTCACACACCTTGAGTGGGTTAAAAAACTTCCCCCACAAAAATATGTCCACACCCTAACCATAATATCTTTGAATGTGACTTTATTTGTAAGTCAAGTTTTTACAAATATAACTTAGGATCTTTAGACAATATCATTCCAGATACACCCCAAATATGATGACTGATGTCCTTATAATAAGAAAAAAAGGCATAGAGACACAGGGAAGAAGAAGGAAATGTGAAAATGGGGGTAGGGATTGTTGTTACAAAGCTGGGTGCCAAGAAACACCAGGAGATTAAAGAGGCAGCAAAGAATTCATCCTTAGAACTTTTAGAGAGAGCAGGGTCTTACTTGCATCTTGATTTCAGACTTCTAGACTCCAAACCTGTGGGAGATTTCATTCTTTTAAACCACTAAGCTTACAGTAATTTATTACAGCAGCCCTAGTAAAACAAAGTTAAAAAAATTTAAAAAGCAGAAACCAAATCCTATTTTGAAAGCAGTTGCATTCAAAACTATGCAGAATTAACTTCTATTGAGTGAGATTTTGCAATACTTTCTTCCTCTCAAAGTTTATGGTATTTTTACTTCATAAACTCTGCATTAGATTCCAATGAGGTGACTTTTGGCCTGTTCTGCTTTCTTCATGCTCCCAGGATATGTCCTATCTCTGATGACGTCTCTGGATTACCTGGAACAATCTCAATTAATGCTTTTTTTTCTAGTATCCAGAGTACTCTGGTGCCTTTCATCAAATCATTATTAATAAAATTATGCTTTTTAAAATGGTTTCTCAGTAGAAATATTTTATATGTTTATCAGTATAATAAAGTAACTTATCTATCAATGAATAACTATGTCAACACATAAAATAATTACCTTGAAACATCACCAATTGATGCCAAAACTCTTGGGTAAATGAGAAAGAAAAAGATATTTACATAGTTTCAAAATAACTTTGAACAAATTATTTGTTAAAAGGATTTATAATTACATTATTTATCAACTGTAATTTTGCAGTGCATACCACCTTAACCATGTGATAACATGACCATTAATAATATGACAAAGAATATTGTGTGCTTCTACTGAGGGCCACTAAGAATACATCATGTATGAAGTATTCTTGTTCAAAAGTGTATCACTTGAGTATAAATACAATAAAATGGCAAGGGAGCTCAAATTGAGGGATTCCTTACAAAATAATTGTCCATATACTTCACAATTTGCATTTCATAATAGACAAAGTCTAAGGAACAGGCCAGATTAAAAAAAAAACTAAAAAGATACAATGTGTCAATATGAACTAGACCCTGTATCAGGAAAATATATCATAAAGGACCTTTTGGGAACAAATGGTGAAAATTCAGTATATACTCTTTATTAAAGAGAGAATAATAAAACAAATATTGCAAATTGTACCATTATTAAAAATACACTATACATTTTAAAGTCCAAATACAAAAAATAATTTTAAAAAATTAGGTAAAGACATAATATCACTTATTTTAATGTTTTCTGTCACCATATCAGCACTGTCCCAGTTTAATATGATAGCTTGCTTCCCTTGTTTTGGGGGGTTTGATTTCTTGGTCCTCAGTGCTTAAACTGAAACCTTTTAGACGAAGACTATACAATTGCCCATACTTTCCATCTCTCTTCTCCCAAATTGGGGAGCCTTTAAGAGCATGACAGTTTCTGAAGAATGGCCCCTTTCTCCTTGGAGTCTCTTCAACAGGAAATCCTGACCATTTCACCCTCTTCCACCTTTGCTCTGATCTTTCTGCCTGTAATTACCAGCTGCTTCCAGAGATGATGACCATACAGACTTTGGTTTCCTTGTGGGACAACACAAGTGCCAAAGCATTCATTTACTTACAGCAGACATTTTGAGCAATTTTGCCTCATCCTTGGCCCTCATTATTACATTCAGACACTTTTATACTTAGCAGACTACTTGTAAATGATATGGGAACAGTTTTTCTCATACTTTTTTTTATTATATTTATAGTTATATTAGAGTTTTAGTTATATATGTTGTTTTTATTTATGTTTTTTCTATTATACTTGATTCCATTATAACTCTTCTAATGATGCTTTTCAGACATTTTTTCCTAATCACAACCTCCATAAAATGTTGAGAACGTATGTATACTTTATATCTGTTTATATGCTATGTTTTTATTTGTGCTTTATACATAAAGAATACTTTCTGGGCAGCGCCTGTGGCTCAAAGGAGTAGGGCGCTGGCCCCATATACCGGAGGTGGTGGGTTCAAACCAGGCCACAGTCAAAAAATGCAAAAAAAAAAAAAAAAAAAAAAGAGTACTTTTTTAGCCCTTTAAAATCAATTTTTTATTCTTTTTGAGGTGATATCATCAATATTGAGAAATTAGGTACAAGACTATGAAGATGTTTTACTGTCCCCCTGGTTGCCAATCACCACATTATGAGGCATCCTCAGTACTTTGTTTACCTTCAAACTTGTTCCTGGTCCCTCTGGGCACCAAGTCAAAAGCATCTTCACTTGCCCCTGGCCAACCTTTACCATTATCAACCAGCTCCCAATTCTGCCATTCTCCAGTGCTCTCCACTCAGGACCCGACACAGCACAGCTCTGTCTCTCTCAGAACTGTCACTAGTGTTTTAGGAGGTGAGGGTCCATAGGAGAAGAGAAAGGGAGGTAAGTTATCAGTGGATCTGTATAAAGAAGCAAATGAGATAGATGAGAAGTGTCCTGTCATAGCTTTCTTCCAATTACTCTGTGAGGTTTATCTGCTGAATCTTGTGATCAGATGATTGGCAGGATAGTCTCAGAAGAGACAGAGAATCATGATAGCCTAAAGAGACATGCAAGAAGTCACATGTGACCAGAGGACGGCACAGCTAAATATGCTGAAGCTTGGTTACAAACCAAGTATGAGATGGACATTAATTTCATGCCTTCTCATAAGTGATACCTAAAAACAAACTTCTTTTTAAAAACTGGTACTGTAATAATAAGTCTAAGGTCTACCTGTGATTGTCTTCAGCCACACCTGTCCCATCCATCATCAACCTGGTTCCCAACTCAGGGAAAAATGCTATTTATTATGAGTTCCTTGTGTTCCCTTATAGATATTTTTGTGTGACTTTTCATACTTCACTCAGTAGAAATTATTCTGGAACCTGCTTCTCCTGCTCTGTGTTGTGACTGAGAGAGCTCTTTATGTCAGTTAATAGAGATCTCAGATTTTTCACTTGGTATAAAAGGAAATTGAGACTTAGTGAACACATTCCTAAGAGTACAACATTATTGAGTGAAAACCTGGGACAAGAATCCAGGTCTGCCGAATTTCATTTAAAGCCCTTTACATCGCAGATGTGCTCAATCAGATAAGTCCCATCACTTTATTACAGAGAAGCTTTTTATTTTGATGTTTCACACAAGCAGAATTACTTTAGTGTTGAAGTCTGTGGGCAGATATCTTACTATCCCCAAATAATTCAAATTTGGAAATTTACAGAATATGAAATATAAATAAAAATATGTCTTAAAAAAAAATCAGAGCTCCTAAGATGGAAATGTAGAAGAAACCAAAAAATGTTTTATTTGGGGGGAAATTCTGGTTCAATAGCAATAATTTAAAATATATGTTTATTGGTCTCAGTGTCAGCAAATAGGAAAAATTCCATTTTATCTGAAATCATTAGTTATTAACAACTTTTAACTTATGTAAACCATGCAAAGAGTATGATTGGGGGACTAACTATTATGATATAAGGCAATACAGTCACTAATAGAATTACTAAAAGAAAAAAACAGAAAGACCACTGGGGTGAAAAAAAGTTTTTAAAGAAGTTTCCAGTTCATACCTTATATCTGATTTTATATCTGATTACATGAAATTAAATTGCCAAAACTTAATTAATTTCTCACCACAAGACTATCTACAGAAATAAGAGAGAAATTCACTCTTCCTCCTTCCATTTACAAGTGAAGCTTCCTCTTCCAAATCAGGATTTTCAAAACTTGACAAAAGACTGAACTAATACCTACATTCGTGTTCATGGTAGCTACCTGGAGGAGCAAACCCAGAAGGCAGTTAATCCCTCTGCTAGAGCTGCTTTTCTGTGCATAAAGCAATAATGGTTCATGCTGAACTTTTTCAGACAGACTGGTTTCTACAAATCATTTGAAAGTAGATTTATGTACAGAAAAGTCAATCAACTTCCAAGAAATGTGATTGCTTTATCATACTACAGCATAATTTCTCCCACCTTGCACAGTTTAATTTTAATTGTAAATTAATGGTAACTGCAAAGTGTATTAATTTTGACTCTTTTTAGGGTTGATTTCATAGTCTTTCATTTACCAGAATCAGAAATAATCAAGATTGATTTCATTAATTAGCATAGCCTACCCCATATACTGATGGAACTACTACTTTATGAGTATTTTCTAAATGTATTGACATTCAGTGTTGCTCCACTGATGACTACACTGTTTACTATATTTCTCTTAATTAATCCCTACAGGAAGTAGTAAGATTCTTCCATGACCATTATATGCTTTTTTGCCTCTTAGATAAGTTTGTCTTCATTGATGCTTAAAATCCTTCCATCTTTATTGCTGTTGTTTGGATTCCTTCGGATTTTCTGTTGCTTTCTGCTAGACTCTGGCCTTCCAGAAACTCATATTTTATGATGGCTGTGACTTTTGATGGACTGTTTTGTTGTTTTGCCAGCTATCTTACAAATATCTTCCCGCCTTGCCTGCGCAAGTCTCCCTTCTTCTCTCCATTTTCATGTGTCATTGACACCATAGGCTACAAGGGAGGTAAAGGAGTAATACACAGCTGCAGGGGATCAGCTAACCTGGGCTGTTTCTGCTGAATGCCTTCAGTATTCTGACACAGACAAGGAACTCTTTCGTGCTTGTTGTCCTGAATATAATTCACAATCTCTCAATTGGCAAATTATTTTTACTAAAATTTTATCTTTCAAATGTAATTGTTTTGTGAAGGGATTTCTTCTTTGGGTCATTCCTATTTCAGTGTCGATTGTTTTAATCTGGGAAGTTCAGCAATATTTCTATGAGGAAATTTTTGACAAAGAGTGAAAAAAAAAAATGGTCAAAGAGGAATAGAAAAGAATGAGCAGTACTCTAGCCCATGACAGAATGGAGCTGATGGATCTGTCTTTGATTTCTTTTCTTACCTTCCATTTTTATTATAGATACTTGGAAATTACCTGTTAATAGAAATATACAAAAACTTATTTTATACGTGTGTTTCCTTTATAACATGTTTCACTTCCTAATATTACCAAATCTATTTTTTATGTGTGATACCACACTTAGAAACTGCTAATGTCTGAATTTTGATGTCTCTCCAAATTCCTATGTTGAAATCTAACCTAAAATGGTGTAATGATTAATGGATGAGGTCACTGCCCTCGTGGGTGAGATTTGTACCCCTATAAAAAAAGTTGAAGAGAGCTGTTCACCCCTTCTACCATTTGAGGACATAGCAGAAAAATGGCATCTCAGAAGCGGAAAGGCAGTCAATGATCATTGAGTCTGCAGGTGCCTTAATCTTGGACGTCACAGCATCCAGAACTGTGAGAAATAAATGTATATTTATAAGTTACTCAATCTAAGGTATTTTATTACAGCTGCATGAAATGGATGTAGTTAGCTTTGAAAGAGTCTGATGCCTCCAAATGCCTTGGGCTTTTGATTATATGGTTCACTGATTATCCCTAAGTGTTAAAATTTTAATAAAGGACATCATGCTGTAGTAATGACTTTTTTGCCTCAAAGCCTGATGGAAGTTGAGGTAATAAGAAGAGACAATCGGTGTTAGTTCTTCTACTCCAGCAGACATAATTTAGCCCACTTTGAAAATGGACCATCCACTCCAATGCAACACTGTGAATCCAGTATTTGGATTTAATCTCAGGGAAAGAAGAATGTGTTAAGTGATCCTTTTATAAGACAACAGAATTTCAAGTAATTTCATTTAGCCAATGTCATCTCCAGAAAAAGACAGATATTCTTAGTTTTCTTATAAGTATTTTGCCACTAATGCATGTTTTATATGCATAATTTTAAGATTGCTTTATGTCTCAAACAACCTGTGCTTTCTTCAACTCTGCTTTCAAGTGGCATGCTTTGTTTAGATTCAAAGAAGTTTCAGATTCTGAACATTAAAGAATCAGCAGCATAATGGTAGATACAATTTAATATGGGAAAAATCCTTTAGGAATTAAGATACCAGCCACTTAAGCAGGATTATTTCCTCTGAAGTAGCAAGATAATCTGAGAGCAGAGTTTCTTTTTCAAATCATAGTTTAAGTATCTGTATAATCCAATAGACAGCCTATTAAGCTAGCATTCAAATACATTAATTCAAGAGAATTTCTTAATCATAGTAAGTCCAGTTCAGGACAAGATTTTACAGGAAAAGCAGGGGCAAAAGCTAGGAAAATGGGTCCTATGCATATTAAAGGGTTTCTAGCAGTGCAGGAGAGAATATATACTTAGGGCTGAATTGTTCTTCCAGGTGAGAAGAGCTGTGGGTTTCAGAAGTGAAAAATTAGAGTGTAGACTGGAGATGCGTTTGTGAATCTGGCAGAAGATAATGCAGATCTTGACCTGCTACCATAGATAGGTCTGTTGTCATTGTTAATTTAACAGTCCTTACTTCTTAGAGATTTTTTAGATTCACATCAAAATTGAGCAGAAAGTACAACAATTCCCACATATTCCCTGACTTCACACATGCACAGCCTCTCCCATGACATTAACATCCCCCACCAGGGCAATACATTTGTCTAAATCAATGAATCTATCTTGGCACACTATTATTACCCAAAGTCCATGGTTTACCTTAAGTTTCACTTATGCTATTGTGCAGTCTGTGGGTTTTGAAAAATGTATAATGACGTGTTTTCATCACGACAGTATCAAACTAGATAGTTTCAGTCCCCTAAACTCCTGCCTCTACCTCGTGCTCCACTTATTTATCCCTTTATTCCTCTTTAAGCTCTAGCAGTGACTGAACTTGCCGCTGCCCCCACGGCTTTGGCTTTTCCAGAATTTCATATGGTAGTAATCATAAAAGATTTGATTTGCTTCTTATACTTGGTAATAAGCAAATTTGCTTCTTATACTTGGTAATAAGCACTTACGCTTCCTCTGTTTCTATGTCATAACATAAATAATCTTGATAGCTCTTATATTTTAGTGCTGCATAATATTCTGGTGTCTAGTTTTATCATAATTTATTTATCCATTCACCTACAAAAGGGCAACTTGATTGCTTCCAAATTTTGGCATCTGTGTGAATAAGGCTGCTATAAACATCTGTCTGACAGTTTTTGTATGAATATTGGATAATATTTTTGTGATCCATATAAATAAGATTAAAGAAAATGTTTTCCTGAATTCAGTAATGTATTTAGAGATCACAATAATTGTTGTTCATAGGTTTCAAATATAGAGATAGAGAAATCTATGACAACTCAGTGAAAGAATATGAATATGTGAATGGTTCTATATATCTTTAAGTAACCGTTTTTTTAATTGTCAAAATTTACAGGGGTACAAACATTTTGGTTACATAAGTTGCTTTTATACAATTTGAGTCCAAGATACAGTAAATGTGGCCATCAACCAGAAGGTATGCACTGCAGCTGTTAAATGTAGATTTGTGCATCTGCTTCTTACCCTTCCACCTGCTTAATTTTTGATGAGTGTTATTTCCACATGTGCACACAGGTATTGAGTGATGAGTTGCAATTTTGCAGTGAGAACTTGTGGAGTTTGCTTTTCTGTTCTTTGCTACTTCACTTAGAAGAATGGTCTCCAGTTCCATCCTAGTGGCTATCTATAAATATAAGAACAGTATTCACTTAGGATTGAAGCTGAGGACAGTATTAGGGGAAGTCAAAAAAACAGGATTGCTGGTGCTAGGACTGGGTCACCTCTGTGTTGTTCAGCTCTCCTCCCACAATCTGGACAAGTTCTGCAGTTATCAAGAACTTTCCCTTTCCAGCCATTGAATAATGATATATTTTTACTTGAAAAGAATCCTTTGGAAGTCTCAAACTTTTTCAACCAAAAGGCATATTAAAATCTTCTTTCCAACTATAAAGAAGGAACATAAAAAATTATGTTCCTAACATAGTTTTTGGTAAATTTAAATTTCTTCATTGTGTCTATTTACAGTGGTATTATGACAGCCCTCCTACAATTATACTCCAGGCAGATATTCCAATCTTTAATATAGGTCTGTGTTTACAGAAGCTTAATAAGGCAGAGGTATAAGATAAAGATGATTTATCTTTATCTTATTTTATCTTTTTTTTTTTTTTTTTTTTTTGCACTTTTTGTCCAGGGCTGCGTTGAACCCACCACCTCCAGCATATGGGGCCAGTGCCCTACTCCTTTGAGCCACAGGTGCCACCCGATTCATCTTTATTCTTTAGTGTTTATCTTTTTTCAGACTTGACAATATAGCTGAGAGAATATAAAACCTATAACAGGTCATAGTAATGTCCTTGGCCATTCAACAGTAAGTATCTAAAATGCTGATTATTCTGGACCGTTTTGTGGGCTCTTAGGAAGTCCCTCCTCCGTCTTTCCCTTCCTTCTTCCCTTCATTCTTTCCTCCCTTCCTTGCTCTATCCTTCCCTCTCTCCTATCCTTCCTTTTCTGTTTCCTTCCTTACAGGTCATTTAAAGAACTGTAGAAACTAAGTTTCTTGAGGCAGGGCCTGTGGCCCAAGAAGTAGGATGCTGGCCCCATGTACCTGGAGGTGGTGGGTTCAAACCTGGCCCCAGCCAAAACTACAAAACAAACAAACAAACAAACAAACAAAAAAACCAAGTTTCTTGAAAACAGGGCTGAACCTTTTTAGTAAATATCCTTAAACTTATGTACAACAAGATAAAAACTAAATTAAAATTCCCATTGCCAGGTATGTTTCAAAATGTTTTTTTGCTATTGGTAACTTTGATGAAAATTTATTGAAAGTTATTTATAATAGAATGATCAGGATAAATCCAAATAAAGAGTAACCATGTTTTCTTTTCTGAAATAAATGTAGACAGAATTAGAAGGTGATATGATTATAAAATATCCCCCAAGCAGTCATTTTATAAATCAAAACCAATGAAATGATTTTCCTGAAGTAATCTCTGCAATATCCAGAAATAATGCCCAAATCACCCTCATTCTTGTGTCATAGTATTGTGCCTAACACCTTGATACCTAAACGTGTGAACATAGTTAACCACTCAATGAAACTGAACATTTGGAGAAAATATGAGAAGATTTTATATATTTAGTGACATGTGCTTTGTCCAAAAAAAAAAAAAAAACAAAAAACAACTAAACAAATTCATAGCACAAGGAGAAATCTGGTTAAATGAGTGGTGATTCTTATCCCTGCTTAAAAGAATTCATTGTAATAAAATATAGATAGCAATACAACCCGATGTTCTTTATGCATTTCTCTGTCCCTCTGGTGTCAACACATATGCCTGCTTATGTTACATGAGATAGAGTGTGTGTGTTTATCTTCTGTGATTATATGTATAAATGTTTGATGGCAGTATACATTTTTAAAAGGAAGCTTGTCAATAATATGTCCATCACAAAATGACTTTTCTCCTTAGCTTTGAGGCATATTTCTCATTCACTAACCCATTACAAAAGAAACACATCACTGATTTTCTAGTTGAAGTATTGAAAAACTGGCACCTTTCTTCACTTATCGAACCCGGTTAATTAAAAATATTCAAGAACATGGATCTCTCAACATGACAGGTATCTCAAGAAATTAAATATCCATGGCTTTCTAAAGTCAATGGTGAGTCTACTTTATCTCCTTGAAAGAAACCAATTCAATTTACCACACTGCATTAGTTGCAGTGATATAAATAATAACCCATCTAGGGTAAAGAGAAGTTGGAAAGCTTAGCACATTGTAAAGAAAAGGACTCCTAGTTCTAAAGAGATTATTAAAATCAATTTTCATACTACACTCATGCTTTGGTGGATATACTAAGTAATATCATATCACTAGGATCTCTTCCTATATTATTATCTGAGGTAAGCAGATATCCTGGGTGGTGTTTAAGAAACATATATCATTTATTTTTATTTTATTTTATTTTGTTTTATTATTTAGTTTTGAGACAAAGTCTCACTCTCTCACCCTAGGGTTGAATGCTGTGGCATCATAGCTCACAGCAACCTCAAACTTTTTGGGTCATGCAATCTTCTTGCCTCAGACTCCCCATTAGCCAATTCTACAGGTACCCAGCACAATGCCCAGCTATTTTTTAGAGACGGGGTCTCACTCTTTCTCAGGCTGGTCTTGAACTCTTTAGCTCAAGCAATCCACTCACCTTAGTCTCTCAGAGTGCTAGGATTGCAGGCATGAGCCACCATACTCTGGCCTATGAACATACGTAATTTATTTTTAAAACAGCATATATTAATCTCTTAATTTAAAAGAACAATTGAATAAAATATCAATTTTACTGCCATCATTATATATATCATACATATTAAATATGTATATATAATATTAAAATCCATTTTAATTTTTTCAATCTTTTTACATTAAAAAATCTTACTTTTTTGGAAAACATTTAGGTTTACAGCAAAATTGAGTGGAAATGCAGACAGTGCCTACATACCCCTGGTTCCCTACACACATGCAATCTCCTCCCTTATTGACATCTTACACAACATTAATACATTTTTTACAACCATTGAAACAACATTAACACATCATTATTAATCAAAGTCCAGTTTACCTCAGGGTTCCTACTTGGTGTTGTGCATTTCATGGGTTTTGACAAATATGTAATGACATGTGTCCAATACAGTGTCATATAGACTAATGTCACTGCCCTAGAAATTCCCTGTGCTCTGGCTATGTGTCCTGACAACCACTAATCTGTTTATTGTCTCTAGAGTTTCATTTTTTTCCAGAATGTCATATAATTAAAATCATAGAGTAAGCAGCCTTTTCAGATTGGCTTCTTTATGCTTAAACTTCCTTTAAAGACTTATTAGCTCATATATTTTGATGCTTGATAATATTCCATTGTCTGAAGGTACTGCAATTTATTCATCCATTCACCTACTGAAGGGTAATTTGGTTGCTTGCAACCTTTGAAAATCATGAATAAACCCTCTATAAACATCTATGAGCAGGATTTGTGTGGACATAAATTTTCAATGCATTTAGGTAAATACCAAGGGGTGTGATTGCCGGATTATATGGTGACAGCATGCTTAAGTTTACAAGAAACTACGAAACTGTATTCAAATATGTCTATATTATTTTGAATTTTCCCTCACACTCCCCCAGCAGTGAAGGAAAATTCCTATTGCTGCACATCCTTGCCATCATATCGTGCAGTCAGCGTTTTGAATTTTGGCTATGCTAATGTGTGTGGATGCTTTAATTTGCAATTCCCCAGTGACATATGATGTTCAACATATTTTTGTACGTTACTTAACATCTACCTATTTTCTGTAATAAGGTAACTCTCCAAGCACTTTACACACTTTTGAATCAGGTAACCCATTTTGTTATTGTTGAGTTTTAAGTTTCTTGTATAGTTTGAATAATAGCCCTTATCAGATGTGTCTCGTAAATATTTTCTCCAGTCTGTGGCTTGTCTTATTCACTGGACATTGTCTTTCACAAAGCATTGCTATTATTACCACCCCCATCATCATCATCACTATCACCACCATTTTAATGAAGTCCAGCTTATTATTATTATTATAGATCATGCATTGGTGCTATGTTTAAAAAATCATTGTTGCGCCTATGGTCATCTAGGTTTTCTTCTGTATAATCTTCTAATAGTTTTATAATTTTGTGTTTCACATTTAAACCTATGATCCATTTTGCCTTGATTTTGTTAAAAGTTAATTTTTAACCCATGTCTAGATTCTTTTTTTTTTTTTTTTGGATGCAAATATCCAGTTTTCCTGCAGCATTTGTCATTTGTTGAATAGACTATCTTTGCACCATTGCATTGCTTTTGCTCTTTCGTCAAATTTACCATATTTATGTTGGACTATTCCCAGGCTCTCTTTTCTGTTACTTTGATCTATTTCTCTATTAATTCATCAGTATTACGTGAGATTGACTACTGTACCTTTATGATAAGTCTTGAAATTGTGTAGTTCACATCCTGACTTCTGTTCCTTTAATATTGTGTTGAGTATTGTGGTTCTTCTGCCTCTCCACATAAACTTTGGAATCAATTTTTAAATACCCACAAATATCTACCTGGGACTTTGTTTGGGATGACTTGAATCTATAAATTGAGTTGTGAAGAACTTACATCTTGATAATTTTGAGTATATCTATCTCTGAATGAGGACTATCTCTGCATCTGTTTTTCTTTTATATATTTCATCAAGTTTTGCAGTTTTTTCATATAAATATTTTACATATTTTGTTATATTTATATTCTAGTCTTTCATTTTAGGGGCTGCTAAGGCAAATTATAATGCATTTTCACTTGTTCATTAGTGATATATAAGAAAGCAATTGACTTTTGTACATTAACTTTTAATTTTTCAATGTTGGCATAATTGGTTTAAGTTCTAAGGTTTTCCTTCTTTCCTTGATTCTTCTTGATTTTCTACATAGACAATGATGTTATAAATGAGCAAAGTTTTATTTCCTGCTTATGAATCTGTAAATATTTTATTTCCTTTTATGTCATGTTTTCATTAGCTAGAACTTCCAGTCTGATGTTGAAAAGCAGTGATGAGAAGGGACATTCTGCCACATTCCTGATCTTAGTGGAAAAGCTTTGAAGGCCATGGAGCTACTCTCTAGCTTTCTGGGGGTCCTTTTTTCATGAATAAGTGTTGGCTTTGTTAAAATCTTTCTCTGCCTCTATTGATATAATCATGTGATTTGTTTTCTTCGTTAGTCTATTGCTATAATGAATAGCAGTAGTCCTCCCTTATCCTCTAACAATATATTCCAGAAGCCCCAGTGGATATATGAAATAGTATATGGTACTAAATTATGCATATAGTATTCTTTTTCCTACACATACACACACTCCTACCTATGATAAAACTTAATTTGTAAATTAAGCACAATAAGACATTAACAATGACTCATAATAAAAAAGAACAATTGCAATACATATAAAACACACAGTAATAAAGTTCAACATATCTTAGTGTACTAAGCTCAACTTATTTTTAGACTACAGCTCACCACAGATACTGAAACCATGGAAAGTAAAACTGTCAATAAGGTGTGACTATTGTATGTTATTTGGTTTTTGAACATCAAACTAGCTTTGCACAACTAGAATAAATTCCAATGACCCTGGTGTGTAATTATTTTAATAAACTGTTGGATTCAATGTGCTAATATACTGTTGAGAACTTTTACATCTGTGTTTATAAGAACTATGGGTCTTTACTTTTCTTGTAAAGTTTTCCTTTGATTTTGGTATTAGGGTGATGCTGACCTTAAAAATGAGATACACTGTGTTTCTGTCACTTCTATCTTATCTAAGAGATTGTAGAGAGCTAGCTAATTTTTTTCTTAAATATTGGTAGATTTACCAGTGAACCCATCCAGATCTGGTGCTTTTTGTTTGGAAAGATCATTAAGTCAATGTATTTAGTAGATACAAGACTATTCAGGTTGTATATTTCCTCTTATATGAGTCTGCGCAGATCGTGTCATTCAAGAAATTGGTCGATTTCACTAGGTTATCAAATTTGGAGGGAAAACCTGTTCATTATATTTATTTATAATCCTTATGATGTGTAAGTAATCTATAGTAGTTCACCCTATTTTATTTCTAAAATAAATTTTTTACAAATTTCTATATTCTCTCTCTCTCTTTCTCTTTTCCATCCAAAGTTAGCCTGGCCTAACATTCTCTTTGACCTTTTCCCAGAACCATATTTTGGCTATTTTATATATTTCTTTATTTTATTTTTTTTCAAAATATACATAGGGTACACTTATTTTGGTTACATGAATTGCTTTTGTACAGTATGAATCAAAGTTCTAATTGTGCCCATCACCCAGACAGCATGTATTGTACCCCTTAGGTGTGAATTAACCCTACCTCTCTTTCCCTGTTCCAACTGCTTTCCACTGAGTTTCACTACCATATGTGCACAAGAGTGTTGATCGATTAGTTCCAAAGTAATAGTCAGTACACGTGATGCTCATTTTTTCCATTCTTCTTGACTTCATTTAGAAGAATGGTCTCCAGTTCTATCCAGGTTGTTACAAAAGGTATTAGTGCACCATTTTTTTTTTCATGGCTCAGTAGAGCATTGTGGTATACATATACCACATTTTATTAATCTTCTTATGTGTTTGATGGGTGCTTGGGTTGATTCCACCTCTTTGCTATTGTCAATTGTGCTGTAATAAACATTCATGCACACATGTATTTTTGATAAAATGACTCTTTTCCCCTTCAGTAAATACCCAATAGTTGGTTATCCTTTTAATGGGCTATGGAATCTGTAGGATGCTTCATGTTTTATTTCTAATATAAAATTATAAGTAATTTCTATTTTTTCTCTTTTCTTTTTACATAGAAACTTATCAATCTTGTTGATATTTTCCAAGAACTATGTTTTGGTTTTGGTAATATTCTCTATTAATTACTTATTGCCAGTTTCATTAATTTCTGCTCTAATTTTAATTTTTCTCTTTTCTGCTTGCTTTGAATTTAATTTGCTCTTCTTTTTCTAGATTTGTAACATGGAAAATTAAAACACTGATTTGAAATATTACTTCTTTTTTGATATAAGTATTACTTGCAATAAATTGCCTTTTATTTTGTTTTTGCTGCATTGCACAAGTTATTTTCAGTTAGTTCAATTTTTCATTAAATTTTTCTTGAAATTTCTTCTTTGACCTATGTGTTATATAGAAATGTATTGCCTAGGCTTTAATTATTCAAGCGCTTCCAGCAATGTCTATGTAATTGATTTCTATTTTTATTCCATTGCTGTCTGAGAACAGACATTATATGATCTTTATTCTTTTAAATTAAATTTATTAAAGTGTATTTTGTGGCCCTGAATTTGACCCATCTTATTATTCTATATGTGCTCAAGAAGAATATGTAATATACTGTTGTCAGATGGAGTATTAAGAATCTGTAGACTTCAAATCTATCCAGTTGATGATGATGCATTTGAGTTTCACTACATCCTGAATTTTTGCCTATTGGACCTGTTCATTTCTGATAGAATAATGTTAATGTCTCCAAATATAATAGTGGATTTATCTATTTCTCTTTCTGATTGTATCAGTTTTCTATTCTTTTCCTTCAGAACACAGTATAGCAGTAAACTTACCACACATATGAGACCAACTACAGTTGCAGTGATATACATTTGTAATTATAGAGAGGAAGTTAAAATATTCAAATGATCATGAGTCACCTAAGGCACTCAGTAAGGTACTTGTAAAGGCAAACTTTTTGTCAGTTTGATAAGCCCTGGACAAGGTAGACAAATCTAGGGAAATATATTAACAAAGTAGTATTTTTTTGAATTTTTATAAAATAGCACAGCCAATCCCTTGATAATGAAAATGCAACCATATCTGCAAGTTAAGGTAGACTAAATCATAGAAGCACAGAGCCAACTTTTTTATGATAAAAGAAGCACAGTTTTTTTATTATGAAAAAAATCAGTATCCATTACTTAGTTTATTATTAATTATTAACATTGTATAGTTTGAGATGGATAAGATCAATAATCTTCTTGAAAATTGTCTGAAAAGGGTTAAAATAGAATATAATACTTTTCTCCCCTGTTTTTACATCATAGATGTGGAAATGTGGTTCAGTTCTTTCCAAAAGTTTATGTTTTCAGTCAAAGTAATAAATAATTCACTACTACATGATATCATAGGGTTATGTGGAGATATTGATCAGCTTCCAATCCTTCCCTTTCTTTACATGGCAAATTACTAGAAAAAACAAGTTTAGCTGGGACTATAAGTGGCAAACCTCAGGTTCATTGTCGTAGTAAAGGATGTGAAAGTGAGAAAGAGCATCTTGCAGCACATTACAGGCTGGCAGATATAAGAGAGAAACATATTAGCACCCTGGTAGGTAATGACTTCAGAATACTTTTCTATCTCTTCCTCCATGTTAACTTGCAAGAGAATAAACTGAAGTTTTTCAGTGACCTGACTGGCTTATGATGCAGTCTTAGAAAATGATTTTGTCATTCTGATAAAGTCCACTAATGTTCCCATGGATTCGTGGGCTAGAGCAGAGGGTTGATTTATTTTCTCTCAATCTAAATGATAAAGCCCTACCTGAAAATATTGTCTTCTGTAAAAGACATCACCAAGGTCCCTGTTTCTGTTATTCCATAAAATAGCATCTTAAGAAATGAGATTCTGAAGGTGCCAATTTCTTGGCCCCAGAATAGTAGTAGGACTAGAAGTCAGAGCAGTTGATAAGATATTGATACATCCTGAAATGTACCCAGAATATAAGGAACATATATTCTCATTGGCAAAGATGTGTTAGTGGTAAGAGTTTCTTGGAAAACTCATTCTATAACATATATTTGTGCTTCATCTGTCACTAAAAGTACATAGTAAATTGACAGCTCTGAATTTTGAGCATGTTTGAATCTTTGCCATTGTTTCTGAATAATTTTTTTATATTAAAGATAAAACTTTAAAAGGCTCTTTGTTTCTCCTTTGTGATGGCTAGTGCCACGTTGCAAAACGTGTTAGCTTATCTCAACTTCAGAACCTGGTTTCATCTTAATTCCAAGGGATAAAAGGTAAAAACCTTTAGAGCCATAGCTTACTGATAAGCTTGGAGCAAGTGTAATAGCAGCAACACTAATCAAAGTAGTTACTATTAACTGGGTTCTCAAGAATGCCAAACATTTCTGTCGATAAATAGAAACGTAAATATACATAGTAACACACGCAGACACAACACACACGCTTCATATTTTTTTTTTAATTTAGGTTAATGTGAGGGTACAAACAACCAAGTCATAATATTTGAATTTGTTAGGTAGGATCCCTCTTGTAGTTATGTCCTGCACCCAAAAGGTGTGCTGTACACCCCTACACTGTGCCCATTCAGTTAGAGCACCCCAATGCCTCCCCTCTCCACCTCATTCCCTCTTCCCTCACTTGAATTAAAATGAGTGTTATTATATGTGAGCATGAATTAGATCATCTACTGGCTCATCAACTTATTACTGTTGAGTACATTGGATATTTGTTTTTTTTCAGTCTTGTGATATTTTACCGAGAAGAATGTGTTTCAGCTCCATCCAGGTTAATACAGAAGATGTGAAGCCATCATTTTTATGGCTGGATAGTATTCCATGGTATACACATACCACAGTTTGTTAACCCATTCCTGAGTTGATGGGAATTTAAGTTGTTTCTACATCTTGGCAATTATAAACTGAGCAGCAATAAATAATCTAGAGCATATATCCTTATGGTAAAATGATTTTTTTTTCAATCTGGGTAGATGAGTTCTTTGAGGATTCTCCATACTTCTTTCTAAAAAGGCTGTATCAGTTTGCAGTCCCACCAACAGTGTAAAAGTGCTCTCCCCCTTCTAGACTTTAGGCTGTATTGCAACTCCATAGTAAAAAAAAAAAAACAGCATAGTTTCGGCACAAAAATAGGCACATATACACTTGAAACTGAATAGAAAATCAAGAGAGGGAGCCAATCTTCTATAGCCATCTGATCTTTGATAAATCAAACAGAAGCATACACTGGGAAAAAAGAAAAAAAAAAACCCCTTTTCAAAAAATGGGGCTGGGAGAACTGGCTAACCACCTATAAAAGACTGAAACTGGCCTGCAGCTTTCACCACTTACAAAAATTAAGGCAAGATGGATAAAAGATTTATGCCTAAGGCATGAAATGATAAAAATTCTAGAAGAAAGTGTGGGAAAAACTCGTGAAGATGTTGGCCGTGGGAAAGATTTTTTGAAGACTTCCATGGCAATTGCAACAACAACGAAACAAACAAATGGGACTTAGTTAGACTGAAAATATCCTGCCCACTTGATACTCTTAACCAAACATATAATCTATCATTAAGAGTTTCTTTTTTTTCAAATATGGGAACTAAAACTTAGAAATAATTCAATATCTTTCCCAAGTTTTACAGATATTAATATGCTTAATTATAATGACTCCAAAAACTATGCTTTCTCTACGTGGTAATTTCTTTCACATCCGGCCTCCACACAGTTCTACCATGATTAAAGTGTAGTTCACTAAAACTCCGGCTTCTTCCTTAGGCTTGGTTCCTTTGTGCCTTGTCACCCCCCACCCTCTTTTCCAGCCCCTATAGTTTATACATCTAGGTACCAGGGATCTTTTGCCTATGAATGTGCACAAATGACTCTCCAAGGGCCAAAACAGGAAGAAAGTTCCTAATTAAGGTAAAAAGTTTCCACTCAAGACTTCCTTTTGTGAAGGAAGTTTGTTTTCTGAACTGGATAGTCCATCAGAAAGTTCCTAATTAAGGTAAAACGTTTCCACTCAAGACTTCCTATTGCGAAGGAAGTTTGTTTTCTAAACTGGATAGTCAATCGGATGCCCCAGAAAGTAGAGGCCACTAAAACAGGAATGGATTACACAGAAAGGAAGCACTTCTAAATCTAAGCAAATAGATGGGGAATGAGGTGTGGCTATTTTAAGGGGCTTGAAACTCTGTATATGGGAGCATAGTCATTTTACCTTTTTTTCATATGCACCTTGGCACACTCCACTCAAACCAGAGCATAAAATTTATTTACTGTTTCCAGTACATCCTTATGATATTATGCAGAAGCAACCTCTGTACTTTCCTGAATTTGACCATCTATTTCCCTGGAGATCTGAAAGCTATTCTCACAGTAACATCAACCTCGGTTCTTACATCATTACTTGAACCTAAATTCTTGAATATTCTATTCCATGCTACTTGTCAAACTCTGGAAGAGATTACCGCGAAATCACATATTTCATGGATAAAAAAGTTTAGATAAGATGATATACTTTTTCAGATAAAAGATACATTTTACTTTCTCAGAGGAACCACTGTTTTTTCTCTTGATAGCTGAGGGATATTTGTTGATTACTTTTTTTTAACATCCTATATCTTCAGAATAATTCCTCTAAGAGACCTTTCAAGTCTTGGGTGCTTTTATTTTTACTAATATCTGTTTACTCAAAACCATTACATCTTTTTTTTCCTCCAAAAGCATACCTTAAAATGAATTAAATGAAGAAAATATTACTCTTTAACAGAAGTATAAAGTATTTTTTACTAAAATTATTCTATCCACATTGTAATTTGATGAGGCATGACTTTTCCTTCTTTAAACAACTTTACATGACCCAGAACTTGCACTTTGTCTTACATGCTGGATAAATGTAGCACTGGGGTATTATAAAGAGGAAAATCCTCTATATACTTCTCTAAATAAATTGTTTCTGATCCAAAGAAATTTAGGAGGCAGCCAGGCATCACCATGTAGTCTCTTAATTAGAAAACAGCCAATCTTATTACCATAATTATTTGTGTTTAATTTTTGTATTGTCCCACTATATCATTTGCTGTGTTGGTTCCTTTCATTTGTTGTATTAATTAATGCTCTGCACTCAAAACTATGTTAGCATTCATTATATGCTGCAAAATAACCTGCCAATCTGTATAGCTCTTGTTAATTCAAGGAAAGACAATGAAACTTATGTGTCCCGTTACCTTCTCTTTTCAAAGATTGACAGTAGTTTGAATAATTATCTAAATGTGTTGGTTGTAAAAGAGTTTAAGAAACATGGCACTGGCCTCTCTCTGTTCTATAATATAAACAAAATAACTGAGACATTAGTTCATAAAATCTAAATATCCCAATGTATTAATACTGCATATTTTCCTGTTTTGCTATCTGGCATATCATCATTTTTTGTTTTCAGAGTTTATTTATATCCTACTTATTGTTATTATGTCCATTATACTGTAATTCTTTACACAATATAATTACTACTATCTGTTTAAAATATTCATTCCCTATTATCTGATGAACATTTCATGATGCTTTTGATGGGAAGCAAATACTGCAAGTAAGAGAAATGGGAATGCATTTCAAAATTTATACTTTTACAAAATATAATCAGCTTATCATTGAAAATCATAGGCAGCAGTAAATCAACAGGTATTACTTGCCTTTATTTCTCAATTCATCTAAAGGAAAAATCAAAAAGAGTTCATTCTGAAGAAAATACACACTGAATTAATATAATTACACAGCCTATTTACTAATAGAACACTTCCTAAGGAGAACATAGTCGATTGTGTACTCTGATTCTTTCATGATATACTAAGGTAATCAGTTTATTTCTATGACTGCTCCTTTATGATCTGTGAAGTTTAGAAAAATAGAAGTGCTATTACCATAAGGTTATGGGACTGATTTTAAAGTTAGAATCCCAGAAATTATACCTGCAAATGAGTGTTAAATCTTTCAAAAACATCTGACTTATATCTTAAGTGTCATTCATCATTGACCTTTAACATCCATGTAGTAAAATCCTGCAATCTAAAAATGATTGGGATATTATTGCTATCCTATTAGCCTTCTCTTCTAATGGTAAAGATTCATGAAAATATATTTTTAATATTTCTAATATACTTCCCATTGTGGACCCCAATTACCATCTCTAACTAGGTGCTTTCCCTATATTTTCTGTTAGTAATTGCTGTTTTTATTAGGAGTGTAAATGAATTCAATTGTTCATCTCTGAAATGAATGTTATTTACAAAAGCAACATGTCGAGTTTTTGAGTTATTTGCCTTTGTTTATTTTCCATTTCAGTACTCTGATTTTATCTTTCTGCCCACCATACCTGTGATAGCCAACTGTTACTTGGATTTTAAGATGAAGTAACAACAGAAGCCTTTTAATATCCAGATTTACTTTAGTTAGTCCAGTGGTATGATCTTTGGCAACCTTGGTGAGAACAGTAACAGTGGGAAGCTCTAGTAGAAGCTTGCAGCAACTTGTTCAGAAGTGAACTAAAATGGAAGGGATAGACATTCAAATGTAGGTAGCCTTTTTAAAAGCTTGACTGCTACAAAGTGGAAGAAGATTACTGAGGTAGAGTCCAAAGTTGTCCTTACTTGATACCCACTAGTTGCATGATAACAATCAGGCCTATTCTCTGTAAATTTTTAAATTCTCTAATTTTCTTTAACCAAAGTCTTACATAGTCTACATTCTTTTTCCTCAGGCTTGCCAGGTGGCATTTTGCTCATCTGACAAATTATTATTCTGCCCTCTATGGATAATAATTGGTTGTGAAATTGCAATTCAAAGTAACATAATGATGTACTGACAAGACTTTCAGGAAATTCAAATGAACACCACCAATAATGAGTGTGGCACTGGGGAACAAATACTGAGGCTGAACGAGATATCCAGCATCTCTGGTGTGACACAATCTAAGCAGTCTACACAATATCAATAGTCACGATGAGGAGAAAATGGGGTAAAAATCTGTCAACCATGGTGAAAGATAGACCTTGAGATTCTTTCATTCATTTCAGGGTTTGGTGTCCAGATTTCCAAAGGGAACTTTTCTCATATGATGAGTGTTGTCCTGGGTATCTCAGAGTTAGGACCTTAACTGTTGATATTAAGGAAGAGAAGATAGGGTGATTTCCTTTGAGGCTCTGTACCCTCTGGGATGAGAAAATTCAACTGGGAACCTGTGGGGTTAGGCAATCTCAGAAGATAAATAAAGTTTAAGAGTTGTTGGTTCCCAGGAGGGACTGGTTAGGTCCTAGGGTTACCCATATTTTCTTAGAAAAACCTTTAAGCTTCATTGCTCTGAACTGTCTTTAAACTGACAGGAACTATAAGAACATTTTTCTAAGATGTTGTGCCTTAAGATTTAAAAATATTGAGAACATCAATAATTTGTGTTTTTTGGATCATTACATAGAAATTTTTGTCCTACAAACCTTTTATGCTTTTGTACAGGCTGAATGACCTCCAGATTTCTTTAATGTTTATCACTATTCATTCATGTTAATGAATCACATCATTTTTATTTACTTATTTATTTATTCATTCATTCTTTTTTTTTGGCTAGGGCTGGGTTTGAACCCACCACCTTGGCATATGGGGCCAGCGCCCTACCCTTTTGAGCCACAGGGGCTGCCCATGAGTCACATCATTTTAAGGGTGCCATTAACACCTTACAATTCTAATCAGAATTGATAGTTGTTGGACTTGTGATATTTAAGACCCAATTTTTATAACTAATAGTTATATTAAAGAGAAAAACAATCACCTGAACAGAGGAGCTCTGGAGAGTCAATTTGCTGGGTGTTTGGGATACTCAAGATTTGAACCAAAACTTTTTCCACTTTATAATCCTAGAGTCATAAAATGTTTCTTTAAATAATTATTTACATATTCACAAATTCGTATATTTCTGCAAATAGCATTAGGGCATCCAACTGAGAGAAAGGATTTTCTTTTTTCCTCTCATATGTTGGACAAGGCAAAAGCAAATCTGAGAAACCTCAAGAATTCACCTACAGTCACCAATTTGCGAAAGTGCCATTTGAAATCTGTGTCCTGCTGAGGCTCTAATGTCCAATTTCTTTAACAGAGGATTTGCGCATGAAGTATGATAATGTTTGGCAAGGAAATTAACATAGTCATAGATGGAACAAATACAGAGTACCTCAAATTAACTACAGAGCAATTACAATGACATTGTGCACTGTGTAATAGTCCATTAAACAATATTAGATCACCAGCTTCCTCTGTTGCTGGCTTTATTGTCAGGAACAAAAGTAACTTAGCCTGAGTAGCATTTTGTGTGGCACTTAGGATTTTACAAATGCTAGCACACCAGGTCAGTTGGGGGTTCTGAAATATCATCAGAAACACACACACGCACAACCTACTTTAAATGTTTGTTTTTTTTTTAAGTTGTGATTCAGAGGTGTCTTCTTTTGTAACTTATAAATACACAACTGTTGGCATTTATATATACAGTTAGATAGTTTTAATTCTTAGATAGTGATTTCATTGATATAAACATATAATATATACAAATCTATGCATTTTTATATATCATATTTGTATATATTAAATGTGTAAAATGTTTTAAAAATCATGCAGAGATCTTCACAAGAAAAAAGATATTACACTATCAAATTCCTATCATCACACTGCTTCCAAATAGGACTTTATCCAAATGCTCCTGGATGAAATTTTTATTTTCTTTGAAAATGCTCTAGGCAAAACAAACTTATAACTTTCCTCTATGTGTAATTTCAAATAAAAGTTTTCTTTTCCTGAAAGAAAATTTCTTCATATAATAGCATAACTACAATTTTTTCAATGTTATGATTTTTAATTTTTCTGCATGAAGGAAGCCAGTGATTATACATATACTCCCATATATGTAAGTAAAATATAAGGTCATGAGGAACTTTGTACTATTGATCACTGTTTTGTAGCACCTAGGGCAGTCTCTGTCCCGCAGGAGATGCTGAATATATGTGCAATTTATATTAGGATAAGATGCCTACTCGTTGAGACCAGTGATAGAGACAGGTAGAGTCCTGTCAGTGAATTCCCCATTTGCAAAATATGATTATGCATTATCACTTTGTTGTCAACCCTCCTACTTATTGTCAAGGATCATGTTAAGTGTGGGTTTAAGGCAAGTCAGAAATCTATAAATGTGCTTAATTCTCCATTGATTACTAGACTTACAAAGCAGCATTCTCACAGACTGTATGAGGAATTTGGGGCCCAGAGTTAATTGTCTGAATAAAGCTCTATGCTCAGTATTAGATTGCAGTTCTCTTTTGGTGAAGACTATGCTCCCCCAACCACACTATTTGTCAGAAACAAACACAGCTGAAGAGTTCCACTAACTGATGGAAGTCAAGCCACCTGAAAGTGCCAGTGACTACACACAGTGACCCTCATCCCAACTTCTGACCTCTTATTGTGCTGATGTGAAAAATTCACTTCCTTTGGCTAAATTACCTAGTCCAGCCAACAGATCCATTAGCATAAAGCATGAGTGTGAATTACTTGTTTTTTTAACCATACCGTTGGTCCCTTTCAAATCAAAGTGCTTGAAGTATACTGCTATGAAGGTAGATATCAATAACTGGTCATCTCTGAACTTAACAAACACTGCTACAAAAATAAATTACTTTAAAATAGAACACAAATAAATGAAAAATAGTCAACCTCATAATATGTAGTATAAAAACATAGTCTAAGATCCAGACCTTCATATTATGGGCTACAAGCATTTACAGACATGTCTCATACTGAGGGAATAGATTAGCGCTGCCCCTAATTTTGTACCTTCAATGCCTGAGAAGCTGGATGATTTCTCATCCTTTAATACTGAACCATAAAGCCTGTGTTTTACAGCATAGCCATAAACTTGAATGACAGAAAATAAATAGTTAAAAACTAATCAAATGGAAAGCAAAGGCCCGAAGTGACCTTATTCATTGGAACTCGGGAGATATAAACTGTAACTAAAGGCTAATTGGATAAAGAATGAAAGACTTACATTGTATACATGAACATAATTAAGATCTATACAATTATGTAAAAATTACTTAAATTTAAATGAACAATATTCTCTGAAATAATCCATCCCTATGTCTAGAATACATTTAAAAATGTAAGAGATTTATTCACCAATTCAATATGCATTCCTCACTCACTACTTACATATCAGTTACCGTCCATGACAAAAAAGAAGTTCTAAACCATGGAAAATTCTTGTTCTAACGGGCCATAGGAACAGCAAGTTGAGAGTGCTGAGAGAAAGTTATAGGGAGAACTAAATTTTGGAAGAGCACCTAACCAGCCTGACCATGCTGACAATACTGACAGAAAATGAAAATAATCAGAAGGGAGTTGGATATTAAATTAATGATAAGTACAAAGAAATCATTCACAATAATCACAAATAAAATAAAATACCTAGGAATACATTCTACATTCTAGGTATAAAGTTTTTCTTACAAATCATTTATATTCTAGGTGAAATATCTCTGCAAATAGAACTACGAAACACTGAGAAAAGAACTGATAGAAGCCACAAACAAATGGGAAAAAATTACCATTCTTAGGGATTGGTAGAATCAATATTGTTAAAGTGTCCTTACTACCCAAAGAGATTTACAGGTTCAAGGCAATCTTCACCAAAATACCAATAGCATATTTCACAGATCTAGAAAAATAAATCTATGATATTGTTTGGTCATAAATCTATGACCAGGAGAGAGCCCAAATAGCCAAAGCAATCTTAAGCAAAAAGAAGAAATTTGAAGGTACTGCATTATCAGACTTCAAACTATACTACAAGGTTACAGTGACCCAAACAGCATAGTATTGGCACAAAAATAGAGACATAGACCAATGGTACAGAACAGATAACCCAAATATAAAATCATTCACTTAAAGTCAATTGGTCTTTGACACAGCAGACAATAAAATATACTGGGAAAAAGAAGCCCTATTCAGTAGATGGTTCTAGGAGAGTTGGATAGCCACATGCAGAAGAATGAAACAGGATTCATATCTCTTATTACTCACAAAAATTAATTCAAGATGGATAAAAGACTTAAATGTATGGGATGAAATCATAAGAATGTTAGAAGAAAATGTTGGAAAACTCTTCCAGCTATCCTAGGCAAAGAACTTATGAAGAAGGCTTCAATGGGAAGCATAGTAACAACAAAAATTAATGAATGCATTTTATTTGAATTAAAAACTTTCAGCACAGCCAAGGAAAAAATCAACAATGCACATAAGCAACTTACAAAATGGTAGAAAATATTTTCATGCTATACAACTGATAAAGTACTAATAACCAGAATCTACAAAGAACTCAAACAAATCAGGAAGAAAAAAAAATACTAAAAAGTGGGCAAAAGACATGAACAGAAACTATCAAAACAAGATAGACCAATTGTCAATAAACATATGAAAAATAATACTCACCGTCATTAATCATCAGGGAAATGCAAATTAAAACCACAATAAGATATCACCTTACCTGTTATAATGGCTTTTATCAAAAAGTACAAAACCAATAGATGTCAAAGAGCATGTAGAGAGAAAGGAATGCATATGCATTGTTGGCAGGACTGCAAATTAGTAGCACCCCTATGGGAAGCAGCATGGAGATTCCCCACATTAAAAGAAGACCTAGCATTTGATGGTAGGATGGAAATCTCACTGCTGGATATTTAATCAAAGGGAAAAAAAAGTCATTTTATCAAAAAGACACCTGCACTCAAATGTTTATTGCAGCAAAATTCATTATTGCAAAGGCATGGAATCAGCCCAAGTGCCCATCAATTAATGAATGGACTGACAAAATGGTGGTTTATGTATACCATGGGGTACGACTCATTCATAAAAAAACAAATTAATGCCTTTTGCAACAATTTGGATGAAACTAAAGACCATTATCCCAAATGAAGGAAAACCAACCTCCACATGTACTTGTATTGGAACTAACCAACGAGCATACCATGTGCACAGAGGGAAGTACAACTCAATGAAAATCAAGCAGTGGGGAGGGGTGGATGAGGGAATAATGAAAACCTATATAACAGGTACAACAAACACTATCTGGGGGATGGGCACTCTTATAACCCTGACTCAAGCATAACAAAGGCAATCCATGTAATCATAAACATATGAACCCCCCTAATATTTTGAAATAACAATTAAGAAAACAACAAAGACCTAAATAGTTATTAACTCCAAAAGACCTTAACTCCAGGTAAAATAAAAATTTTGGAGGCGGGCGGTGCCTGTGGCTCAAAAGAGTAAGGCGCCAGCCCCATATGCCAGAGGTGGCGGGTTCAAACCCAGCCCCGGACAAAAACTGCATTAAAAAAAATTTGTGGAGAAATCACAAGTCTTACTTAGAATAGTTTTTGTTATTATACTCAAATATGGTGTTAGGATATGGAGAAATTAGCTGAGCAGAAGCAGGAGTTGGGAGGGGTAGGTACAGAAAGCTTCCACAGGAAGATCAAGAAAAAAAATGCCTAACATAGGAAAATCTAAAAGTAGAAATACAAATATGTTTTGTGTGATACAGAGGTATACACCAAAAAATATATAAATAAATGTTTTGAAAATTGTAGCTAATAGGGAATGAGAAATTTGGAATTAGGTCGAGAAAAAGGTATATATATGAGTGTACATGTATGAGTGATTATATATGTACAGTTGACCCTTGAACAACATGGTTTGAACTGCATGAGTCTACTTGTATTTGAATTTTCTTCCACCTCTGCCACCCCTAAGACGCAAAACCAAGTCTTCCACGTCCTCTTCTTCAGCCTGCTCAAGGTGAAGACCAGGAGGATGAAGGCTTTATGCTCCAGTAGTTCTCAACCTTACTAATGCTGCAGGAATTTAACTATTTTCATTTAAAAAAGGGGTTGCTACCCACAGGTTGAGAATCGCTGCTATGTTGATGCACTTCCACTTAATAAATAGTAAATACATTTTCTCTTACTTTTGATTATCTTAATAACATTATGTATTCTGTGTTATTTTTATGGTAAAAATAGAATATAGACTACAACTAAAACGCATATTAGTCAACTATTTATGTCATTAGAAAGGCTTTGTGTTAACAGTAAGTTATTAAATTTTTGGTGAGTCATATGTGGGGTTTGCACTGCATTTGTTCAAGGATTTGTATGTGCATATGTGTATGTATGTATGTACATCTTCTTACATACACAGATTTCCTAGCCCTTACTCAAAATACTCAGCACCCAATATGTTTGGATTTCAGAATTTTGAGAATTTTGCAGTATGAGAGATTCCATAATGAGGTATCTTGGGGATAAGACCAAAGTCTAAACATGAAATTTATTTATGTTTTATATAACCTTATACAGATAGCCTGAAGGTAATTTTATAATTTTTTAATAATTTTGTGAATAGAATAAATTTTGACTATATTTTGTCTACAATTTGTCAGATGAGGGAAGAAATGGAATTTTCTACTTGTGGCCTCATGTTAGTGTTAAAAAAATTTTAATTTTGGAACTATTCAGATTTTGGATTTTTAGAATAAGAATGCTCAACTTTAGATAATATAAAGACACATATCTATCTATGCATATGTTTGTGTGTGTGTGTATATAAACACAAGAATATAGATGTGTCTGTATATAGATAACCTGCAAAATCCAGAAATAAGAAGTTTAGTCTAATCTTTTACTTACGTTCAATAAACACTGATGAAGGACATTAAGAAATATTTATCGCAGCTCAATTTACAATCACCAAAACATGGAAACAACCTATATTCCCATTATCCCAACAATAGATTGACAACCTCTGGTGAATGTATACCATGGAATATTATTCAGCCATTAAAAACGTGGAGACTTTGCATCTTTTGCATTAACCTGGGTGGAGATAGAACACATTCTTCTTAGTACAGCATCCCAAGAATGGAGAAACAAGAATCTAATGTACTCAATTCTAATATAAAGACAGTACACGATTGAATACAGGTGGGGGTAGGGGAATGAGGGAGCAGGGAGAGGGGAAGATGGAGGCGGATGGGGGGGGCAAGGGGGAAGGCAAAACCCCTGGGGAGCAGAAAAAATTACAAGAGGAACTTTACCTAACAACTGCAATCAGTATAACTTAATTAAATCCTCAATGAATCCCAAACAATTAAAAAAGAAACAACTTGTCTTTCAGATCTTCCTGATGGGTTTTAGTCTCAATATCTCCCATCATAGTAATTGTTAAGGATATCATTAGGTGGCCTGTCACAGTGGTTCCTGTCTGTAATCCCAGCAAGAGAGGATTGCTTGAAGGTAGGTGTTTGAGACCAGTCTGGGCAACAAAGGGAGATACCACCTCCACAAAAAAAATTAAAAATTAGCCAGGTATGAAAAAAAATTAAAATTAAAAATTAAAAAAGAAATATTTATCAATGGGAAGATAATGGCAATAAGAAAAATAAAATTTTTCTCATACAGTAAACATAAAAATAATAATACTACTTGCAATTTAATAGTTGCTACTTAATAAAGCAACTCTGTCAGTTCAAAAATGGCTAGGAGTAAAACATTAATGAAAACGTAATTGAATATTAAGAACATCATATTAACTTTAGGTGTATATTTACATGTAACCAAATCATATATCTGCTACCTATGTCTGATCTGTCTTAATCATTTTTGATTATTTGATAATTTTCTTCTTTAATGTCAAAAATGTCTATCTCTATTATACAAATCAAAACTTTAAAAATGATATTTTTATCACCAGTGGTAGAAGGTAAAGTAAAAGTAAAATTACTGTTTATTTCCTTAGGTGCCATGGGAAAATAGAGCTCCTAAGGCAGTTTGTGAAAGAGTAAAGCATTGCAAACCAGAATAAATTCTCTCTAAGGTTGCTGTCCCTTGCTATTCTTTAGTGTGGGGAGTAGTCCGCCTAAAAAAGGCATTTAGCACTGTGAGGGTACATCTCAGAGGGCTTGGATTTTCCACTGCTCTTACCAGGGCTAGCAGGAGTTCCAAATGTCCAGATTTCTGAATTTGATAAGAATTGACCTTCAGGGAGTCACGTGAGGCTCAGTGAGTAGGGCACTGGCCCCATATACCAAGGGTGGGTTCGAACCCAGCCCCAGCCAAACTGCAACAAAAAAAACAGCTGGGCATTGTGGCAGGTGCCTATAGTCCCAGCTACTCGGGAGACTGAGGCAAGAGAATCACCTAAATGCAGAAATTGGAGGTTGCTGTGAGCTGTGATGCCACAGAACTCTACCAAGGACCTCTGTCTCTTAAAAAAAAAAGGAATTGGCCTTCAAATATGTTCACATATGTGATAGTAGCTCATTTTCATGAAATATTAAATTTTGTGAAAACAAAGTAAATGTACTCATTGTAAAAGAAAAATAAAGGTACACAAGAGCATAATGTTGTTATTTAACACTACACTTCCCAGACTCATTGACTGTTACTTATTAGGGGAAAGAAAAAAAACTGTACTAAATACATGGATCTCTAAATAAATGAAAATAAAGGATGCATTTCTCAAAATTACCTGAGACTGTTTCCCAATGTCATTTACTAACTTTACAATATGCGGTAATAACGTCATTCAAGGCTTTTGCTTTGTTTCCTCCTCTGCTTGTGATAACTTTTCCCACAAGGGGTGAAAATCAAGGAGAGCAAAGAGGCATGAAATTGAAAACAAAGTTAATTTAAGAACTCATTCCTTTCCTGTCTCGTCTAGATACTCCCTTTGTGCTCCTCTAAATATGATAACTCCCTAAGAACGTACTTTCTCAATCAGTGTAGTTTTTTGAAAAAAAGTTTCATACACAATTCAATTAATGGTTGATTTCAGAATGCACTATGAGTATTAGAAGATGTGTTGAAAAATCCTGCAGTGGGAAATGGAAGAACTGAATTATATAATTTTGGCCATCGTGATGAGAGACACACATATATTAGTTACGTCAACTGAGACCTCATTTCTTTTCTTTTTTTTTTTTTTTGTCATTCAGTGGTGTCACATTTTATTTGCTAGGGATTTTATGATGTTGCTTTTTTTTATTTCAGATGAATATGAGGGTACAAACATTTAAATTGCATTGTTTGCATTTATTAGGTGAAGTCTGTTGGCGATCACAGCACCGAGAAAAATAAATAAATGAGACCTCATTTCTATACTGAAAGCTCCAGCACCAACTGGCCTGTAAAGACTTTTCTAGCTCTGAACTTTTTGACTCTAATATATACCTTGGGGACTAACTGAATTGACCTTTCTTTAAAATTTGTGATTTGACTTCCAGTCATCTGTTGAGTTTTTAGGAGGTATCACAGGTTAAGGGAAGCCCTTGCCAAGCCATCTCCTTCCCAAGCTCCATGCTGATAAATGACATCATCTAATGTCTGGGTGTACAGTATTCATCGCATCTATGCTCTTTTCTAATGTCCATAGTGGAGTCAGTTATCACACTGTACATGTATAACTCTGTTAGGATCAAGTTCATTAAATCACTCTCTCCACCAGAAATCAGGACAGGAAAAAGAAATTGGACAGGCATATTTGGGTGCAAATGGATGTGAGAGATAAAAATACATAACTTTAGTGGCAAGGTCTATTATTTTTTTTCATTTTTCCTGATGATATCAGGAAATCATTAGGAAATGTTGTGATAATAAAAGTTTTTCTGATTTCTAATCATATTATATTTACAAAATTTCAAAAGTATGTTTTTAAACAACACAACCGCATAGAACTAAGAGTAAAGCGTGGAGAACTGGCATCCACCAAAAATTGTGCCTGCATATACTAAGCATCTCTGTGTTTCTACACATTCCATGTATGCATGGAGAAATAAAAACATGGACAACAGCACACTACCTCTTACATTACAGTGCGTGCAGTATGTAAAGTGCTCTTTCTTTATGTAGGCATACTACTTTTCTTTTAAAAAGAGAGACTACTGGGGCTTAGAAAGAATAAATTAACAAGCCCAAAGGGAAGGAGCCAAAATTTGAAACAAAGGAAACACAAGACTATATCTATTCATTGTCAGTTGTCCTCAAAGGCCAAGAATGGCATGCTAAAGCTTCAGAGTGGGAAAAAGGAAAACATGAGGGGACAGAGAAAGAGGAAGTGGGGGAAAGAGGCAGCAGATATGATAGCAGAGGGAGAGCTGAGATAGGAAAGCAACATGCGAAAGGGAAAAAAGTTGCTATTCTGGTTCTCAGTTTTTCACATCTGCTTAGATTCAAACAATGTGAATACACCGGTAAGCCACATGCTGCCCTTCGATGATCAGTTCACCTTCAGAGGAATAATTTCATGACAGTGAGGTGTGATCCTTGGCTTCAGGAGTGAGGCTTTCTCTGTACTGGCTGCAAACCATCCCTCACATGGATTCACTTCTCTCCAAACTATGGCCTGGTGTGCAAAATTACATCTGTAGAAGTTTAACTTAACATGTTGGTGCCTAAGAATTTGAATCCTCCAGTGAACAGAAGTCTTGTCAGTTCATTTGTTTTCAGTTGTGCTTATGATTCAAAACACGGTAGGATAAAAATTTGACACTAGGACCTGATTAAAGGGAGAAATGCATTGCACACCAGGAACAGGCAAAGTAGTGACCTCACAGTGGTCAGTTTGGGAATACACAAGTAAGATCTTAGTCTTGCACAGATAAGAATATTTAGCATTTAGTCCAGTATCTCTTTTTTTTCAGCTAAAGTCTCCTATCTTTAAAGATATTAACAATAAGACTTCTTTCTAGTGCCAAGATTCCCATTGCAGTCATATACAAATATTAGTTATGTTTATGCAAAACAGTTTGACTGAAACATGGATCCTCAACAAATCTGCAACTATAAATATAAAAAGAGAAGGAAACTTCTTTCACACAGACCTCAATTAAATTACAATATTAAGTGTGCTGCAGCAGGAGTCCATTAAAGATTTAGTTACCTTCTGTGGTGAACATTAAGAAGCTATTACTCAAATTCTATTTAAACTGTTAAAAGGAATTAAAATGTGTAAGACAGACCATTACATATCACAAGCTAATTTTCTAACGAAAGCTTAGCAGGTGATAGATTGTTTAAGCCTCTCCAAGGTTTCAGTTTCATACTCAATAATTCAGAGACAAGAGCAGGGCTGTGTTAATTCATAATTTGCTCCCTTCCATCTCTCAGTGGAGTGATGTTGCGATGGAGCCTCAGCCTTCATTTGCCATTCTGTGTCTGAAGATGTGCTCTTACGCTCAGCAATTATCACCGCGATAGTGGCGTTGTGTTCTCCACGGACCACAGCTCACTCACCATTGCATTCTCTGATTCCCAACTCAGTATTCCTTGAATTATGTCATGTAGCCTCTGCCTGCTTCAAAATTATTTCCAAAGCCAGAGAAGTCAATTTTCTTGTCTTAGCTTAGAAAATTTGCCCCCCTGTCCAGATAATATGTTATTTTTTTAAAAAACACAGGGTTTTATTCTTATGTTTTCATTTTGAAAAAAAAGACTTACTTTAAAAGTTTTTGATATATACCTCCATCATCTTGACTATCTTTTCTGGTCAGAGAAAGAAAAATGTCCTTTCTTTCTTCTAAATGGGCTCTCACCATTTTTTAAAACTAAAAATTCATTAAAGAGCAGCTATAAGAACAAAAGAAATTAAAATTACTAGAACTGTTGGATAACTCTAACATCAAATGGCATAAAAGAAATACAGGAGATATTATTTGGAACCGAAGACGATTCCTGAAATCATCTTCTGTGTTTTTTACTCACAAGAATTCAGCTCACATTCACAATTAGTTAATAATCACTATGAAATATCATCTATCAAGCGATCAGCATTTCTCCACTCAGAGATGAGCCTAAGGATATTAATTTTATGAACTTTAATGTATGACAAGTATGAACTTTAAATAAAAGTGTTTCAAACTAAGGAAGGCTTCTTCCCTTGGAGAGTGGAGCTGCCCAATCTGACTCAAAGGTCTGAGAAACTGGTGCAATGTCCCAAATATACCAGTAGGAACTGTGGTTATTTAAAAATAAAAATTTATTTTCTTTTAATAAATTTGTGTTGTTTTTCAAATAGTTATGTTTTAGCCCATAAATGCTTGATGAACTTTTTGTTCCTAATTACCTAATAATATATAAACAAATTTATTGTTTATTTCTTAAGAAGTATTCTGATTATCCACATCTCTTTTGTGTATAAGTCTGAACCAAAAATATTCTGACTTTCCTCTAATTTAACCCTGACATTTTTATGAATGCCCATGAACCAAGACAGACACTCTCTAGGAGGGCCCTGTCCAGGGACAAAATTAGGTCAAGGTGTGTTGGGCAGATGAGAGAGAAGAGAGATGCACATTAAGGCCAGCAGAAGTCTGGAGGAAGTAGGAGGCTCAACTAGGAGATGGGGAAAGAGAGACAGGTCCTGGGGGATTCTGTCTCCATTAAGGTTTATACGCATCGTCCCTTAGGCCATCCCACCAGACTCGTGGTTTGGCTAGTTTAAAGAAAACATATATAAAGGTGAGAATTTATTTACATTACTCTGGTGTTCATTGTAAGGGGCTATTGTGATCACCAGCTGTGAAATGTGTTGGGTCTGGGGGCTATGGGAGGAGGAGTAAACGGGCTGTATCACAAACAGCCACACAGGGATGGAAAGTTTAAGCCAAAAGGGAAAGGGTACAATTGGACTTCCAACAACTTACATTAGGCCTAAAACTGGATGCCATGGCAACAACTATATTAAATAAATGGGCATTTATGACAAAATGGTAAAATCAAGACCACATCAAGAGAAACAATATTTTCTAATATTCAGTAAATTGTTGCAATTATTGAACCATTATGATGTAAGAAATCAGAATTGAAAGACTATCATGCAGAAGATGAATAAATTTTTTCTACAAATGTTTAAATGATGTTTCAGTTAAATGAAAAAAACTTGCGTATAACTACACTTGGGGTTCATTGTGGGGCAGAATTCACCAACTAGAGTTTCCAGCCATGAGTCAAGGGCTCCCTCACAAAGAAGTAAAAGTCCCACTGTTCAAAGTGTCCAGGCAAGGCCTGGACTATTATCTGTCACAGATGTTTTGTAATGGATGGACTAAGAAGAAGGACTGCAGAAACAACAGCGGTTAAGATTGCTGACTCTATGATGATTCTGATACTCTACTTTCCAGTTAAATAATTCCAATAATAAGTTAAGTAACAGCATGCTATGTGCGATAATCTCCAAGTCTCTGGTGAGGCTTTGCTGTACTCCTTCTTTGGTTTAATTTAACAAAGATGGAGCAATATTTTCATGAGTCTCATGTATGTTCCACCTCCATAGCATTGAACATTATTCCACAAACATTCATCAATTGGTATAGTTCAGAGTGTCCACAGTGCCTGTGTTGCTGCCTGACATATAGCAAGCACTCATTTAATAGCTGTTTTTATGAAAGAATGTATAAAATGAAAAGTAATCTTTTATATCTGTCAATTACTAGCCATAATGCCTTGAGAAAATTATGTGACATCTGTAAGCCATCCGTGAATTCCTCAGTTTCTTTAAAACTGGGTTTTAAATTGAACATAGCCTTTATGTCCTCTTCCCCAGGACCAGCATAATAGTAACTGTAATTTGTAGTAAGCTCTTGAAAGTGGAAATGAAAATTAAGGAACAATTATGAGAGATCCCACTGAGAAAGAAAAGATAGGAATGGACAATTGGATAGACCTTGAGTTAAATCACATTCTCAAGGTACACAACTGAGCAAAGAAGTGACACGGTCACTTAGCCCTGGGTTAAAAAAAGATATATGGAAAAATGTGCTTGTGTACATTTCTCAAATTGGTGAATCATGCAGTACAAATCACTAAGACAAATTGCATCTTGCCCTTCATCTTTCACACTTACTGATACAGACTGTAGAAGAGATACTCTTTAAGGTAAAGCAGTGGTTCCCAGGACTGCTACACACTGGAATCACCTGTGGCATTTTAGAAACTTCTGGTACATGAGTTCCAGCCTTAGAAATTGTGATGTAATTGGTCTAGGGTTCCAGAAGTTAAAGAGATCTGTAGTTAATTCTAATGTACAGCCTTTGCTGAGAACCATGGAGGAAGCGAGAGCACTTTTTCTTAATCCCCTGCACTGTTTAAAATATTGATTGCCCGTGACTAAGTGATTATAATTAGATTCTAATGAGCCAGAATTCTATGGACCCTTGTTCTCAAAGTGTGGTCCTCATACCAGTTTTATCTTCTGGGATGTCAGAAAAACAATTTTTTAGAGTAATTCAGGCTTATGAAATCAGAAATTTGGGCTGAGGACCCAGCAAACTGTTTTGCTGAGTGATTCTAAAGCACTCTCACTTGTCAATCACCGCCATAGGATATAGGAATTTTAAAGAATCCCACAAAGCCTGTTGTCACCAGCCACATTTAATTAATGTTTTCATGTTAATAGAGTTGACAGTGCTAAAAAAAAGCAAAATCAGCTCTGTGAGAGATTATAAAGAAGCCTCCCTCTCAGTTACGGGAAAGAGAAGTCTTATGAGGAGCAGTAAAGAATACTGCACATTGAACAAATGACAGCTCGGTTTTGGCAATATAAAATAGAGGTTTTTTTTTTTTAATTTCATTCAAATTTGAAAGGTGTTAAATTTAAGACAGGGGATTAAATTAGTAAGTGCCCTTTTGTGACATAGACCCAGGTTCAATCACGCAAAACAAGGCAAAAACCATAGAAGATGAATATCAAACTCAGGACTCTGTAATAAGGACTTTTGAATTGCTTTAAAATGTTTAAATACAAAAGAAAATGAACAGTTTAAATCAGTAGGTAAATCCATTATTCAACTGAGCTCAATAATGCCATGGGTACATACTAAGGATATAAAGGCTCTGTAGCCTTTTATAAACTACTTCCAAATCTCATTCATGTACTATCTGCAAGGAGAAAGTAACCCTAAGAGAAGTGGTTTCCCTTGCCTTTTTCCTGCCAGCACAAAATGAATATTGAAATAATTGCCAATGGGAATGGCACCAAAGACCAATTCCCAAGGGCATGAGACCTAGAGCAAGGAGGAGAGCCAGGGCATTCTCAGTGTGTGTAATGGGGGAGTAGGTGCCTGATTTGGGGATGAGAAAGATGAAAAGGTATCAGAGCTTGGAGAAGGTAGCTTAGTGCAGAGTGAAGGGGCTGGAAGAGAGGGAAAGAAAATCTTTTCTTTCTTTATGGTGTAGTACAGCATTGACTCAGTTCACAGACCACTTGTCTGGGAGTGGGTATACTTCCATTTGTTTGAGAAATATTAATATTACAGATGTCCTAGGATAGATATTCCTCTGTTCTTCTCTAATAGTTAAATACTTAATAGTTAAATATTTTGTAAACAAGGACTGATGACAAGACACATGCATTTGTAATTTGAACATTTTCACTAGGTGGAAATGGTAGAAAATAACCAACTTGTCATGTCAACTGATTCAAAATCATAGTCAACATCCTCCCAGTTCCAGGGCATCTTCTGATGCTTGCTTTATCTGTAAACCACAGTGTGAGATGGCTTTACAGGAAAGAAAAGGATAGGCCAGTGTGCTGGTTTCTGCAAAGCTGAGGATCAGGATTTGGCAATAAGCCTCTCTGAGGAATACCACCACAAAAAAAGAAATGGCAGGGTAGAAGTTGCCCAGCTGGAAATTGTTAGAAAGGGAATTCTGGGCAAAGGAGGGATACTGGAGAAACTGACAAAAGTGCCTATTTGGGAAGGCATATAACATGGTGGGGCCTGGCCTTGCCTCCCTCCCCTCCCCTCCTCTTTCTTGCTTGCTTGCCTGCCTTCCTTCCTTCCTTCCTTCTTTCCTTCCTTCCTTGCTTTCTTCCTTCCTTCCTTTTTTAGAATAAATGGGACTAGGAATGTATGCAGAGTGTACTGTAGTTTCATGGGTGAATGGCTGGGGAGCCTTAGAGTTTGCCTTTGTAAATTCCATATTCAACATACTAGTAATTATCCCAAGAAATCTGAGTAACCAAAGAATCAGGCAGTCAACTCTAAAAATACATAAGGCTAAATGCCTTAGATATCTTCTTAAGACTTTAATTTATTTATATTGTTAAAATCACATTCTGGAGATTACAGTATTTCAACTTTTTCCTACTGCTTATCCTATAAGAGGACCTAGGTAAATGTACTTAAATGAATGATTGACTGATATCTAGAAAGCCTCATAAATTTGGGGAGAGCCTTCTATGTTAAATTTCACGGTCACAGGTTTATACATTTTTATCCACCTATTTGTCTGAGGTCCATGATATACTATGTGAAGGCTACAAAGTAAAAATATGTTAAGGGCTTAAATTCAATTTGTGTCAGCTGATAATCACAGTAGGAGTAGGGCTTGGATCTGAGGCACTTATAGTAGGTCCTTAAGGAAGAGAAAGGAAGTGAGACCCTGAAGATCATGTCCAAGGATATAAAAAGATGACTAGCTATCCACAGTCAGTCCTCAAAACTTCATTGGATTAGGGTCAGCATTAGTATTCCAGGGTCTAATGTGAGGGATCACCAGAAAGAACAGACAAGAATGCTCATGACTCAGGTGGGGTGTTGAGCTAGTAACAGAGCTGTGTGTAACTAGCTTGGGGTAGTAATTACAGAGTCCAGTGTAGTGGGAATGAGAGCTGATGAGAATGAATCACGAGGTACTGAAGTTCACAGAATATCAGGTCCCAAAAATCAGCTGAAGGACCATATATTAAGTAAGGCAGGTGTTTGGGGTTCATGTTAGGCAGAAATTTCCATAGATAGAAAGACTGTGGTCAATGGGTCACATGGGTCACATGGTGAGCGGGGTCAATTGCAGCCCCCCTCTGTCAGTATGCATAGAGGCTCTTAAAAATCGACCTGCCTTGACAAAGGCTTAGGGGAGGATAGGAAGATGTTGAGCCTGTGTATTGAGATCACTGGAACTTCTAACGAGGCAATAATAAAGTGGTATAAATTCAGGCTTAGTAAAGAAGAATCATGGTTCTGTACAATGGCTATCTGGAATAATAGATTGAATGGCATGAAATAAATAGCATAAAATATTTCCCCCTAAAAAGACCAAGAATTCCAATTTGAGTGAGTTTCTTTGATGTTTGTCAAGCTTACTGTGAAAGAACTCCTAATTCCATTCCCGTGCTTCCTTTGCTTGAAGACAGGGCCCAGAGGTCTGGCTATTTCCCATGAGTGAACAGGCGCTTTCACTGCGCTTAAGAGTACCTGGGAGTGCTGAGCACGCAGTGCAAACACCAATTACTCTATTAATGACAACAATAGCAGAAAGGGTTGAATAATTAAATGACTATTGTACACACGGGGTTCATGTGGATTTGCAATTTATAAAACTTTTTTCAATTATTCCAGGGCATAATGTGGAAAAGGATGAAATTGAAAAGAAAATTGAACATCTTACTAATCTTGTGGGTACCTCAAATGTTCATACCAGGTTCCAGTTATCCTGTAATGATTTTTAGGCTTTTCAAGTAAAAGAGAGACAAGCATGGTAAACACGAGTGACTGATAGAAGTGTTGGTTTAGTGAGTTCTGGGTCAGAAAGTTATTGAAAGTCTGATTGATCTGTTTAACGGCATCACCTTCATATAGCTTGTCTCCATGTCTTTATCAGTCTGGTTATTCAGTTTGCGAATAGAGTTGCTGGCTCCCCAGAACAAGTTCTTAAGGGTATTTAAGCATTTTCTGTTTCTCTTCTATGGATCTAGAACCTGACTCAGTTAGCTTCTCTTCAGTCTCTCAATTCATAGGTCTCAATTATTTAGTTATGCTTCTCTTTATTTAGATTTATTCCTGAAATGCACACCCTTTGGTGAGTATTTGAAATTGATAGTTTTCTGAAACATGATTTGCAATTAGGATAGAAGTATTTTGCAGCTATATTCAAAGCTTTTGCACAGGGAGAGTAACTCAGCCTGGCACTAGTGGAAACAGGGCTGAGAAAGTGAGTAAGTTTCCATGGAATATCCTAAGATAATTTAGAAAAAACTTAAAGAGGTCCATTTCCTGAAATTTCCATGGCAGCATGGCTTCCACATTAAACTTGGAAGATATTTGTTTTACTACTTTGTAAGAGGTCCAGTAAAATTCTCTGTTATTGTCATCCAGATAATTTTTGTTTTCTTTTTCTTTCTTTCTTTCTTTCTTTTTTCTTTTTTTAGAGATAGAGTCTCATTTTGTCACCCTTGGTAGAGTGCTATGGCATCACAGCTCACAGCAACCTCCAGCTCTTGGGTTTAGGTGATTCTCGTGCCTTAACCTCCCGAGTAGCTGGAACTACAGGTACCCACCACAACACCTGGCTATTTTTTTGTTGCAGTTTGACCCAGGTTGGGTTCAAACTTACCACCCTGGTATATGGGGCCAGCGCCCTGCTCACTGACCCACAGGTGTCACCCCAGATAATTTCCTTTTTCCTTGTGAACTAGAGAAACCAGGAAAGGCATAGTAGAAGAATTTTCTTCTCAATTATAAAAATGCTAAAAAAAGAACTGGGAATGATTATAATGCTGATGTATTTAATGGAAGAATAATGATAATTCAGACTAAAGGTCCTCTAATTTTGTCAAACTGCAGTGAAGGATGGTTTGAACTCCTCTTACACAACCTACATTCTGGGCAACTCCAGGTTGCTGCTTTATTGACTCCTAGAGTTTCTTTTTCTTTTTTTTTCTTTTTTTTTTTTTTGAGGTGTTCTTTCCTTTCTTGACTTCTTTTTTTTTTTATTGAATGGTAACTGTGTACATTGATGCACTTTGGGGGGTACAGTGTGGGGTTTTCACACACAATCCGAAACACTTCCATCAAACTGGTTTCTGACAGATGCCCAAACGACAACCCAAGGTTTAAATCAGTAGTCCATAAACTTCTTTTTACCTGAAAGAGCACCATGAGGTATTTTGTTTGGTTTTAAAAAGCAGTTTGGACTTCTTACTGCTCCATCTGATTCAGTAAATCTTGAATAGGCCTGAGGATTTGGCATCTTAAACAAGTACTCCTGGGGACTGTGAAGGCTTGTACATGTGCAGAAGTCTTTCTGGCCATCACCAAAACAAATTATTTTTCAGCATATCCCTTTGAATGAGAGGTCTAAACTAAATACACAGACACCTCTATACACCTTTGAATCTCAAAAGTTAAAAAGAGGAAAATTCTGCCAAACAAAATATACTTGTCTGAAAGTTTTTTGTTTGTTTGTTTTTTCTGTTTGTTTTGCAGTTTTTGTTTGTTTGTTTTGCAGTTTGAACCCACCACCTCTGGTATATGGGGCCAGCATCCTATTCCTTGAGCCACAGGTGCCATCCCCTTGAAAGTTTTGACTTATAATGAAGAGCTTATTTCATTAGCAAATCAATACAATAGATTCTATAATCCCTGCCAAAGGGATGAACATAATCTATAAATATTAGTCTACAGGTACTTGAATTGGGCTTCTGTTCAATTCATTCAATGAAACAGCTTCTAATATACCTTTTCCCTAAAACAGGGAAAACAGAGAAAAGCAAGAAATGTGAATCTAAAATTGGCATATTTGTGATAACATAAATAGTCTAAGTTTTAATAGATTATTCAGTATATATTTTATGCTCCCCAGAATTTTTCCCAAACGAATCATAGGTGTCTTTGACAGATAAAAAAATCACAAGACTTGTTCTCCATACTCAAAAGTTTCACAGTCTTATCAGGAAGCTCGTATAAGCCCATGATCGAGTTAAATTACAATAAGAGATGCTTCCTTGGGAGACTGAGTCGTGCCATTGAGTAGTCAGGTTTGTGCACGCTGCACAGAAAGTAATGAAATATTTCAGCAAAATAATGTAGAAATGGAAAACCTCTGAGAATTAGAGAAGGTTTTGGTGGACACACAAAATGTGGAACTGGTACTACAAGTTCAAAAGTTATAATGTGAAACCAAAGATCTCTAAATGTTGATTTCTGCCTTTTGAAGGATGCAATTATATGAAATGGTATTTATCATAATGAAGTGTGTTTGACTTCATCAGTGATAGCATCTCTTTGTCTTTCTGGATCATATTACAGATACATGTATATAAAATAGTATTTTTAAAAGGAAAAGTATTCTTCTCTTTTGTTTTTCAACATGCTTCACCTTCTCCCCTGTCAGGCACTAATGTAGAACTAGCAAGGTCGAAGGTGGGCTAAAGATTGTAGCAGCAGGAATACAAGAAGAAATAAAGAACTTCAGGCATTCAAAAGACTATCCTGCTCTAGGATAATTGTAATAAAATCCAGGCATGTATGAAAAGAGGCAAAACGTTCTGCCTTTCTTATAGTCCATATTTACTATGACCCTAGTAACACAGTGGTTCTCAACCTTCCTAATGCCATGACCCTTTAATACAGTTCTTCATGTTTTCGTGACCCCCAACTATAAAATTATTTTCATTGCTACTTCATAACTGTAATTTTGATACTATTATGAATAGTAATGTAAACATCTGATATGCAGGAGACCCCCCAAAGGGTCATGACCCACAAGTTATTGAAAGGGGGCGTAGGATATACATAGAATAAATTGATGGAAATAGAAGACAGAGAGTTTGTCACACTTACTTTTAGAAGCTCTAAAGATAGTTGCTTTGCAGGATGCCTCAACAAAATGAGGCAGAGTATCACATCATTAATTGGTGAAACACATTGTCAGACAGAGAGAGGGTCTCTTCTATATTCCTGCTCTTTAATCTATGCTATCACGTGAATACTCCATTGAAAACTAGCTTGCCTGCCACGGGCCATACTGTGGTGAGATTCTGGGTAATGTTACAACAGAGACGTAGATTTGAGAATCTGAGGTAATTACCCTGCAATATACATATACATGACAGATGCTTAAAGACACAGAAGACAAGGGGAAGTAGAGTCAGCTGGTGGACCCTGATGGAAGGGGCAAAAGAATCAATATCTACCCAAACCAGTCTCATAGCAGTAGACACCAGAAATGAAAGTAAGGTGACATATAGTTTAGAGGACATCTTCCAGTGAAGGGATTAAAAAAAACTTCCTTTCCATGTCTTCAGGTTACTCAATCCCTTTCCTCTACTCACATATCATTTGAAAGTGCCAGGAAGGGGAGGAGTTAAACATGGTTTACTGAATAACTAGCCCAAGGAAAACCTCAATAGTCTATTTGCATTAGTTGGTCCTAACAAATTCTAAACCAGATTGCCCAAATATAAATCATTTTATTTTATTTCCCTACTACGATTTTACATAAATCCTATTTTAAAAGGTCAGGACAGTTATAAATAAAGCAAAGAAGCTACATTTGAGTACAATGTAAATTAATTTGTGAAACAGAAACACACACACATATATAAACATCCTTCATAAAGATGAAAGTTAATTTTAAGTGGCAAATAGATCTTAAAGAAAAAAATGTTTTTCTCATACACAGTGTAATTTGCACAGATGTTTGCCATCCTGGGGATATACAAACATGGCTATGCAGAGTGGGCTCATTTTTCTCTTTGCTTCATCTACTATCTTTCAGGCTCTGCCTGAAGGCTTGTCTGCTGGCATAATGAATGCGTAAAAAACGGAGTTTACTGCAAAGTTTTATAAAGCCTACTGGGGACTACATAGAAACTTGCCCCCATTTTTCTATTTCTCAACTAGGTAGCAGTCCTCTACTCTGCTCTACCCATTTTCTTCCTAATTGGAAAACAAAAGAAACCACGTGATAATTTTTTTGTTTGCTTTGCTCAGATTCTAAGGAGACAGAAAAACTTTTCCAGAATGGTGATGTAAAGAAGTTCAAAAATATGAAGCACACTAGCAAAAATTATCGGGATCAACATTTTCAGAACTCTCAAAAAACAACTAAATGCTTTTTCCATGAGAAAAAGTGTCCAACCCTCAGTAAGTGTAACAAGATTTGTGGCATTTTCTACTTGCCCCATTTCCTGCTCCTTCTTCCCAGATCCATGGCCTTAAAAAACAATAGCCTTAGAACCATGGTATCTGTGAAAACCTAGTAACCTCAGTTAGCAGAGAGAAGAATATAAGGTTTCAAGCTCCCTAGAAACCCAAACTTGAGAGAGGAGACTTTCACAAATTGCGTGAGAGCCCCTTGGAAAATTTCTATTCACTGGATTGTCTTTATTTGTACAGATTCAGAGATGTTTAGTAAGAAAAGACGTGTTCCCAGGACTGTCTGTAACACAATCCTTAATAATCAATCTGTCCAAGAAGGCATAACGAAATATTAGAAAATATTAATACTTTGAGATGAAACTAATAGCCAAAGTAGTAGTTATAGAGACATTTGCACTTATATATGCTTATATTTTAAAAAATTTAAATCCATAATTGAACCCTGACATTTAAGACACTAAGAAAAGAAGAGAAAACTAATTCCAAAACAAGTCAAAAGAAAAAAAATAATAAATGTTAGAACAAAAATAAAACAGAAAAAAAGCGAAACTAAAAGTGGTTAGCAAAACTAAAATGAAAAGTTCTCTTTGAAAGATCAACAAAGTTGATTCGCCTTTAGCTCCACTGACAGGCAGAAAAGAGAGAAAGCTGAAAAAATAAAATAAGGATAGAAAGGACATTGCTAGTGACATTATAGAAGCAAAAAGCCTTAAAAGGGAGTCCTTTGAACAATTGTGTTCCAATAAATTAAACAAAAAACACAAATATATAGGAAGAATTATGCTACTGACCCTATTTGAGAAGAAACAGAAAATCTGAATCAACCTAAAACAGGTAAAAAGAATATGAGGTAGTAATTTAGGAATTCCCATAAGAGAAATCTCATGTCCATATGGTTTTATAAAAAATATATACCAAAAAATTAAAGAATCAATAATGTGAATCCATCATAAAGTCTTTCAAAAACAGAAATCAAAGTGAACTCACAGAGCTATGACATTTGTCCTGTTCCCCTGAAATTACTCTCAATAAAGGCAGAAAATACACACTGGTTCTTTTTAAAAATACTCAAAGAATTACCAGCTACATAATTCAGCTAGACTAGTTATCAAAATTAGTTCAATATTTCTCAAACATTTGCCCGTCAGCCTCCTTTTGTATCCTTTTGTATAATCAATGACTCCAAAGCCAGTTAGCAAGCTGTATATTATAAACAATAGAAAAAATAGGCTTCAATACACTTCCCTAGGTTAAACGCTGTAACTGGGATCTAACATTCTAAATAGACTTTGTGAACTTTGGAAAATGTAAGAGAGGTAAGATTTGTAAAAGATACATGGCTAAGTAATCTAAGGAAAACCAGGGGATTACAAGTCAATGGTGACTTTTAGAAAGTGTAATTCTTTGGCGTCCCTCCCCTTTCTACCTACATGCTGGGTCAAGTGAATAGATGAATTTATTCCATTTTCTGTTCCCATTACAGGTTTTGTCAGGAAAAGTGAGTTATCACAGAATTTTATTGTGTGATACGTTAGTGAATTATAGCAAGGAACAGGGATGGTTAACCTCTCTTATAATTGTATATCTTGAGTGACGATTCTGCCCTTTCCAAGAGCTTCTGGAATAAAAATTTACCTCTTAATGTCTTATAAATTTCAAGGTGCTAATGCTTAAATAAAATTGTTAGAAAAGTGGAGACCTATTCCCTGATGAAGAAAAGTTTCTGTACAATAACCTCAAACAAAAGCAAACTCTCTCAGCTTTCTTACTGGAAATATGGAAAAACTATTTTGAAATCTCATAAAATAAAATTTGGTGTAGACCTGTCTTAGCCTTGCAAAATATTTTGATGGTTTTTACAAATGAGAATATGTGTAATATGTAATTCTAAGGACTGATGTCCTATCTACCTGTTTTAGAGAGTCGTTGACTGTTAAGTCCCCTGAATTTTTACCTTAACAATGTGTTGATAAGGTAAATCAAAGTTTTTTTGTTTTTTTTAAATATGTACTGCAGTAAGGGAGACTATCACCTCTATATACTCAGTACCATCTCAATTAGGGGATTAAGAGGAGGGTCATTGTAGAGGTGGGGGCCACAGCTATGTGGTTTTTAAGGTGGATCTTACAGAAAGAATAATTGGGGGGGATTATTAAAAATTAGATTGTACTAGATAGTATTGAATTGATGGATACAGCAAAGTCTTAATGTAAATTTTGATGAGCGAGCTGTTAGCCTTGATATGAAGCTATTTTAGTTGAGTCACAGTCTTAGCTCTCAGGAGGAAATATTTCCTAGAACAAGTAATTAGGCTATTTTTCTTATTACCAGTATTGTTCAACTGTATGATCCCACGAACAGAAGAATACACAGGGAAAGACAATTATGTTTTTTTCAGTTCTCAAGGCCAATTTGAGTTCACAGTTACTATTAAGACCCTCAAGAAAATATAAGAACTGACATTAGCACAAAGCTGGGTACAGCAGGTGGCTCAAAAAAGCCCCATGCAGGAACTCTCTTGCCCTGTGCTGGTTGGGAATGTGAGGTGAAATTTGCCTCTTATTTGCTTTCCTTCATAATCATGCATGATTTTTCACTTTCTGATTATTTATTATTTACTTACTGTCTTAAAGATACTAAGCATAGCCATATAGGGATATAATGGCTACAGCAATACAATGGCCCCAGCAGTCAAACAAAAGTTACATCATCTTATTCTTTGACCTACTGATTGGACAATTTGGATTCGTATTAAGTAAGAAAACTATAAAACCCTATGTATGGTACTAAAATTTGTGCTAAATTATGGACTAGAGCAAGTAGGGAACCAAAGAATATAAGACATGGTTCTTGTCCTCAAGGAGTCACAACATAACTGCAGAGATAGAGCAAATGTTTAGAGAATAATTTGTTTTTTTAAAAAGTTGTTTAATGAATTACTCACTTTATGAAACAGTTAAGGGACCAAGAAATGTAATAAGCTACCAGTTATATGAAAGAAGGGAAAGTAGAGACAGAATAGATTGTTTCCTTTAAATTTAACTTATACTATATTTAACTATTTTTCTTACAGCTTGAAAATAACATTCACTGGCATAAAATTAACTTAATACTTTGATAAGAGTAGAAACCCAGAATTTTTCTGTAAGCGTTTGTTGCAACCTATTTTTGAACACCCAGATAAGAGATTTGGGAGACAAATGTTTGAATTGCTGCTGGAGAAACCCATATAATTAGTTACAATTATCGAATACGTACACAGACCTTAGTAGCTGAATGAGATACAGATCTATGAGTCAACCCTCAGATTCCTAGAACTTCTGTTACAAAAGCAAAATAAAAATTATAATAATAGTTCAAAGTCAGAAGCAGGGACATGAAAATAGAAAGTTACAGGAAAGAACGTAGATTCCACAATACTTGTAACCTGTGTAGGTGTAAGATTCTGTGCGTATTTATTTCAATGTTTATGCTTTTAACATGAAAAAATTGGAATATAAATACTCACAATCATAGGAATTCAGAGAAAATAAGATTTATTAATTTATACTAAATGAAAGAGTCAATTGTTGTATTTAACATAACGTCATTTTATGACAGTGATGAGTTTCTGACTCATAAGTAGTCAGAGTTTAAGAAAATAAGGTAGCTTGGTACTTGTGGAAAAGCAGTCTCAATTGTGACAATCTAACATCAACTCATTATATATCCCAAGTATTTTTGATTATTTTTGTATCCATAATGAAGCATGCTACAAGTATCACAAACATGTTTCAAGTCATTATAAAATTCTTAGAAGAAAGTCTCAAAATAAAATTGAGTTCTCTTAATTTACAACATATAAAGATAAAGGCAGAGGCAGCATGGTGGAAGAGGTCATGTGATCATAAAAGAGGGCAAGTCTGTGAAAAGGAAAGAAAGCCCATGGAAATAGATTTTCATTTTCATTCTGATTTGACTCAACTCCCTATCTCTCAACAACGTCTCTGAGAAGCAAATACATGGTGGAAGTGAGGAAGAATCCCCAGAGCCTGAACATCGGGTAAGATTCTCCTTACTTTGGTTTGTCTGAAACCCCATATTTAACCACATCCGTTCACCTGTCCAGAGTCTTATTAATAGTGTGTCGAGTGTCCAAGTTCACCAGGACATTTACCTGTGAATTACTATATGCTAAATTCATTATGGCCTTTCTTACTACCTTCTATAGGAATAGAAAGGTAGGAAGCAAAAGGTCAAAACTGACCTTTTCTAAGTCTTAGAGTCATGTACATGAATGGTAAAGCAACAGCAAGGAGCCTGATTAGCTAATTCAGCTAAATGTATTGAACTATAAATGAGAGAGAACTGTATCATACTCTGCTACCATTTTATTATCTTAAGGTATACGTTGTATTTTAATAGCTGTCTTCAGAATTTAATGACAATTTAAAGAATAAACTTTCATGATAAAGCCTTGAAGGCGCTAATAGATGGTAACCAGCACCATTATGTCATTGTGGGGCCCTTCTAACTGGAGATCAGACTCACTGCCCTTGTGCCTGGAAAATGCACAGATCAGAAAGAACTTTGTCGGCATCCAGGGGATCTCATGTACACAGAACAAACATTACTCTTGGGAGTTAGATTGTTCTTCCTTTCAAGATCCCTACCTGTTTTTTAACAGTGAAAAGATAAAACAAAAAAAAATTATTGAAAACAACTACCATTGAATTTTTCTGTGTAGGCCTATTCCTGTTTCTTGAAATAAGATGTGATGGACACTATTTCAACTTTTGAGAAATCTTCCACCTTTTCTGTTTTTGTTGCTTTTGCTTTATTTTGCTTCCAAAACACATAGCCTCTTAATATTATATTCTGTAATAATAGCTTCTAAAACAAACTACAGGCAAAATTAAGATTCCTTAATATATGATTGGCTTGTTGTTGAGAGTGAACAGGATTCCATGTTGATAAGTGTATTTGAAATGATAAACACAGCACAGTGTAAAGTATCAAATGGCTCTACAGACGTAAGAAAGAGAAAAACAACCTTAGAATGGTCAGGGAAGTTGGGCTAACAGCAGTCTCATTTGGATGGATTTTTTACGTCATCTGAATAAAATAGTTGGATCAATGCAACAAGGTTAGGTAACATTTTTGTCATTGTCTCTACCAGACATTTCACTGATTCATGTCTTAGCTCCAGTTCCTCACTCATGAGCACCTTGTGTATATATACTACTGTTCTAATTATAGAGTAGTTGAGAAAACAATGCATGTGATGATAAAAGGACAAAACCATAGTGAAAATGCCAAATATGTTGCCATGACAATAATTTCAGAGATGGACGAGATCGTTGGCTATGTGAGCTGAGAATTAAAGAAGCATCCTGCAAAGTGGAACTTGCAGCCATAACGGGAGAATAGATGGGGTTCCTCTACTGTGCTGTCCAAGAAACAACTTCCACTGGTTTCCCATAAAGGAAAACCAAGAAATACATATAGCACCTTCTACATACTGTTGTCAGGAACTTTTTTCTTTCCTAATTTATGTATCCTTTGCTTTTAACTTTTTCCATAAACGTTGGACTTCTTGACCAGTAAATTAAGTGTAACTATTTTTCATGCCTTCTCAATAATCTGCCCCAAGCCTTTGAAATCATTCCATCTTTCAGGAATATCTTTGCCAGTGAGCCTGTTTGATGTGTAAAAGGAATTCATGCGTAAAGGCTATTAACACAGTCGTCATCAGCTGTGGTCTGCCTTCAGATTTATGTCCAGGCCAACCCTACTCTTTACAACACAATCCATTAACTGTGCATAAACATGTTCAAGCAATTTAGATAATGTGGGTAATGGTGAAACTGAGTGATAGCCATCCCCTTGGGGAAAATGATTCAAAACTGATGGCATTTTGAATTTCCTGTCCAGATGTTAACTGATTGTTTTGATAGCAAATTCAACGTAGTGAGATAAAAGGGAGGGCATTCCAAAGAATTATCGTTGTCAGATACCCTTCTTCTGTAAGTGTCCCTGTGTGGCCTCAGAATAGATTCATCGACATTTTATTCATATTGTCATATTTATACACATGTCCACGCATATGTGTACACACTTGGGGTGTTTTATTTTTCCTAAGTAAAAATTATGCTTCCTAGAATATTTAAGAAGAGAAGAGAAATAATCTTAGGGCTTTAGTTTTAGAATAATTAACATAAAAATTACGGGCTATCACAGTTTAAGGGAAAGGGGAAACAAAGTTTATCAAATGCAGTCCTAATTATTCTATAAATGAGAAAATTGAAAACTGAACTGTTTAAAGGGCTTATCCGTGGCCAGACAGCTCCTCTTTGGCTAAACTGAGAAGGGAGTAAACTTCCTGCCCTCCTGGAGTTTTCCAGCTTATCATGCTGGATTGGGTTAGAAATGAATGATTTGCAGATATTGTCCTGCTTAGGTTTATGTGAGATAAACACAAGTTCCATGATTTTAGGATTTAGAGTGCTCTGCATAGAGAAGGTTTTCATGTTTTTGTAATCATTGCAGCCCATTCTTGTTAGAAGATAATTAGTAGAAAACTGGTGTTTCAGTAATACTAATACAAATATTAAATATAATCGATGACATTACTGGGTACTTACTACGTGCCACACACTGGGCTGCATGCTTAATTTGCATCATCTCAGTTAAGCATCACAGGTAGCTTGAAAAAAATTCTGAGTCAATTTTTACCCATGGTAAAACTTGGGTTTTCCAAGTTGAGCTCTAACTTTCCCAAAGTCTTAAAGCTGATGAGTGGAGGGTGCTGACATTTGAATCTAGATTATCTGAATTCAGATTATCTGAATCTGAAATATGTATAGGTGCACTTGCAACACATACACTAAATCAAAAATTATTCCTTTGTTTTTTTTCGTGAACTGTATCTATAATTATAAGAGGATAGGAGGCCTAGAACTACCAAATTCAGTAAAGGACACAACAACAAAAGAAAACTACACAGGAATGTTCTTTATGTATATAGATACAAAAAATTCTCAGTAAAATACTAGCAAACCAAATTCAAAAACACATATAATATAATCCACACACACACACACACCAAGTGTGCTTCATCCTAGAGGTACAAGGGTAGTTCAATATATGCAAATCAATAAATGTGATTCCCACATAAACAGAAGCACAAGAAAAACCCTATGATAATTTCAAAACACATAGAAGAATGGATTCAAAAAAATCCAGCACCCTTTCATGATAAAAAAAAACAAACTAGGAATAGAAGGAATATATCTCAAAATTATAGAAGCCATGTATGACAAAGCCACAGCTAATATAATGTCGAATGGAAAAAGTTAAAAGCATCCCCCCTTTCCAAGAACTGGAAGAAGAAAAGAGTGCACACTGTTACCTCTTCTATTCAACACACTGCTGGAAGTGCTAGCCAGAAGAATCAAACAGGAGAAAGAAGTTTTTTAAGTGTATCCCAATTGGGGAGGGGAAGGCAGGTCATCAGTTTTTGCTGGCAACATGACTTTGTACTTAGAAAACCTCAAAGATTCCACCAAGTGATTTCTAGGGTTGTTAAATGAATTCAGCAAAGTCTCAGGTTACAAAATCAATGTAAATAAATCAGTGGTGTTTCTATATGCTAATAATAGTCAAGCTGAGAGTCAAATCAAAGACTCAATACTATTCCCATCCTGAGAATGAGCTTGGCTTGGCAGCTCTCTGAAGAGAAGCATTGACCAAAGGAACTGAGGGTTGAATACATTGTATACTACACTGCTGAGCATATAGGTCATAAGGTCCTCGTTATAGGGGGATGGAGGTGGCATATTACCATGCTTATCACGATACTTTATATTCATGACAAATTAGGTTCATAATCTGGTAGCCATCCTGGTAATATGTTTAATTATCTTATCTTGGTCAGCTGACTATACAGAAAAATAAAATCAACCCATTAACTCAAATTCTAATACTCTTCTCCTTAATTTAATCTATGTCTTTAAAATATATGAATATTATATCTTCCTTCTTAGAACACTGAAATTATACTAAAGACTATAATTATTACTCCTCCAAGGCCTACCCTGGACATAGTTATAAATAATTTCAGTTCATCTACAGGAGTGAGAATATAAAGAAAAATACTTCAAGCTCCTGAATAAAAACATATCTGTTATTAAAAACTAAAAATAATGATTATAGGAACTGGAGACCTGAACAATGACAGAGACTTAACTATGAGGATAAGTAAAGAAATTCCCTAGAATTTCTCCCTAGGGCAGAGAAGTATTTTTAAACTGAAGGGAATTTTGCTACTTTTTTTCCCACAAACTTAAAATTATTACTAGAATCAGGAGGAGAAGGAGAGAATATAACCTACATACAGGAAAGTTCAAAACATAAGTGTACAACTCAATAGATGATCCTATGGTAAACACCCATAAAACCATATATAGTTGAAGATAGCAAATTTTGCCAGAACTCAGGTAAAATATTAAATGTGTTATTAGTGGTTAGTTAACAGCATTTTACTAAATAGAACAGAAAATAACTAAAATCAGAAAGAAAAAGTAATTATAATGCTTGTTTTTTTAAACCTTTTTTGGACTTTTTTTTAGATTAATTTCCGCTCTTATCTTTGTTATTTTCTTAGTACTACCTTCTACTTTTAAAACTTTAAAACTTTATTTCTTGTACAAAGAAAAAGCTTTGAATTTTCCTCTAGGCACAGCTTCATCTGCATGCTACAAGTTTGAAGATACAGTTATTTCTTTATAAATATTTCTTTTGTCTTTTCTTTCCTTTTTTATTTATTTATTTATTTTTAGATAGAGTCTTACCATGTCACCCTCAATAGAGTGGTGTGGCGTCACAGCTCACAATAACCTCAAACTACCAGGCTCAAGCGATTCTCTTGCCTCAGCCTCCCAAGTAGCTGTGACTACAGGCACTTACCACAATACCTGGATATTTTTTTATTGCAGTTGTCATTGTTTTTTAGCTGGCCCACACTGGGTTCAAACCTGCCAGCCTGGTGTATGTGGCTGATGCCTTACCCACTGAGATATGGGCGCCAAGTCAATCATAAATATTTCATAGTATTTACTAATTTCCATTCTGATTTCTCCTTTGATAGTTTGTTTATTTATATGCCTATTATTACTATCTGAATATAAAAGGCTTTTCTAGTTCAATGAATTTTATTGAATGAATTTTATTCTTTAGAATTTGCATTACGTAAATATATGATCAATAGTTATAATTGTTCATGAGTACTTGACAAAAATGTGTATACTACAGTTATTGGGACCAATATGAATTAAGTCAAGTTTGTCAGTACTGATCTTTAAGTCTATATTGGCACTGATATTTTTTCAGTTTTATCTGTCAGTTATTAAGAGAAATGTGACCAACTCCCATAATTATTGTATCTACTTCTCCTTCTTGTTTTGTCAATTTTGTTATACATTTTGAACCAATGTTATTAGAATTATCTGTATTTAGCATTGTTATGTTTTCCTGATGATATGCACTTTTCTTTGGATTTGGGAAACATACCCTACATATGCAGGGCATGACTCCTTTCTGGCCTTCAGTTCTCAATTCTGTCTTATTTCTTGAACAGATGAATCATAGTTACATAAAAGTCTGTGCTGGGAAAATTTATTAGCTGGATCTATTAGCTGTGGCTCTGTTTACAATTCAATTTCTATTTTTAGACTTCTGCATTATTTTTGAGATATGAATATTATGTCACATATTTTAGAACACACATATGTTCTAATATGGTATTATATTAATTTAAACAAAAAAATATGATTTTTATCTGGCTGGAGACTGGAAGCAATACAAATCTGGGATGATCTTCATCCAGTTTCAATGTTGAAAATATTGAATCTGGGTTCAACACTTAGAAGAACCAGTTTGCTTTTGGTTCTTCCTCCAATGGAACCTCAAGGCCAAACTCAGAGCATATGGATCTACTGAGACCGAAGTTTAATGGGCACAAGACTCTTATATTTGCCCCCCTATATCTAATAGGATCTAAAAATTTCTTCTCAGATTCTCACGTATATTTTTTGAGAATCAAGATATATATTATGGGTGGTGCCTATGGCTCAAAAGGGCAGGGCACCTGCCCCATATGCCGGAGGTGGCAGGTTTAAACCTAGCCCTGGCAAAAAAAAAAAAAAAAAAAAAAAACCTGCAAAAATAAACAAACAAACAAAAAAAGATATATACTGTGTACCTTCCTAGAAGGGAAAAGTATTACCAAATTCTGGGCTCACCATTCTTGGTTTTTCATATATTCCTGTTCTTTAGTTCTTTACTGTTTTTGCAGAACTCTGATGCCCTTAAATACATGTTTTAATTTTTATTTTATTTACTTTGTGTATATGTATATGTATATATGCATATGTTATATATGTGCACACAGACATATATAATAGTTTGTTTTCTACTCACACACATACAGAGTGGAAAAATTTTCCAGAGTTTCAATATTATCATCATTATTGGAAATAGAACACCAATTGTTATTTTATTAAAATTCAGAGTTCTTGTTTTTGTTCCTATTACTCATAGCATAAAATTTATGACCTAAATTTTAGTTCAGAAGTACTTTATTTTATAATATGTATATGAGTTATGAATGCAAAGTAATTTCCATTATAGTAATTTATAATTATTATAGTTGGTTCAGACAGGACAGAAGATTGGTAATTCCAATAAAAATTCGAGAGGGAGAAAGGGTGTAGAGGTATAACAGAAAGAGACTCGCTCCAAATGATCCTTGCTTTTATATAATTCTCTGCCCTTCAGCATGAATAGAGTCTGTAATATGAAGATATAGCATACCTAAGATCCTGTTGTTTGGCAAAAGGAAGAGAACCAGTTGGGTCCAATCTACACGTGTCCTTTAAAAGCAGAGAGACTTCTCTAGCCAGTGGCAGAGGGAAAGGAAGTGGGAAGGATTAAGCAATGTGCTGCTTTTAAGATGGAGGGGGCCATATGAGAAGGAATGCAGGCAGTCTTTTGAGACAGAGAACGGCTTCTGGATGACAACCAGTGAAGAACAAGAGATATAATGAAAAAGCATCTGAATTCTGCCAACAAGTTGAATGAAGCTTAAAAGGGACTCTTTTCCCGAAGTCTCTAAATGAGAAGCTAGCCCAGAATCCATATTTATTTCAGCTTTGAGACTGTAAGCAAAGAAGCATGCTTAGTCTACCTGGATTTTTGACATACCATCAGAACTCTGAGCTCATAAAAAAGTGAGATTTAGCTATTAAATTTGTGGCAATGTTACATAGCAAACAAACAAACAAAATAACAATAGCTACATCTGCTATTCAACATGTAGAGATAGGGACTCTTTGTAGAAGATCCTCAAAGAATGGTGGCTTAGCACTGCCAATTATCAAAGTGAAGATAGGGACTCTTTGTAGAAGATCCTCAAAGAATGGTGGCTTAGCACTGCAAATTATCATATTACTATGATCATTATTTTTTATTCTCACTATAATCTTCCCTCTGTCCTTCCCATATAGAAATTGAGCTAGTCAAGCTTTCAGTTTACCAATAATATTTTTCTTCTCAAATTTGATGAACGGTTTCCATTTATAATTATTTTTAAGAGATGAAATCTTGCTCTGTTGCCCAGAGAAGTGGCATAATCATAACTCACTGCAACTGCCAACTCTTGGACTCAAATGATCTCTAACTCAGCTTCTTGAGTAACTAGGGCTACAGGTGGGTGCCACCAGGCTTAGCTAATGCTTTTAATTTTTATTTAAAGATGAGGTGTTGCTATGTTGGTTAGGCTGGTCTCAAACTTTAACTTTCAAGGGATCCTCCCATGTTGATCTCCCACAGTTGGAATTACAAGAGTGAGCCACCATGCCTGGCCCTCATTCAGAATGTTATCTGACTTTTTATGTGATAATTTTCAAAGGTTACCTGCTGACTAGTCTCTGTAATCTCTTTTCACTTTGGTCTTTAACTTTTACTGTCTTAAAGAGTTTCATCATCAACTCTTTTTCTCTACACATAATCCCTGAGCAATCTCTTTCATTCTCATTTTCCCAATTGTTTTCAATATGTCAATTACTACTAAATCTATATTACGTTCCAGATAGTTTTACTGACTTACCATCCCATATACCCAAATTGCTAATGCTGATATTCTACAGGTCTCTCTCTCCCTTAATTATTTCACTGTCCTTCCATGTAGTTAATAATCACATATTGATTGAATGCTTTTAGTGCACCTGGCACTGTTTTAATTATCAATTATTTTTAGATTCTATCTCTTTACTATTTCTGAACACATTCTCATCTTCGTAACAAGGAACATGTTTCCTCATGTAGAAATATTCTATTCCTTTCTCTTCACCACAGTAATTCCTAATTGTTTTTTCAGACACTGCCTTATGCATCAAATCTCTTGGGAAACTTAATCTGTTTTCTGATACTTCTCTTGAGGGACTCTGTTCCATCACTGTTTCTGCAGCCATTGCTACAAAGCTCAACAATTTTATCACATCCATGTCTCGGTTATGTACCTGGCAAAATTCTATAGAAATGAGTGACAATAACTTTATAAGAACCCTTGAGCTTTCTTGTTTATTCCAATGTCACTGAGGCTAATACACTGGTAAATGAACAGTGCTGTGCTTTGAAGCTGTATCTCTGAAGAATTGTCTAAAGCTCTCTTATTTCACTCTCTTTTTTTCTGGTGCTATGCGGCTGACTGAACTCTGCGTACCCAATTTCCAGACAGCTGGTCATACCCTGGAAGGGATCTTGCCAGAGGATCAAAGAGTTTCATAAAAATATATTTTATCTCCAAACAATTACCTTGAAATTAGGTTTTATTGCTCCCTTTTGATATCTTTTTAATGGGGAAATAGACGATCATAAGAGATACCTGTAAACAGCAAGGGATTTTTGAAAGGCTGCGATAGAAGTATCTAAAGTTCATGGGCTTGAGGCGTGCACTAGTTAATGTGAGAAATCTTTAGGAATAGTGATTTTAATCCAATATGTTAACCTCCTCTCATTGTTCCCCACAAGACAAGCACAGTCTTTTCCTGAAATCCTCCTAGCTCTTTTTACTCCACTCATAGCACTTATTACACTCTGTGTGATCTACCTGTTTACCTCACATTTTTTGCTATTAGTCATGGTTATTTGATTATAGAGGGTTAATATTATTCCCTATGATATCCCCAATGCTTAGAAAAATATCTAGTGTATGGTAGATGGCAGTTAAACATGTTGAATTTAGTTGATTCTAACAAAGCATAATAATTAAAATATCACTGAATTAGAAACCAATGACTACCTAATACAGTCCATGAAGTTTAATAGGTGTTAGTGTTTATTCTTTAGAATGATGTTTGAAAATCTATCTATAAAATTTTCCTTTAGCTTTAAGAAATTATGGTGCTAAAAAGTTCAACTGAAGCCATCAAAATCTGGTCTACTCCTATTTTTCAATCACATCTTCTCTGAGATAACTATTTTCTCTGCATTTTGGCTGTGACCCATCTTATCAGGTCACATATGAAATTTTTCCACTTGTAGCATAATATTGGTGCATCAAAAGTTTATAGATTTTTGAGAATTTTGAATTATTTTTGGATTAGGGGTGCCCACCCGTAATAAATTTGTTCTTAAAATAAGTGATTAAAAGTTTGTCTCATCTCGAGGTAGGAAGAAGAAGCACATTAGTGCCCTTTTAAAGGCACAACTCCACCTATTGCATTTGACAAACATCTATAGAGCATATTTATAGGACTTCTAGTCACCCCACCTCTTATAATGAACATATATACAAATTAATTTATTATATTCAATAAAATGATGGTTTGGGGAAATTAAACATTTTACATTGGAATTTACGTCCACATCTTTTATTTCTGATTAGATAATTTATACACTTTTGTTAGAGGATGACAGACATTGATAATATGACACCCAAGGCTATTTCATTTTCTAGAGAGTTTAATAACATTCCTGTATATTTTCCACCAGTTGGGAAACCAAGTTAAATTGTGAGTGATATATATTAATGGATCGATGAATGCAAATAAATTAACAAAAGGCAATCAGATCAGCAGCACACAGTGGAAGGTGAACCTGGCAAAGATAGTGGAGGGATGCTTTCCCCTAGGGACAAATGACATTAATAAGCAAATTAGTTGCATATCAGACCTTAATAAATAAATACTTCACATCTACCTCAATTGCTTGGGAGTTGCGTGGAACAATTAGAAAACACCACAGAAATGAAATATAGTAGGAATAAATGTGAAGTCTTAAATTTATGTTTAAAACAATGCATCAGATGAATACAGGATGCAGAATATACAAGACATGGGTGCTGTCAGCTTTGTGACAAAGCCGTGGAGGGCTGAGTGAGAAGAGAGATTCAATATGACGTGGTATAAATCAGCTGTTTCAAAGCTTGGGCAATTTGAGGCTTGAGTAATAAAAATAAAGATACTTATTCCTTGTATAATCATGGGAACATATACATATTTTATACTATGAATTGGGAAAATTAAATAGGAAGAGAAAATAATAGGACATAGCCAAAATTAATATACTTATTCCGTTGGTGTAATATAATAAAATTTAGTGGTGGCTATAGAAATATACAGAGAAGGCCAGTTCTCAAAGTAAGCTTAGGGTATGGAAACTGAAATTCACAGTTCAGATGTCCTAAAATTAACTCTAATTTCAAATCTCTGGATATAAAAGTGAAAAATTATGGGTGATATACAGGGTGTCCCAAAAGTCACCACACAAAGGAAAATGGAAAATTGTAGCTAAATTTTATAAAATATTGAAAAAATATTCTGTATGTCTTGGCCACCTCTTTGTAAAATTTTGTAATGA
>NW_003852407.1:9576985-9590557 GCF_000181295.1 Otolemur garnettii
AGCATTTACCTAAAGAAGCCTCAAAATTTATTTAGTTTAGGCTTTATGGTAAGAAACTACTATAATTCCAACTGGAGGCTGTTTGCTACAAGTTTATGAGGAAAAAGGAATTGGAGAAAAAGGAAAATATGTGTGAACTTCTTTGCTATTTTTATCACAATCATCACAGTTGTTATTTGAATTTTTAAGGAGGTTTTATCAGAGCACTCATCGAAACATGCTGCTAATGCCATTCATTCACTCTCATCTCCTTCCTCTCCCTACACTAGCAAATCATCTGTGTTCCTTCCCTTAGAATCTCTGCTTCAGGTCTTGTTAAGCAGGAATTTTGTACAAATTTCATTGTGGACAAATGCCTGTCTTAACTTTGGAGAGTAGTCTAGTGGTAAAGGGAAGGGACTTTGCCGTCTGAAAGACAAGGATTTAAGTACTTCATGCTAGCATTCACGCAAACTGATAAGTGCCTCTAAGCCACAGCTGTCCCATTTGGGAATGATATCCAGTTCAGAGTATTATGAAAGTCGAAAGGAATGTGTGTTAAACTCTTACAGCAGTTCTGGCATAGAGTAAGCATTGCCATTTAGTCAAGTGTGATTTAGTAAGTATTGCCATATAGTAAATTCTTGACTTATAGTAGGTGTGGCATTTATTGCCAGAATGAACAAATAAAAATACTGAATGCCCAGTTGAATTTAAATTTCAGATAAACAATAAATAATACTTTTTAGTATAAGTATGTGCTGGAGAAATAAATGAGAACAAGCAAAGACTATTTATTTATAGAAAAAGAGTCAGCCGCCATCCGATACATTTTGTCAAAGACTGAAAGACAAGAAAAGGAGAGAGAAAGCTTTAGAGTAGAAAAAGGAAAGGCTTCAGGTGTTCCTTGATTGGAGATATTTGGAGTAGAGAACTTGTTAGATGGAGCAATGAGAGAGGACTTCCTGTTGATTGGTTGGGATGCCCATTGGACTTTACCTGGTCTGTCCTAAGTTGAAAGCAGGGACAAAGATTAGAGAAACTCTTAGTTATTAATCAAGTCCTGGCTATCTGGGCTGATTTTACAAGAGGTATCGTTGGGCTTCCTTGATACTACACATAGCAATCTGGTGTCCTGCAAGGCCTGACTCACATTAGGCTGACTTGCTGATCTGGTTATTATTGATGTGAAGTTGGATTCCTGGGAAGGCTGATGAAGGTTGCGGGTCAGCATTGTATTTTTATGTATAATCTGGCCACTTTCTGTATATTAATTCTCTCAGTATCGCCATTATATGATGTTCTGATTTTTACCTGGCCAGTGCTAATAATAAATACTTTCTAAGTAGTGGATACCACATAACTACCGTTATAGTTATAGTGATAATCACCATGTGTTAGCCTCTCAAGGGCACTGACGTGTTATAAGACCCTGAAGACAGGACACTTTCATGTGACAAAGTCAGTGTCTCATGATTCAGGCTATGGATCCTTGAGGGAATGTCTTAGGTCAAGCAAGGCATCAAGCTGTGCTATGATATTAACCATCTGCACAGGCCAAGACATGAGCTTTCCCTGTTGGGGGAAATAGTTGAGATGAGTGAGAAAACATGCGGCTCTTGAGTAATTCCCACGTCTTTCATTTTAGCAAAGTCCAGTATTGTCGCTGTATTTTTTGTTCTTTATTTTCTCTTTTAATGCTTATTGATTTGCTTCCTTTATCACTTTCCATCGATTAGTGGATGTCTATAGTTATGCATTAGGGGTATTGATCCTGAAGAAATGGCCCTCTAATGGCGGTCAGGGGAAGCCAGGCATGGAGCTTGGCCTTCTCTTGATTTTTGTTAATTTGGTTTATTGGGATTTTGCTCTTCTTATTTTGCAACGTGCAAGGGGTTGGTGTACGATGCGAGAGGGTTTCACTATGTTTACCAGCTCCCTGCTTTCTGTCACGATGTGAGAGGGTTTCACTATGTTTACCAGCTCCCTGCTTTCTGTCATGTTAGCATCCAGCTTGTCACTGTGGGCTGGGTGTTGTGACGCATGTTGCCAGGACCCAGCTGGCATGAACTTCTTGTTGCCGGAAGTTGCTCTGCAAGGTGAGACGTGCACTAGCTCTGGCAAGCTCCTTCTTCTCAAGTGAGAGAGAGTTGCGCATGCCAGTTTCAATACCATATGTAGCTGTTTCTAATACTTGTTCTTTTGGGTTGTAAATAACAGATGAAGCTCACTTCCTAGTGCTTAATCAGAACGCACGGGCTTTAGCGTGTGGAAGTAAAACCACATGTTTTGATTTTGAAGTTCTGAGGCTTTTAATCAAGAAGATAACAAACCCAGAAAGGCAACATTGTCTATAAGAAAAATACATCCTTATGAATAAAAGGGGCTTTGGACTGAGGCTAAGCTGTTTTAATACTTTCTACTCACACTGCCACGTGGTAGCTATGTGTGTAGGGACAAGTGATTTGATCCGTTTAAATTTCAATTTTCTTCTCTATTAAATGAAAGCGTTGTGCCCCTTAATTGCCAAAGAGGATTAGAAGTAGTATTATGTAACATACAATGTGGGGTCTTGGGAATGTTATACGCTAATAATTATTTTTATTATTGTTGTTATTATTAGAAGAACTTCTAGATGGTATTTTAAAATTTCATGAGGGCTTCGCTCATCCTATTTTCCAACCAAAAATGATACCGGAGAATAAACATATGGGGAAATATTTCAAAAGGCCTGAAATAGTAGGATTACTTCCTTGAAACTTGCTTTTCCTTGTAGAGCAGAACTTAAGTTCTATGAAGTTATAGAAAAAATATATAAATATATTGCATGAAGTAAGTCTTTAGTAAGTTTTAAATGCACTTGGAAAAGTAACTAGAATATGTAAAGCAATTAAAGAGTAGTTCAATGAAAAGTGTACTCAAGAATCAAGATTTTTATGGTAAAATCTAGGAATTTCAGCACTTCAAGGAAGACATTAATCAGCATTGAATGGCCAGTTCTTATATTGCCATGAAATCTATCTTTCCACCCCAAAAGTCACGTAGGTATTTTCCTTCCTAGAAAATACTGATTAATGTGCTTCATTAATTTTTCTACTTGATGTTTCCCTTATTTTTCTATATTTATCTAATTTCTTTGGTACTATGGAGTCACAAACCTAGAATATTCTGCTGCTAAAATACTAGGTATAATTTCAATCAGAGTATTTTTTTAATATACATGTTAATATCAAAACCATAAAAATAAAACACAAAATCTGGTCAAAATGACTTAACAGATTCAACTGAAACTATAGGAAGATCATATTCGACCTCAAATTTCAATATTTTATTTATTCATTTTCCTTTCTTGTAGTTGTATTTCCCTAATCTGAAGAATTATGATATTGGGGAAAGATTTGACCAAATTCTTTTACAAGTTGCCTAGTAGCACTTCTGGTCAAAGTAGTCCCCTGGTGCCAATCTTTGACTGATTAATGTAAGTGAATGACTTATTAATGTAAGTGAAGAACATGAGAGTGTTTAGAAATGTTTGCAGCAATTTAGCAATGCCATGATAGTCCAGGACATAATCAGCTGCATCGTTTCATTGAAGAGGGTTTAGAGCAGTTTGGCTGTGTAGTAGAGGACTGGGTGTCCATGTATGATAGTTGAAAAATAAAACCAAACCCATGGATAGTTTGAAAAATAATGCATTAGGAAACTTAGTGGGTCTGTCTAATTATGGTTAGGCTAGCCAAAGTGCTGGCCATCAGGAATAGCATTCTGGAGATTCTTCCTGTTAGGGAAAGTTTTGTTTAAATCCTTACACAAATTGGACAGCATCTTAAACCTGTGAGGTAGTCAACTCATAGTGGGATAGAAGATGATTTATTATTTTCGAATATTTTGATAATTTTAAAATAAACACTACCAGTACCTTGTTATTCCTCAACAGAAGCTAAAAGAAGTGATGGCATTTTTATCTATTTATTTATTTATCTATTTATTTATTTTTATGTTACAGTCCAGGGATATGCATCACTGTGTTATGTTTTTGTTTGCAGGTTGAGGAGAGGGAAGAATTCATTTTATTTTTATTTTTTTTGGTGTGTGTGTACATTAATGCATTTATGGTGTACAATGTGCTGATTTTATATACAATTTGGACTGCTTACATCAAACTAGTTAACATAGCCTTCACCTCATTTACTTAATTATTGTGTTAAGATATTTACACTCTACTCTTAATAGATTTGACATGTACCTTTGCAATATGCACCATAGGTGAGGTCCCACCAATTACTCTCCTTCCACCCAGCCTCTCCCCTTCCCTCCCCTCACCCTCCTCACCCCTGTACTATTATGAAACCAATATATAATCACCCACACTTTCATATGAAAGATGAAACACAACTATAGTCCCGGGAGGAGGAATATTTTTCTTCTTTATAATGGTTCCTATGCTTTCTAGGGGCCTTTGTTTTCCTTCTCTTTGTGTTTCTTAGCCCAGGACGGGGAAAATTGCATTAGTATCCACAAACATCATCTCTGTTTGGTATCATTTTGAAATAAAGCCCTGAAGAAACTAACATTTGCTTACTTCACCTCCTCATCTTTTTTTTTTTTTCTTTCCCTGCTGTCTTACTGTTTTCTGGTCTCTGGTGTCCAGGGAACTCATGCTGCCTCCTGGAATTCTGGCTATTCCATGGTCCCAGACTCCTAGAAAGAGTAGAGGGCTTGAGCTCTATGTGACCCATTCCACATGTGCAGTTTCCTTTAGCCTCGCTCAAATTTTGATATCCCTGTATCTAAAATTATGGCTTGGTAGATCAATGTTTCCAGGGAGCATTAAACCAAAAATAACCTCCAAGATAAGAATTAAGGACACTTATTTGAGGGAAATAAAAGAAAGTGAGGGATGAAATAAAAGTTTTCTTATTTAATTTTGGGTGTTGTTTTGGTTTGGTGAAATTTTGTATAGCATAAGCCCTTATGGATTATAAATTTCCAAGTTTTCCTTCTGTCCACAATTTTGAAATGAGGGTAAGAAGCACATAAGAAATAAGTAGTTTCTTAAATAAGAAATAAGTATCAGACCTATAAAAAGAACTTAAAGATCACCTGGTTTTCCACCATTATTTTACAAAGTAGAAAAATTAAGGACTAAGTGAAATGATTTTGATAGAGCCAGGCACGGTGGCTCATGCCTGTAATCCTAGGACTCTGGGAGTCCAAGATAGGCAGTTTGCTTGAGCTCAAGAATTTGACATCAGCCTGAGCAAGAGTGAGACCACGTGTCTACTAAAAATCGAAAAATTTTACCCAAGCATTGTGAAGGACCTGTAGTCCCAGGTACTCAGGAGGCTAAAGCAAGAGAACAGCTTGAGCCCAAGAGTTTGAAGTTGCTGTGACACCAGGGCACTCTATCCAGGGTGACAGAGTGAGACTCTATCTCATAAAAAAAAAAAAAAATGATTTTCTAGTTGTACAAATACAAATTCACTAATTTAATTTAAATAATACCTTCTTGAACAAACAAAAAATAGTCTGGCCAGGACAATATGGTACCTGTTAATTTACAACTCTTTTATTAATCTTTAGTCATTCTGGAAGTAGCTGGTCCCATGGTATCTAAAGCTGGTCCCTACATTTGCATACATTATGAATTACTTCACATTGAAGAATTTATCCTTAAAGCTTACCATTCTGAGGTCGAATTCTAACTTAATGTTTTTATCTATGCACTTTTATACACATCATCCTGTCATGTCTATTAAATATTTGGTAAAAACCTTTGAAAAAACATGTAGGATAGAAGTTTTTAAAAGAGAATATTGAATAAGTATAGCAGAGTAATGTAAGCTTTGGAGAAATATCCTCACAAACACATTGAGTGTGGCCATTGTAGAATGTCAATTTCCAGAAACATTCTTCCAATACATTTTATTGTGAATATTTAAGATATATCACATGTTATAAGATACACGTATATGGGAAAACAGTTACTATAGTGAAACAAATTAACATAATCCATCATTTTATAATACCCATTCCCCTAGCCCCATGACAAGAACAACTATAATCTACTTAGCAAAACTCCTGAGTATAATACACTCTTGTTAACTATATAATTTTCATGTTGGACATTAGATCTTTTGACTTGTGCAGAAACATTTTGAACTGAAACTTTAGTTAGAAATAGTTAAAAGAGAGAGATGGTAACTGGAAGTTTCACAGATTATAATTTCATGATTCTTCAAGTGGAATCTTTTGACTCCTTATGTCAAAGGGCAGTATGAGCACAGTTTGAGGACTTCCACTTGACCAGCTCATTCAGCAAAATCAAATAAATTTTGTTTTGTGCTCAGATGGTTTAACAATCATGTCTGTTATGGGACTAATTTATGTCAAGCATGTCAAGAACATTCTAAAGGATGCAATGAATTTACAATGGCACCAACTTCTTTTAGCTTAATTTGTAAGTACATATTTAAGTGGACAAAATATCGTATATATTTATTGGAGTGTGATATTTTTGAGAAAATAGTTCTTCATTGTGTGATTATATATTTACTTTTTAAACTGCTTTCTAAAAATTTTATTTATGTAATTCAAAATTTTTTCTTTATTATTTAGTAGGAACTAATTTGTATAGCGATAATCCAGTTTTAATTCTATAAAATGTTTTGAAAACTAGCAAAACCATTGTGGAAGACTATGTGTGTCGGTGGGGGGGGGGGTAATAACAAAATTCTACCCCTGTTTCATATATAGACAGTAGAGTTGCAAATATACAGTAAAATACTTGTATTTAGTTTGGAAAGATAAGCTCAGTCAGTCCTTTATTTTGGAAATAAGACCCTTCAGGTTTGTCCAATCTAAAAATCAATTTATAGGTGGACAAATAAATTTTTGTGGAGTTCATATGAATTGTTCAAGTCCACAAAATGAGTTTAAAGAAGACACAGATTTAGACTGCAGACTTTTTGATTTTCAATCTAGAAAATTTGGAACGTCACCATGAAGAAACCAGATAAGAACCTTGGACATAACAGTCAATTCTATGCTCTTGTGAACTTCAAAGTCAGTGAACTTTGCTTTTTCTTTCCTTATAATCCCTGGGAAAACATAAAGCATGGTAATTGAATCCACTGCTTATGAGCTGAGGAGAGGCCAAATTAACTGCTAGCTCTTTGTTGGCACTCCCTACATGTAAAACAGAACAATATGTGGATCATTACAAAAGTTTTGAGGACAAAAAAATCAAGAAATATGAGGATGGAAACTGATCACATATTCCTTTAAATACCAAGCTAGTTGCTACTGTTGCAAACTCAAGATTAAATCTGATGGTTGGGTTCATTCTAACTTGGTCCAGCCACTGATGATTAAGAACCAAATCTAAGGACACAAACTGGACATAATTTGTCTCTCAACCAACTTCCTCATTGATTATTTCTTTCCCATTTTCATCATCTCCTGTAAAAATTCCTCTGGTGGTTGCCTTCCCTGGAGCTTTGTTTGAGTCTGCATCTCCCCTAGGAAAATAAAAACCAAAGATACAGATAGGAGACATGATACTGTGTGGCTTAGGTTTGTCTGAGTGTCTGTAGGATCAGAAGAAAATCGGGTGAAAAATCAAGTCTAATCTCTCTAGTAAACAGTCTAGAAAGCCAGTGGATCAATGCAAGGTCACAGCCACTGCAGAAAAGGAGTGAGGCAGGAAGGGCTGAGAGGAGGATTAACCACTCAGGTGATCACCGTAACCTTCATATATATTTGACCCTAGACGTTGGAAGAGGAATGATTTCATGAACATCCATATTCTAGTTTACTTTATGTTTTATATATCTGCATTCAATACCTGCAAGAATTAGATCACATGTAAGACTTGTTATGATTCACAAAGGTCAGTCTCATTAATTTTCTTCCTCCTACGTTCAGTTCTCTCTCCTCTGCCTTGACCTCTGTCACATTTCTTGCTCATTGAGGCTCTCCTTCGAGGTGGTCTCAAACAAACCACATGTCTATCCCTTCACAGAGCAGAACCCTAGTTCCCTCTCCATTAGGGGAAAGCTTTGATCAACCCTCTCGACCAAGGCAAATGTATCCCAACTATCAGTGCAATTAAATTTAAAAAATGATTATGATAATAATAAAGAGAGAGATTCTTAACTCCTAAGGACAAATCTGATAGAAATGAAAAAATAAAAACAAGAGGTAATTTTATGAAAATGGGAGCTTCCTACTGGCCTTCAAATCTCTCTTCCTCTGAAGCATTTGCTTGTATAAAACTATTTTTATGAGAGAACAAGTGTTTTAACACTGAAATAATCCTAAGCACAGATGTTTAATTCATTTTATTTGAAAAACTGTTCCTTCTTTTCATAGTATACACAGAGAAAAGCATAAACTATCAAGCCCCCTCATTTACATAATCTGTTCAGTTTAAAATGATAATTAGTTAGTCCCAGGCTAGAATATACAACTCAGCAGGCAAAAGTAATTTTAAAATCATTAAACTTACACATCATGGTCAGGAGGTCAGCACACTTGAATTTCATTATGCAATAAGGAAAAGCACTTTGGGTTTCTGTCTTTGTTCTGTGCTCTTAATTAGAAAATACTATGGGAAGAAGAATCCATTTCTACCAATTACTTTCTGGATGAAAGTAAAATTGGTGAACCAATGATTCTGTTTTTAAATGGAGACCTTGATCAGCCTTAATTCATTTAATGATCCTGGAAAGAAAAAAAAAATAAAAGAAGAAAAAAATAACCCAACAACCCTATAGATTATCATCAAAAGAGCAGTTGTTACAAACTCTTCTATGATTGAAGCAGAGTTAATTTACTGTCTCAACTGAAATTCTTATCATGCCTCTTTCACAGGGCAGTCAAATAAGACAGGATAACATGGGAGGACCCCTATGCTCTAATCTCATTTAGTTTTCAGTTCCAGATGATTAGTAAATTCCTGTCTTTATTTAGTTTTGGTAAAGTTCAGTTCTATACACTTTATGGGTTCAAAGTTTGATCTCAGTCCAGCAAGTGTATTAACAGGTAATCTGAAATCTCCCGTGGGTCACCCATGGAATCTCTTTCTCTCTGGGAAATTCCTACACAACTGGGTGAAGTCTTTTGAGGATGTAGTTCTTGTTGAGTCTGTACAAGTCGTGTGAAATCACGACCTTGCTGATGATTTAGAGGAGAGCAGCTCATATTGTTATTCTAAATAACTACTGTGGATAGAAAACAGTGATCCAGGCAAAACCAAAATAAATTAGAGTCAGTTGCTCCGTAACTAGAAACTTTCATAGCTCTGTGTTAGGAACCCACACAGTTGCCATGTCAGCTAGTGACTTTAGGTGTCTGACCCTTGAGGAAGTGATAGTTGTGTGGGTCCCTAAATTCTGCCTGTAAGTATCACATTGGAGGGGAAGTGCCTGCCAAGAAGGAAAACCCAGATGGTTTCAAAAACTGTTAGGAATTCTCACTTCTTGTTTGCCTAGAGCAATTTTTTTTTTTTTATTCCTCTATGTTCCTCATCTATGTCTCTTATCTTCCCACAGTTTGAACTGTCATTTAAACACAACTATCCTCAGTTTTCTTTATTTCTATAGCTTTTAAATTACTGTATAGATTTTTAAACCCAATTTTTATATTTAACTTTCTTAATTTCAATTTTACCATCGATTTATTTTCTGACCTTTCAATCCTCTAAATTAAAGCGTATCATCTATATATATGTGTGTGTGTTGTCATATATATATATATATACACACACACCTCTCTCTCTTTATATATATTATATATATATATATATATATGACATCAGATTTTGGGTAAACTATTCCAATTGCAGCCATGAACTATATGAACTATAAAACAAAAGAGTATGAAGACTTCTTCAAAGAGCGTGTTTTTTGCGCTCTCCCATACTCCCCAACTATGACTGATTTTGCTGACAAATCACATAGAATCTGACCTCCAGAGAAGGAAGCATGTAAGGACAATCATTACCTTTCTGGAACCATCCTGTCCCTAATATACTTAATTCTGCTTTTTCAAATGGTTCCTCCATCCATTTAGGCATAATCCAAGGACTTTCTTTTTGAGTTCCTCTGATCCAATAGATCAGAATGTGAGAAAACCTTCTTATAGAATAGATAACACTTGTGCCCGGATGGAAGCCAACTGTATTTTAGGTAGTTTCTGTCTCCTCTGAATATCAGAGCCTAAGGCGAAGGGATGCTAATTTCATGTCTAGAACACAGATGTATTAGTGTACAGGCAATAAAAAACATGTAACTCATGTCTAGAACACAGATGTATTAGTGTATAGGCAATAAAAAACATGTAAGAGATTCAGTGTAGATCCTTTCCATCCTCCGTTTGCTTCTAATGGGAGAGCAGAATACCGTATACAACTTCAGACTCAAGGCTGTGATGGCAATTTCCTAGACTTTCCACATTTCTTTTCCTGAATTTAATGTTGATCTCCTTTCAAGATACTACCAAAGCTTAGTTTTCATTTCATGAAGGGTCTTGGCCCATCATTGTGCAATGTTAACTGATTCAGTTACATTCCCTCTAACAACATAATTATTTTAATGGCCATTTGGCTTTGTTAAATAATTTTTGCAAAAATGTAGTGTTAGACATTGGCTATTGTTATTTTTTTTTTTTTTTTACTAGCCTGCAACATTGGCTATTCTTAAATCAAAGCCGTCACGTTAAGTAGCAGCCTTGACTTATGTTACTAGATTGTAGTCACAAAATCTACTAGGAAATTATACAGTACAGTCTCCTAAGTAGGTCTTTTGCCATCAGAGTATCTATGAGGATACTCCAAATGATGCTTAAGATGAAATATTCTATTGATACCTGACTATGAGTTTTATTTTAATTTTTATGATGGGTGTAAATATTTGTTAACAATTTCACTGATTATTTCCTAAGCTATTTGGGGGATTGACAAGCACACACAAATAACCTACTAGTGATTGACAAACCCCTCTTTAGAGTGGTTGTGCAAATTCCTGGTATTGCCAGTAGGGTTTAAAAGTTCCTTATCAATGCATACACTTATCAATTCCTGCTATTGTTGAACTTCTCCATTTATAAAACTTAAATCCAATGAAGGTTAATGAAATAATATCTCATTGTAGTTTTTGAGAAAAGCCTAAAAAAGGAGCATGGGGGGGCGGGGCAGGAGGAAAACCAGGCCTACTGAATCAGGCAGTCTGGAGGGCCCATAAGACTGGGGGTGAGGTAACCAAGGTAACCAATGACCAATAGAAAGAGATAATCAATGACCAATAGAAAAGGGCAAAAATGCTTGGAGGAGCACAGAAGACAAGGAAAGACTTGCAAGGGATTTCAGACAAAGAGGGTATTTATACCCTTGAAGGATTTTTTTTTCACTGTAAGCATATACATTTTTATTTGTCAATTATATCTCTCTTTTTTTTATTAGATCATACTTGTGTACACTAATTCTATCATAGGATACAGTGTGTTGCTTCCATAGGATTTTGAGTCTCCTGTCTCTTTAACCTCTTCTCCTTCGCGAGAGGAACTCACTTCCAACTTTCTTTAGAAGTGCTCTAAACCTTCTCTTTGTTCTTTCTAAGTAAAATTTCTCCTTGTTACATTCAAACTTGTACAAGTTACTTTTGCTGTCTATTTACACTGCTTGTGCTGTTCTGGTTTTATTCCCAGTTTCTACCCACTTTTACTTTCAATTACCATGGTGCCTTGGTTGAAGTGTCTAGCTTACTCCAGAAATTAAACCAGGTCAACTAGGTTCTGGAAACTTAGAACCCTAATCCCCAAGAGTTTTATTTTATATTTTTCCACTTACTAGTAAGATTGAACATCTTCATATATTTATTGACCATTCTATTTCATTCTTCTGTGACTTGCCTATTCATATCCTATATCTAATTTCTATTGTGTTATATTATCTTACTGATTTGTCTGTGAGTTCTTCATATATGTATTTCTCCCCCTCTCACCATGTATTACTGTTCTTTATTTTTATGCTCAAAATATCTTTTCTTTAGATAGTTTTTCTGCATCTTCTACTTTTAATTGTGTTGTTGGAGTCCTTTGTTTAAAGAAGCCTTTGGGTTTTGATACACATTCACTTATTTTTGTAACATTTTTGCCTTTCAAATCTGATTTCAGAGATCTTTTTCTACCTTGCATTTTTAAAAACCAATCTCTTATATGTCTTACTAATTTTTTGTAACATTTTATTTTATTTTTATGTAATTCAATGAAGGTATATAATGCTATTTTATTTTTTTCAAAAAGAAAACTGATCATATCAATGTTTATTAAAAGATTATTTTCTTCTTCAGTAATTTCTGATATCTCCTCTAAAATATGACACAGTCTGTATGCTGGTCAGCATCTAAACCTTATATTCTATTTTCCACCCACAAATGCTATCCTATTCTAATTAGCATAGACAAACAGTATTCACTAAACTTTGAACACACTAGGGAAAGCCTTTCCTCCTGGGTTGTGCTTGCTTATTTAAGAATAGCATGTTACTTTTCTGTGTGAATTTGGAGAGAAGTAACATAGTATTTGAAATGAATAACTATTATAACTCTGATTTACCTTCTTTTATGTTATCAATAATATTTTGAAATTTTTCTATAAGAGACATGTTTTGGTCATATTTGTCCCTAAGTATATATTTTAATTTGCTAACATGAATTTTAGGTTTCTATGTTATAAATTTAAGTCTTTAATTGTTTTTAAGAATGTTCCTAGTTTTTGCAAAGTTAACTTATTATCTGGCACATTTGATGAGCTTACCTACTAATCCTTATAATTTGAGGGGAAATTTGAAGTATAATCCATGTCAATATAATATATTGTCAGTAAATAATACTTTTATTCTAACCCTTCAATTCTTCTCTGCATAAGAATGCACTCTGTGTAACTTCTTACATAATGTCAACTTGTGGGATGGTAGTATTTTGACACTTTTTTACTTTCATGGGAATTATTCTAATGTGTCAGCATTAAAATATGCTATTTGCTCCAAGTTTCTTTATTAGGTTACTAAAAGGGTTTGTTTGATTGGTTGGCTGAAGTGAGAAGTAATAAATGTAAAGTTGTATGAAATGTTCTGCATTTCTTAGCAATGATTAAATCATTGTTCTGTCTTAATCTGTTTTCATATCAATTTTAATATAAGTATCATAATTCTAGGATAATCTTTACAATCCTAATGTTCACATTCTGGTCATTCCACGTACTATGTGAGTGACCATGCAACTATCTATCACTTTTGCTTCAGCTTTTTCTACTGTACAATGGATGTAAGCGAATGCCTACTTCATCAGTCATGGAGAATGTGTGCATCTGTATGCACACACACACACACATATATACATAACGAAGGAAGTATTTAATGAAAAAAGTAAAATCCTGACTCACATGTAAATATGAAATGAATATGTGCCAATAATTATATGTGACCAATTACTGAGGGAATTAGCATGATGTCACAGCTGGCTCAAAGAAGAGTTAAAAGTATCACATGTGTAGGCATTAAGCAAGGCAGAAACGAATTTGCAAAGAGATATC
>NW_003852407.1:9590577-9591785 GCF_000181295.1 Otolemur garnettii
TAATATTGTTTTTCTCCATTTAAAATCCTATCATAATTTTCTATCTTAGTTAATTGTAAATTATCATGTAAATTCTATCATAATTAATTGTGTAAATTAATATATCTCTCTAAATAAATCACATAGAACAATATAAAGCATAAAATAAAAATTGTATATCTTTGCTACTACTATTGGTATTGATATTCTTCTGCGTTATTTGATTTGCTCATATTTTGTGTCACATTTTACATCTATGTACATAAGTAAAATTGTGCCATAATTTTCTATCAGGTACTTTATCTGTATATTTTTTATCAAAAGTTATGTGGTAATATACTAACAATGTGTACTCTAAGTACATTTTAATAAACATTATCCAATGTGTTATGAGTTCAGAAAAATTTCTCATTGGCCCCAGTACTAGAATTATTTGATATTACCTGAGAAATCAATTAATTTCTATCACAAAGACACTGAATTATGTGGCTGGCCCCATCTGTCTGTTAAACACTGCTGAAACTTTAGAACTAAATTAATAATCTGCCTCTAGCTTATGTTTAACATATTATGGAATGAATTTAGCTGCATATATTTTTATTGTCCCACTTCCCCATATACTTTTATTAATTTTTTCTCTTTATGCATTGCATGTATTTATGAAAATTACTTTTATCTGGTATGACCATTATTTTTCATTAAACTGATTAACACAATTTGACTAAATCATCAAGTTGTTTGACTAAACACACTCATGAATTCAGTCAAAACTGCAGAACTGGTTAAGTGTGCAAAATGTCAAATTCCTACAATTAATGGAATTGATGAGAATGGTCCATTCCAATATTTTCTTCTTACCCTGGAAATGGAAATTAATTCAACATCATGAATATAGCTCTCTGAATATGACCTTTTATCAGGCATAGAATAATTTATTGAAATTTTATAAATAAAGCTGTGATGATGTTCTGCATTTTTCTTCACTATCAAAATTTATTTATTTAGCTCTTTGTCCCTATATTGAAAGGAAAAAAAGCACAGGATTTAAACTAGCTATAGCTAGAGATTTGCCTAGGAGAATAATTTGAAATGAATATCGTTATTAAATTCCCACTGCTTCAAATGGATTTTTAGATTAATATATCTGCAGAGATATAAAATTATCTGATTTATAACCATGCATTATTAGATCTGAAATGTCAGTTATTATCTCTTCTACTTAATACTTA
>NW_003852407.1:9592875-9596863 GCF_000181295.1 Otolemur garnettii
ATATAACTTTATTTATTTATATCTCTCTCTATATATTTTTTATATATATCTTTTTACATATATATGTATTTTATGATTTTTTGATATAGGTATACAATATGAATTAATCAGGGTAATTGGGGTTGCCATCACCTCAGGAATTTAACATTTCTTTGTGTTAGAAATATTCCAGTTCCATTCTTTTAGTTATTTTTAAAAAAATTTTTATTAAATCATAACTGTGTGCATTGATGCATTTATGAGATTCAGTGTATTGATTTGATAGACATTGTGAAATGTGTACATTGAACTTATCAACACATCCATCATCTCACTTACTTATTAGTTGTAGTAAGATAATTACACTCTTTTCTTAATAGTTTTGAAATGTACCAGTGTATCATGCACATTAGGTGAGCACCCCCCAACTACCCTCCTCCTCCTGCCTCCCCCCTCTGCTCCCCTCTCTCTCCTCTTCCCTTCTACTTTCTGGACTATAGTTATGATTTACCATTCATATGGATATATAGGTGATTATGTATTGATTTCATAGCAGGATTGAGCACATTGGATAGTTTTTTTTATTGTAATCCACTTTCTCTTTTTACAATTAGGAGACTTAGTTATACTGACATAAGTTGCTGGCCTCAAGCATGAGCATATTAGGCTAAACTTAAAAGTAGAAACTTGACCTCTTGACTATCCTACAATGCCATTTATACCTACATATGCTTTTTTGTATTAGCAGTTAATCACCCAACATTTGCTCCTACAATTTTTATCAAAGTGCTTTGCCAAAAGTAGACATGTGAAAAATGCTTATGGAAAACAGCTACAGGGAGATTACAAGTTCATTTCTCTCTGTTAGACAAGCTGTGCAACATTAAAGCCTAAATGTTAGCCAGGGATTAGTTATTGGCCATATCCGGCTTTATAATTTTAAAGTAAATGGGTGAGACATTGTCTGATAAATGTCTAAGCACTTAAATTTGACTGGATTCGAGGTTTTATTTTGTAAAATACCACAGCTGAGGGAGTGCTCAGGAAACTTTTTCTGACGAAAGATGGAAGTGGGATTTTTTGTCTTTACCTATCACAAAGCAGCTTTAGAGTCGTGTGATTTTAGGCCGTTGCTACATCTGCCCCATCAGGATCTGGATGCCACTTTGTCAGTTGCTGGATGTCCATTTCTGTACCAGAGCCTCTGGGTGCTTCACAGATAGTCTCCCTGCCATAGCTGCCTCTGGCACAGTCTCAGCACCGGATGGCATACAACTTCTCACCCTTGTCTCACCGTGCTCCCAGGGGTAAATGCCAACTTTGCCGACTTAATATAGTTGTTAGTCTCTTCGAATGCTGGTCAGTGTTTTGCATTTTCTATTACATATAGAAGCTTTTTATGCTGTGAATTCTCAGTTCTTGTTTTCACAATGCTGTCTTTACATTTGCACGGTAATTTAATCATTTCAGTGTGTTTCCAAAGACATGGGGTCATCATTTTCTAAAAATGAGGAATAAGGACGTTATTAGTAAACCTTTAGCAGAGAAAAGCTAGACACAGAGTTTTAGGAAGTTTCTGGTTATCGTGGCATAATTAGAGCACATCTTGGGGCAAGGCACCGGTCTCCTGCTGCTCAAGTTTGGTGTACCTTGTATCTATGTGCCCCAGTGTGCTCTGAGGTCTCTATTCACAGTGTGTCTGAGTTTTAATTTTCCGACGTTCTCTTGGACATGGTTGGTGAACAGAGAAGACTTTGTAACTATTCGCAGTAATTTATTCCTTTTTTAGTTTGTTTTGATTTGTAAGTGGAAAAAGTGACAAGCGCAAGGACCTCATGCACATTCTTTTCTGATTGTGGTCAGCTTCTCAAAGCAAAGTGACACTGTCTTCTTGTTCCTTCTTGTTTACTCCTCAACCCAACAGTAGCTAGTCTGCCATCTTCTTCATAGCACTGAATTGGGCGTGGATGTGGCCACACTAGTAGACACTCTATTATTTCATTTTCTTCTCTGAGCCCTTGGCATCATTTCATGGCAATGATAACTTCTTTCCTTGAACTGCTGTCGTTGGTTTGTGTGGCACATATGTTGTGTTTATCTCCTAACTCTGACCATTTCTTCTCGTTCTACATTGTTCCATATTCTCTCCCTCCCAGCCCCATAAATTATAGAATTTGTATTAGATTTCTTTTTCTTTGGGTCAACTTAGGGGTATACTTAATATATAGTAGGCTCAGTTCCTTATGTTGACCACCTTTATATGTTGACCAGTTTGCTAGTCTGTTGGGCAGTCAACTCACAGAGGTTTATATACATACATGTGTGTGTGTTCAGTTTCACTCCCACCAGCCACATCTGAGTAACCTTTCATGTTAGTCCCAGCTTGCTCTTCAGTTTGCCAGGTTTTCCCATTCTTTTTCACCTTTGGTCCTTCTTCCTGGCACACCTTATAGGCACCTGTATCGAAGACTCCTACTTGTCCTTTTAATCTTAACAAAGTTTCTCTGACTCTTACAACCTTCACTCTTGAATGAATTTATACTCCTTCCTATGCATGTCCCCCTAATAATCCTTGTTTACTGCCAAGTCTTAAAATGATGTGCTTGTTTCTGTCAAGCACAGAACACACAGTTTCTATTCCAGGACAGGGTCCTGATGACATTCACCTGTATATTGCTAGCTCCCAGAATAGTGTCTGCTGCTTAAAAGGTAGTAATCAAAGCGGAACTAAAAGTGAATTCCAGTGGTGAAGTGAAAATATAATTAAATGTGGTTGGCTATGTATAGCTGTGCACTCCACATCTGTGAGTTCAAATAACCGTGGATAAACATATTCAAGGGAAAAACATTCTACAAAGTTGAAAAGGAAAATTTGAATTTGCCCCACGTTGAGTACTACGTTTAATCCGGTTGCATACAGTGGTGTACATGTGTAGTTCCTTGAACCAATCCTTCGTGGGTACTCAAGGATAACTGTCTTCTACTCATGTCTGTATCACATAAAAAACACCTGCATTCACTAAATAGTAACTAACAGTAATTTGATTAAAAAATTAGTGAACCAAAGAGTCATTTGGGCTTTGTCATCTGTCACTTTGTGTTTAGTAGATGTTTCTTTTACTTTTCTATGACTGTTTTTACTAAATTGTCTGCTGATTTGAATGAGTTGAACAGGTGAATGGAATTGGACAAGAATAGGGAATGCAAGTTGGACATGTTCATCATGCCCTTGTCTTCCTCTGTAATGTAAAATAGGCAGTCCATGTTTAAGACCTGAGAATAGTATGAACAAGGTGAATTAATTGACTTTTGTAGAGTACAACGAGTTATACACAAAGATATACTTCATTTACATAAAAGTATGCAATAAATCCCCATGGTGCTGAAGAATACATCATAAAGGCATATCAGGATTACTCCACTCTTCACTGCAATTAGCTTTAGAAGAAGAGAAACAACAAAACTGTACCTAAAATAATAAGTATTCAACAAGATTGTCTTTGGAAATAAACAGCTTATGAAGTGCAATATTTTCTATGTTTGACATATTGCTTACATGGTATTTCAATCTCTAGTGATTTTAGTGAAATGGAACTAAGGGTTTTTAGCACTTAGTGTTGGAATACAAATGCAAGGATTGTAGCATTTACATTGATTTTACATAATCCTCGTACTTGGTGAATACAAATTTGGTAACTCCAATAATTTAGATGCTATCAGCTCCTTCAATTTCAGCTGTATCATCTCATCATATAAGGCAGAAAGAAAAATATTTGTTTTAGATAAGAGCAGCCCACTTTTGCTCATGAGCTGGGTTTCTAACCACATTCATCTCTATTTATATTTCCTTTTCTTGAACAAATGATTTTTCTGATCTATGTATTGATGGAGCATTCATATGGTTCCCTGTCCTCGTCTTACCTCTGTACAATATTTTCGTGACATTTAGCACTTGGTGTGGAGATAAGAAATAGGAACAGATTCTAAAGAATCAATATTTATGAGCCTT
>NW_003852407.1:9598517-9620872 GCF_000181295.1 Otolemur garnettii
AGCTCATGTGATTCTATTTTTCTCCTTGCAGTTCTCCTCATTCTGCCTGTGTGAGTCAAGCATACTCTCTCTAAAGGAGTCAGAAGAGTCCAGGTTGCGTGTGTACAGCTATTGTTGATGACCAAATCTGAGTAGGTAGTTCAGTCAGGCACCAACTTTCTGTCTTCAGAGTCAGACTATAGTATGGGAAACTCAAAAAAAAGAAATCTTTTACTTAAATCTTGATCTTTGCTATTTGAAATTTGATCTTCAGACCAGCAGTGTTGCACCATCTGGAACCATGTCTGCAATAAAGATTCTTAGGCCCCTCCCTGAAATGTCTCAATCAAAGTCTGCATTTTAACAAGATCCTCAGTTACTTTTATGCGTATGAAAGAAAGTATGTGAGCATCTGCTCTAGCTGATGTTTTCAGCTGCCTGACAGTCAGTGAGCAGTGGAACCAAGGTGTTTTCCTTCCCTCTTAGCTAAATCAGGGTTTTCTATTTGTTTATTATTGATTTTCCTTGATCTTATAAGGGAATTGACTCAAATATGGAGCCTTTTAAAAATAATCAAGATACCATAATCCCTATGCTAGCTTAGTTACAATAGTCATGGGACCACGCCCTGCTACGCATATTATAATATTGTATGGCATTATAGTTTTTGGGAATAGAAAGAGCTATTGGGAACAAAATTACATAAGCCTTTTATGTGCACTTAAGAAACAGAGGCACCCCACACTTCCATATGAAAGCTGTAACCCAACTACAGCCCAAGATGAAGGGGAAAGAAGAGGGGAAGAGAAGAGGAGGGGGGAGGATGGATGGAGGGAGGGTAATTGGTGGGACCACACCTATGGTGCATTTTACAAGGATACATGTTAAATATACTAAGTGTACAGTATAAATGTCTTAACTAAGAAAATGAGGTGAAGTCTATGTTAACCAATTTGATGAAAGTATTTCAAATTGTATATAAAACCAGCACATTGTATCCAATAATTGCATTAATGTACACAGCTATGATTTAATAAAAAAAAAAATACAACAACAACAATAAAAAAAAAAAGAAATAGAGGCACCAAGATTTAAATGGACTTGCTCAGGTATCACAGCAGAGCTAGGACTAGGTAATATACATGTATCTCTTACCTCTATTTCTCATGTTCCATTTTAATTATCTATGTGTGCTTCGAGAACAATGTTATTTAAACAACACAGTCATATCTAGCCATCTCAGGTAGACTATTTGGTGAATTCTACCAGACAAATTAGGAAATGTATGTGGTGTGCTGCATTTGGGTCATATCAACTCATGAAAGGCATTTCTGCAAAGTATCTCTTCCCAAATCTGTGTTCAATGACATGATGGTGGCAGTTTGAAATCAGCCAATGGGAAGTATTTCTACCATGAAAATTGACAAATTCAAAAAAAGAGACTTTTTTTTTTAACTTGGAGTTCTGATTTTTAAATATTTACCACTCAACACACTACTGTCCTGACTGGACTTTTATTTGCAAAAGAGATTTCAGCTGATCCAAGGATCGAAGTTGAAGTGATTCTTAGAAGAGATTGGGTTGTCATGCTTTGAGTATGTACTAGATTCTGGAAACCAAGTCCTTCAACTGACTTTAGCCATTAAACAATGACATTTATAACCTGTATAGTCAGTTTCATCCTTTATGTCTCATGCTAGAAAATTCCATGCTATCATGAAGATTTTTGAGATTTTAAGCATGCATTAATGTGTCAGAGGAGGTCTAGTAAATATTATGTTCCCAATTGCTACATAATTGGATTCTGAGTGACTTATGTTTTCTCAATTGCCATTGATACCCCATAGGATGAGAAATATTTCCCCAGCCCTAATGCTTTCCCTCGGCCTTACTAATTTCTACATTCACACAAGTTCGTGGGTGACTATCCTACTAAAATTGGTAAAATAATTACTTATTCCTGCTCTTTTCTTTCATACTCTTTGAACATGTCTCTTTTCTTAATTCTTTATACACATTTTATAGGTATAGCAACATGCTTTTTCTAGTCAGTACACTGATCATTTCTAAGGAATCATCACTGATTTGTATTGATATTTTGAGCTGCATTTTGTAGTAAGATCACAAATAGACCCTTTTCTAACTTCTGATTAGTGAAGTTGCAAGCTGATATCATTCTAATAAGGTCTCATTGCTAGGGAATTTTAGCCTCATGTTCTATATGAAAAACAACATCATCAACTTTCGGTTTTGAAGAGATTGAACGATTAGCAGTTGTGTACATTTTGCCATTCTGCCTTGGTCACAAGGAATTGATTTTCTACAAAGTTATTTTAGAGATAAAACCCCCTTCCTCTCATGACTGCCCTCTCTTGTACTTTGTTGTCCTAGGTGGTGGGAGAAAATCATGACAGGAAGGTTCTCTTTATCTGGGATCAATGAGAGCTACTATGTTGCTGGTGACTGCTAATCTGATTTGCCCTGTTTATATCACCCTTTATAATGTGCTGAGTCCAAGTCTTTGTTTTTGTTTGTCTTCTTCTTATTTTTTTTTTTAACCTAGATTGCTTTTGTTTGTTTGTTTTAACCTAGTCTTCCTAACCTGTAAGGAAGACTACTTAGTGTGATGTGTGAAGGGCCACTCATGCAAGCATCTCTTAGAGCGACACTGTTGCTGGCACTATCCTACCACAGAGCAGAGAGAAGACAAGAGAAGTGCATCATGGGAACCATTGTAACTCAAATGTGCCTGTGTAGCTAGAGCCTCCTGAGGCCTGCTCCTTCTTGTCAATGCATGAGAAGGAAAAACATTGAAATAAACTCACAAATCCAACATGGTTTAAAGAATAGCATTTCTTTAATGTCAGTTTCTGTATACAGGAAGCACAACAGATTTATCAGATGCAGAACTTATTTCAAAATAAATGACTACATTTCTATTGAAGTCTAGACATTTTGACCATTTTTCAAAATTTCCATTTTGGTGTATAGTTAACATCTCTAAAACAAAGTATCCAAAGCTAAAATTCTGCTGTAATTGTTCCTGACCTAAAACCCATTCCATGGTGATTCTCGACCCGGTTAGTGGCAATTCTATCCTTCCAGTGGCTAAACCAAAAAGTCATGAAGTATTCTTGATTCTTCTCTAATACATTAGGGCATTCTGTTAGCTGTGACCTTCAACTATACCTTAAATCTCAGGGTCTCTTAGCAGCTCTGCTGCTACCACCTGATCCAATCCCTCATTATGGAATTACTCTACCAGCCTCATGGATATTTCCTCCTGTCCCTACTCTTGCCCATTCCCTCTAGCAGCTCCTTCTGTGCAGCAAGAAGGCCCTGTAATAATATAAGCCAAGACCCTTTCACTCCTTCTTCCAAAGTCTTTAAGGATTTCCATTTAGGTAAACTCTAAAACTTGATAGGGGACAGTTTAGACAGATTAGATATGATCCACCTACTCCCTTTGGTATCTCCTTGAATTTTAATAGCTAGCTTTCATCATAAGGCTGTGCTTCAGCCTCATCCTCTTGCTCTCTATTAAAACGCATCCATCACCCTTCAGCCTTCAGATCGTCATCTGGCTATTTCACTCTCTGGGGTGCTCTTTCCCCAAGTTCTGTATGGCTCATTCCTTTACTTCCTTCAGCTCTTTGCCCAAGTATCACTTTCTTGGTATATCTTTCCTCAACCACTCTATTTAAAAATTAAATTTATCCCTTCTAACATTCCCTCATTCTCTGCCCATTGTATTCATTTCTTAAAAAAAGTTTTTTAACACCATCAACAATGCTAATTTATTTATTTTCTATGTCTCCCCCCATCTAACACTAGAATATATGCTCAACTAGAATAAGGGTTTCATTTGCATCATTCATTGCTATCTCTCCAGACCCTAGAAGAGTCCCTGGAACAGAAGAGGTACTTGATAAATGTTTGCTTAATATTTTCTCATTTCCCACTAACAGCAGTTACTAAAAGTATTTTCTCATCTTGCTTTCTCTCTGACTTCTCTTCATCCTCTCCAGTCCCTAGGTGCCATAAAACTAGTGGTTTTTCTCTTTTGTGTTATAACCTTGACATGCCATCCTCCCAAGCACAGACCCTGGGAAGGATGGTTCATCTCTTCTTTTTATTTTACATTTTTAAAAAATATTTGGAGAACTAACTTTCACCAGAAAGTGAAAGTTTCTGGCAAGCTTTCTATTCACCAGGAAGTTAGTAAAGAAATTTCTCTCCTTCATTAACACCTGTCAAACCAGAACAAGGCATAGCATGTTTGTTTTCAAAGGCAGATTATCCTTGTGGATGCATGATTTTGCCTTCAATGGCCATTGTTGATGTGGAAAATATGTGCAAATATAATTTAAGCATGCATTTCTATTTTTCTAATTCTGATAGCATTAAACCTAAAGGAATAAAACATTAAACTATGATACGAAGAAAATTCAAAATAATGGACAATGATGCCTTCCTAAACCTGTTAGCATTTGAAAAATATGTTCACAAATGTGACTAAATGATTTTTCTTGCTTTTAAAAATCCCATTGTCGGGCAGCACCTATGGCTCAAAGGAGTAGGGCGCCAGCCCCATATGCCAAAGATGGTGGTTTCAAACCTAGCCCTGGCCAAAAACTGCAAAAAAAAAAAAAAATCCCGTTGTCCGCTATTCAAATTATTTTGATAAATCATTTTCTTAATTCTTCCTTGTTAATAATAATAAATTCTTCCTTCCATCGATTCAACTGATGGTCATTATTTTGATAAGCAAACCAGTTAATTATACATCTACTAAACAAGATGCAAAATATCTAAAAATAACCTTTAGTAAAAACTCTCACGTACTCTCATTGCTCTAGTAACTGATAGTGAATTCTTATACATTTGTATGTGCAAAACAGAAGCCACTCCTTTTGCCCTTTTATACCTTCTGTTCTACTGTTTGCCATCAAGTCACTTAAATTTCATCTGTACTGAGCTAGAATGTAACATGAACCTAACTTCAAGATCCAATAGTCATTGAGGTGGCCATGCAGATAAAACAGAAAATCCTTTAAAGCACATAGTCATTAGCTATTAGAAACGCATTGAAAGGTTTACAAAATTTCCTTTTTTGCAAATGGTTTGCATATGATTTCGGTTTTAAAGCTACTAGATCGCTTTTTGAGAGTGGCTTTATCTCTGGGAGAGATAAATATAAGTCACGAGCTCTCTGGAATACATCAGTCTACCTGAAAGATTCACATCAATCCTTACTTCTTTTATTTCTGCTTTCCTTTCTCTTTCTCTTTCCTTCCACAAAAAATACACTGAAGATCTTGCTACCTGTCACGTATTGTGTTAGATCCTGGGGCTACAAAGTATGATATGCCACTTGTCTTTGAGAAAATAAAGTTCTTCAGAGTAGAATATTCACAATCAATTATTTTCCACATTAACCTATGAGAGAGGTATAGTAAAGAAATAAAAACAGTCTAACAAGATTCCCCAGGACAAATATATATTATTTTTTGTCATTCAAGATGAATCCATTTATGCTTATGATATTCTTATAATTTCAATGGCTAAAAACAACAGAAATTGATTTCTTGTGTGCATGCTTGTCAATCTCAATCTAGCAGAAAGTTCTTCATGTGGTCCTCACTAAGAGACCCAAACTGAGCGAAACTCCTTATCTGTGCCTCCATGATTGTTAAGGCAGGAAAATGGGAATGGAAAACCTCTCAGAGGGACGACAACTAAAAAGATATATCCCAAACTTAGGATTCAGATTAAGGGACCAGGCAGATCCAGGAAGCTGAAACTAGAAAACTAGCTCAGTGTTGAAATGGTTAAGGCCTTGTAAAGGAAAGGTTTAGAGTTCCTATCTTCAGGTCTACGGGCTTCATACTGGAATTACTGAGAAGCCATTAAACGTTTGAAAAAAAATAAAAGTTTCATAAAGAAGAATTACTCTGAACTTTAGTACCTATTCTCCTCTTAAAGAAATCCAAGAAATTTTCTAAGAAGTAAAGAGATTTAATGTCACAGGTAGGGCTTTTTAAAAAGAAGCAGTTATTTATAGGGAGGTCAATGGAATTTCTTGCTTGAGATTAATGGACTGGTCATTGCAGAGAGCAGCCTCTTTATTTCTAGGTAGCTGAAGGCAGATGACCTAATAGTTCTTTTTCATCTTGGATTTTTATGGTGCTGATTACATTAATTAGGAGAAGATACTGTATAATGAAGCTCATCAGAAAAAAAAATTAATAGGTTACTTTAATAAGTTTTTTGTGTGATTTGTGTTGCTGATATGAACAGCAATTATCCATCTAAGTAATGAGTCGCTAATGAGCATGTCTTTCTTAGATTACTTTGCAAGTGCATTAGAGGAGTTAGACTGTAAAGGCAAGCAATAATTTCTTCCCAATTTTGGCAGGCGTATTTATAAAAACTCACAACAATGAACCCCATTATTTATTAATATGGCCCCAAAACACCTCATTAAAAACTAACCTATAATTCTGTAATTCTCTCCCTCTTTCTTTAGTCAGTTATTCTGTTACATATAGATTCATTCGAAACCCTTTTTAGGCTTAGTATTGTGATCTGTTCCATGAAGTAGCCTCATCACAGGTGAGATAAGAATGGTTTTAATAATATCCCAATTATTATAGCTGAGAGCTACCGGATTTCATTCAGAACTGCCACTTAATGTAAGCAAATAATTCAATGTGGTTTTCAATTTATTTGAAATTTTCTAGCACTATGGCTCAAAAGAAAGCCTTGCTTGACAAAAGCCCACACACCCTACGTGATTGGATGATAGTGTGACAGAGGGATAATAATACCGGGGTTTTTTTGAGACTTTAACTCTATCTGTAGTTATAGAATTTTAATCATCCCTATTTGTTTTAATCTGCAGAGGGATTTGGCTGAGATTTGCTCCAAAATATTTTCCATCATGAAAATTTTATAACCCAAACTAGATGATTTTTAAAACAATATAATTAGAATTATTTCTTGAATTTAAATATTTCTATTAGTCACATAATGCAATAAGTATATATATGACCTTCCCTTTTTGGTTTGCTTGTTCTATCTCAGTAGTATTGTAAAATACTTGAAAACAAGATCTAATTGAATGTATATTTCCCTCTGATGTAAATACATTCATTCTAAATAAAGATTTCTTCTTAGTATAATGCTGCTACAAAGCCTGAGAGTAGAATTTGGATTTTCCTAACACAAAGAAATGATAAATACATTAGTTGATGGATATCCCAAGTACCTTGATGGGATTATTACACATTGTATGCCTATATCAAAATATCAAATATAGGGGGGCCATGGGGTGTGGTGCATCTTTTTGGGGTAGGGTACAAGTTTAAGACTGTCTTTATCTAACAAATGCAATCAGTGTAACCTGGTTCTATGTACCCTCCATGAATCCCCAACAGTAAAAAATATATATATATCACATGTGCACCATTCAACACATATGACAATTATGTACCCATAAAATTAAAAATAAAAATAAATTCATAATTTCTTTAAAAGCTTTGGAATACCAGATCTTTATTATAAAGATTGTGGCTAATCTTTCTGATTTCAGTATCATTTTAAATCAAGTAACTTTTAAAAAAATTTTAATTTAAACATTTTTAATTATTATGTAGGCATCAATGTGTATTAATCAAGTCAAGGTAATTGGAATAGCCTTCATTTCTGCATTTATCATTTGGTCTAATGCATCCTTAAATAGTATGATAGAATAAATAACAATAAACAAAGTAAACTGAGTTACTGGTAATGATAGACAGCCTATCTAAATAGAAAAGTGGAAATATACTCTTATTATTGCTAGAGCTGCTGAGATTATTTATTGAGCTCAACATTTGATGAATTTTTATATGCAGGGATGATTTACATGAGCAAATTCCATGTCCTAGCATTCTTTCTGGTATTTATAAAATAGGGCAAAATTGTTTTGAACAGGAAACTCTGCTGAATGAAGATGACCTACTTTTCAGTTTACACAAACTTTTCATTGATAGCTTGTTAACTATCCCTTTTCCTCTTACTCATCAAGTAAAGATATTGAATTCTCTTCTCTCTCTCTCTCTCTCTGTCTCTCTTTTTTTTTCCAACTTGTCAATTCAAATGATAGGTACCTAAGTTTATTTAAATGTAGATGGTGTTATCATGACATGTACACTGAAATAAGATACAGTATCATTGTTTGCCTTTAAAGAAAGAACCATACCTCTCCCTATTAGCAATAGTATGGGGGGGGGGCGTTTCAACAGACAATTAGGGCTTTACACATCCTCTATCTATGTTCCATGATGAGTCTATAGTGGAATCTTTCTTTCCGATTAAGTATATAATTTTTCAAATTTCCTTGATGTGTTTTAGCTGTGTGCAGAGCTTCGAGCATATTAAATATCCAGCATCTGTGATGCAGATCATCATGTTAATATTTTAGCTCTGCCCAGCAGTAGCTCATTCCTTTTGGATAGCTCATGCAACCCTAAGAAGAGAGAATAGATGCTAAATGATTTTGCTTTTGCTCCATTGAGCAAAACAACACTGAGCGATGCCACGCTCAGTCTTCTAGGAATTCATTAATCCTTTGTTCATATTTATTCTGGCCTACTGAGAATTTTGACTAGCTGGCCAACCCACAGCTCATTAGAGTCTGCTGGTCTCTTTCTAACACATCATCCACTTATACCAAGCTTTGAGTCCCTTTTCATTTCTCTAAAAGCCCTCTTCAAAGCCCTCTCCTTAACGTCTTTAGCACTGAATGCTACCTATGCCAGTATCTGCTGAAGCTCACAAGCAAGCTCAAGTCTAGTATGTTTTATTTCAGGTGAAATATAATGTATATTTTCACTTTGTTTTAAAATAATCTTACCCCTATCCTTTGTGCTTCTAAGGAAAAATGGTTTCCATAAATGACAAAAGTGCAAGGACTAGAGTTGTTTTGTTTTCTTTTCTCATTCTGACTCTGGATCTATGATACAGATTTCAGAAACTACGTTTAAAAACATCAGCAGTATTCTCAAAACGCTGTTTATCCAAAGCTGCTTAAAATGTATGAAATGCATGACTTATTCTCAAAGAACACAGAAGGAACTAAGGTCTGTGTCTTGTCAAGAAAATTGGAAGAGAGAAATGACTCACCCAGTGTAAAATGGCTTTATTTTTTTAATTTTAGGTAAAAAAAAAATTATAATTGAAAGAGTCAGAGACACGTAATTGAATGGCCAATACCACGGGGATAATGAAGTGAATACATGAAAGGAAGAAAATATGAACAGTTACCTCCATACAATATATCATTTAAAGCCACATTCCCTCTCTGCATACGGCCCAGGAATCATCCTTTAAAATTGCCATGATAAAACATGATTTCCTTTAAAGCCTAATGATTCTTTTTACCTGCTCAGCCTAGAAATTCCTACTTATAATTAACTGTCCTGCATCAGTATTACTTAAGAAGGGGTTCTCTGTAAGGAGAGTATTAAAAATGTTGTAACTATTACATTTGTAAACGCAGTAGCCATTTACTTTCTAAAATCAAGTAAATTTAGCCTATTTTCTCTGTAAAGGGTTAAGAATAGTTGCACTCAAAGTGTAATCTGCATAACTTTGAAATCTTAGGAGGTCAAAACTGTGTTCGTAATAACACTGAGTTAGTACCAGCCCCTTTCTCCATGCTGACGTTTACATTGATGATGTAAAAATAAATGTGGGTAAAGCTGCTGTCCTCTTAGCACAAATTAAAGCAGCAGGACAAACTGCAGTGGTCAGCCTTGTGTTCTTCGTGGCTTCATAAAAATAAATAAAACTAAAATTTTAAAAGCAAGCTTTACTTAAGGTTCTCTTTGATAGGTCATTAAAAATTGTTAATTTTATTAAGTCGCCACCCTAGATTACATGTCTCTTTAGTATTCTGTCAATGAAATGAAAAGTCCACGTAGGTGCTTAAGTGACATAAAGAAATACAATAGTAGTCTTTGGGATAAGCACCTGTATGATTGAGTGGTGAGTGGAATAGTGGCTTTATTCACAGGACACTACTTTTACCTAAAAGCATGATTAACAAACAAACTTTGAGCGTTCAGTCTTTGGAAGTTAGTAGACAATTTCTCAAAAATTGATAAAGCAAGCCTGCTCCTTCAAGGGAAAACACTGACATGATTTGTAGTGAGGGATAAAATTTGAGTAAGGGAGTGTTCCATATTTTGCAAGTCTCTCTGCCACCCCAACTTTGCCGCCTCCCTATCCGTAAAGGTTTCTCTTCTGAGCTTCAAAGTCATATCAATAAATGGGATTCTTCTGATATTGTGTGATCAATATACTAACATTTATAAGGTTGACATAGGTCCATGAGCCACTATTTCCAAATGACCAATACATGATGTTACAAAATCAGGTATGAAGACAAGATTCATCCAAAATGCAAGATGGATGTACGGATTTACATATAAGAAAGTGTAGGACATTTACTCATATGGTTTCATATTCTACATTACAGTTTATGTTTAGTTAAGTTTTATAATCAGAGAAAAGAAGAATATGCACAATTATCTGGAAAGGTTACGAAAATACTCCCCTTTGCAACATTGTGAACCTGGACAGTCTTCGTGTACTTCAAATAAATAATAAATTACAGCATATGAAATGAAAAAACGATATCAGGCCAAATATTCATGAGATTTTTTGAAATGTAAAACATTACTCTTTTTCTTACAAATTTGTATTGTGCTAGAGAATGAATTTCTAGTAAAAATTATTTATGCTCATATATCATAGATTTTATTGATGTAAATATGAGTTAATGAATGTGATATTATAAAAAGTTTCCATTTTAACTTTTGATATGGTAAAAATCAATGGCTATACCTCCCATAAGTTGCTGAGAACCGTTGACCTAGAACTTTAGACTTTAGTCTCGTATTTTTACATTCAGAGAAATGTAGATGTTTTATTTGGTTGGGTTTGGTTTTACGTTTAAAAAAATATGTGCTGGTGAAAATTGCCTCAAGAATCTTCCAGCCTCTCCATTAAGAACCCTCGCTGTTCTGACTCATGTCCTCGTACTGCCCAGAAACCTGCATATCCCACCTCGTGTTTCCCTTTCCTGATTAGGGAATAGCTAGGAAAACAGAAAATTACTAAGTCTAGATTTTTACATTTATCTTTGCCTAAAAATTAAAACAGGAATTAGAGGTTATTAGCTCTGGTCAGCTACTGATGGCAAAGGAACATTAAGTGAATAGAGAGAGTTGGTTCTTGTCACAATGGCCTTTGAGTGTTGACACCCACTTTAAAGACCGAGGCCATGAGTTAGCCGTTTATATCTTACCACATAAGGATAAAAGCTTGAGGATATGTGCAAGCATTTATCTTGAATTACCTGAGAATATACATCTTAATCCACGTTGGGGTGAACGTTCTTTCTTGCACAATTTATGCTTGATCTGTATTTTGTTACCCTAAAAATGCTGATATTCTATAAAAATTTCCCTTGGGACATAGGGGAAGCTTATTCCCATTGTTTTGGTGATATATAATCCACCATCTGTGACTCTATTCTTCAGTTCACTTATACATGGCTTGATTCATTTGCTAATAATAATGTATCAAACCACTTTGGCTCACCTTTCCTTTTTCCACCTGCATGTAACAAGAACTGAGGCATTAACCAGCTATTTTCTTAAAAGCAGCATAACATCTCGAACACTTGCTGGTATCCCCTCCTATACACGGTCTATTCCTATGTTAGATTCTATTTTTTAAAGTGGAAATATCTGTTGAAAAATAATTAAAACAGAGTTTTTGCTGAAATTGAATTTTTAAGATTAATGTTTCCATTTTCATCAAAGCAATGTTGTTTGTAAAATGCTTTATGAGTCTATTAATAAATACCTTGGGCAGGACATAGCATCAGGTTGAAATGTACCAAAACATGCATTAATTGCACCATAAAACATGCTCTGTTATGTCATCTTGCTTAAATTAGGTGAAGTTGCCAAGGCAACCCTTGCATCCTATAGTGCCACAATGGCTAAAATGATGCATACTAAATGCCTGCTCCACTTTCAGAAATCTAGCAGGAAAGCTGCACAGAAATGAAGCGTTCTCATCGTTTACACTTGACTGCTAACACACTCACACTGCGTATAGTGTTGAGGAGCAAACAACATCAAACAAGTCAGCTATCTCAAACCAATGTACGAGCTCCAAGAGATCAGAGCATCAAACTTCTACTTCAAGTGAGCTATGTCTCATTCTTGAATGTAACTTAAAACACAAGTATTATTTAATCATCTAAGAAAAGAAGAGTACAGCATATCCAAAAGCTGGTTGAGAATTAATAGATGTTTCCCATTGTAATCTTTAGAATTAAGAGATGTTTATCTTTTATATTTCTTGACTTGTTTTTACCTTAAATAACATTAATTTTGTGGGGCCTTGTAGCATCATTGCACTCAGTTGCCTATAAAACTGTTTTTATACTATTTCAGTCTATATGAACTAATAATTAACTTTCTACTTGTGTTGCTTCTTACCAATCTACCTAATGAAAATTACTACTGCAATCTGTTTGAATATGCATTTTAGAGACCAGGTTCTAGTTGGGGAGGAAAATAAATCTGTATAACTCGAGAGAAAATTGTATTAAAGAGGTAAATGTAATTTTAAAAGATAATCTATTAAGATCCAGCATCACAAATATCTCTCTTGCCATATTATTCATAGGTGAATACAATTTATAACCAGGATAGGGCCATTTAAGAAGTGGAAAATTGATCTCTGCGAATAAAATGACAGAGATATTTATGAATTCAAAGGTAATGTGGACTTTCATTCAACTTCTGTATTTTACTATTAAATAATGTGGATCTCAGATTCTTTCCTTGGATAATGTGAGACTGAGGAAATTTGGTATACTCGGTTTAGTTTATCCAAAGAAATACAAATATACTGATACAAATATACTGTATACGATATTTCATATACAAATATACGAAATAGGTCAAGATAATGAAATCATTGAAATTTACTAATGACAAGCTGATTGGCTAATATTTATTGAGTGCTAAATAGCTGCACAGTGTCTAGACTTGCTGTTAGTTAATATTGAATTAGAATTATATATGTATGAAGTAATGAAGGGCTCTATTATCTCCGTCTTACAAATATGGGAACTACGACTTAGCGAGTTAAGGACCTTGCCCAGGGCCAGAGAGTTGATAGGTGGCACAGCCATAATTCCCTGAGGTGTCTCTAACTCCACAGCATATAGTATACTGCTACCAAAGGGGGAAAAAAGAAAAAATGAAAGAAAAGAAAACATGTGAACAGATTTGTGATTTGTTTTATAAATAGGGCATAAATATCAAATTGCCTGGCAGGAACATGACTTGGGGATTCTAGAAAACCTGCATAAAGTGAGAATGAGACAGATTTAAAATATCTGCGTCTTCAGTAGCATCAGGCAAATTAATCCTGAACATGAATTAAAAATGATTCAGCAAGAAGACCTTTAGATGTGGTTGAAAGAGGCATTTTGAAATATTGTATCCTAAGTCTCAGGAAGTTTCTGCAAAATAACTATGTCCCCATTCTTTCAGCCCTTATTTTTTTTATTGAAAAGTTTTTTTTTTTAATCTTAAAATTACTTTCATTAAGGTATATTAATTTTTAAAATGCTATGGTAGTTAACTTTTATTTTATTAAATCATAGCTGTGTACATTAATACTGTCATGGGGTACAGTGTGCTATTTTTATATACAATTTGAAAGATTTTCATCAAACTGGTTAATTTTTATCATATCAATGCACAAACCGGAACTGATACAAGGCAGTGTTGCTATTTGGTCTTCCATATCAGTGCATACTTCCATAACTATTTTTGATAAAATACAGTCCCTAAAACTGCACATAAGACCAAAGATGCTGTCTTCCATTTCCAAGAACAATATAATTTCTGATATTCTTGTTTTTGGAGTTGTTCTATTATCCAGCCTAATAGTGCATTTAGTTTTTATGATTACACCATAGCACTATTTAACCAGCCTAAGCATGCAATCTAATAAACGCTTCCCTTATTCTGCAAGAAATAATTTTTAAGCAAGATCTCAACATCTTGGCATTTTTAATGATGTTTGGAACCCAAGTATAAGACTTAATATTTATCCTAATTATAATCCTAATTAAAATTCATGCTTTTAGTTTTGAACCCATTTTCAAGTCTATCTAATTCTGACTCTGATGTCCCCATATATTCTTCATTTGGGATTCATAATTTGTGTGTCTTGCATTCTTTACATGCCTCTTTTTAAATATTTGTTAAAAGTCAAATAAAAATCATTAAATAAATAAATAGGACTATAGTTAAGGCTGCAGGCACAACTTTACAAGTTCTGGCATTGGAATGCCCAAAGTGACATTGGAGCAGAAACCAAATTTGCCATGCTGTGAGTATAGGGTTCAACAGTTACAATGATATCTAACATGCCAGCCTCTAGTTAACATTTCTGCATATGGTAGTTCAGACTGTCATGAGAAACACTTTCAAACAGCTATTTAAATCATGGATATTCCCTTGTTACTCAGGAGATGGGTATGGAATGGATAAGAATTAACAGTCCTCAGTATTTGGTGCTGGTGAAGTTTATCGAAGAAGATGAAATTGCCAAAGGAGTGCATGAAAAACTAACAGAATAAAGGATGAGATTGTGGGATCCATCACAAATTAGGAAACAGATGGGAGAAGTCCAATATAGGAAACTAAGGGATAGTATGAGAAAGTTTAGAGGGCAAATAAAAGTGCAATGTCCTATAAACAAACTGAGTAACAATTACCTTAAGAGTAGACAGGCTCTGAAGTTCACCTCCACATGCAAATTAAGCAGGTTCAAGTCAACATTAACAGTAATTTAGATATAAACTCCTTAAAACAGAAATCAGTAGCCAGAGGTTAAAACCAGATAGAATTAAAGTGAATAAAATTGCTAATAAAGGCCAGCTTAAAGAATAAGAATAAATGCTTCAGGGGAACATGCTATCTTCAAATACACATAGGACCGATGGTGAATAACTCCAAAGAATCGAAATAAAAAGGATGGAATTTATAGTCCCAGTGATGGGATGACCCATATTATAACTAGTTGGTAATGATTTTTTTTTTGCATGTCCTTAGATGCTTAGAGTCCAGATCATGCTGGATTTTGTAAATTTTAGTCTTGATTCTAACGTCAAATGTGGTCGTGGAGGGAGGGGAGGAGAAAAGGGGCTGGGTGTGTTCCCACTTAATGGGCACAGTGTAAGGGCATGTAGCTCACCTTTTGGGTGTGGAACACAACTACAAGAGGGACTCCACCTAACAAATGCAAAGATTGTAACTTAATTGTTTGTACCTTCACATTAACTTGAAATAAAAAAAAAAAAAAAGAAAATGATCACTGAAGAAAAGAAATGATATGGATTGGTTTCCTTGACAGAGATTACTCGAGCTTCTAAGAGGAAAATACAGGGTAGCCATAAAGTTCATGTGCGATTTTAAGTAGCACACTATTTTAAATTGCAGACAAACTTTATGGCTACCCTGTATTTTAGCATGTCTGAGAGAACATAAGACAATAACAATTAAGAGGATAATGCAGTTGGAAAATATTGGTAGCATGGGGTATGCTGGTGGCAGTGAAGATGAATAAGTGAATTCAAAATTTTTTTAGACATTTAAATGTTTAAATGGATATGAAAGATGATTATTTATGAGGAATACAATAGTAGGAAATTCTTCTTTGGATAAAGGATTTGACTAGATTATTTATAAAGTCTCTTCCAACAAATTCCATAATCTTATTATTTTTAACACCCTTATCACCTACTTATATTACAATTCCACGATAGGATTGGCTGCGAATCCATTGTCCCAATTCCACCAGGGGATAGAATTTCATTTAATTGCTGCACTTTTCTGCTTTCTCTATCTGAAGGCCTGACAGAGGTGCTCTATTTATTTTTTCAGAATAATTTCCTCCTGATAACTGCTGACGTTAATATGTTGACAGTGTGGCAGTAGTTGAGGATAACAAGTAATTACAAACAAACACTAAAACTAAAATAAACAGTTTATGGAATGAGACTGGCTGCAGTTCCTTGGGTTGATTATGATTAAAGACCTGTGAAAATCCTCCAAAATCATTCTCCAGCATGCTGAGATCCTGAGGGGAGGGTTCTTTATGGCTCCATCTGCATCAGAGTTATCACCAGGCTCCCTCTCACAGAGGGACAGGAGATTTCAATTAAGTCCTTGTGAATAAAGACAAAACCTTTTTCTGAAGCAATTGTCTGGAAATCAGTGGCAACTCAATTTCAACACACAGTGTAGCCATCAGTTGGCCAGATGCCAAGGATGGAGGGGAGCGGGTGGGGAGAAAGTGTGCCAGAACGGAGCATAAGGCACAATTTAATGTCCCCTGACAAGTTTGCTTTCTTATAGTCCCATCAGAAGAGACAATCTGATTGAAGATCTGTAATTATCTTTACAATTTAACATCCACTGGTTTTCTGCTGTATTCTTTTTATTTTTGTAATACTTTATTTTAGCTCAATAGACTTTAGGGAGAAAAAGCCAATATTATAATAAACTATTGGAAATTGAATTGAAGTAAATTAGCTTTCATCAAACATACATAATCTCAACACACAAAAAAATAAGAGACTGTTACTTGCCAGAAATGCTTTCAGGGTTAACTTTGCACAACTGCGGGGTAACATTCAAACATAATATGAAGTTCATAAATCTTCGACCTTTTTGTTTGCCTCAGAATTAACAGTAATGGATGCAAAAGAAAAGTTCTTAAGACTGTTTTTTATGGATTTTCAAATTCACAACAGTTCTTAACACATAGAGGATGCTCAATGATGAATGTTGAATGATTGAAGAAAAAACAATTTCAACGCATATATGCTCAAAAGATCAAAGTTCAAATGGGATAATGGTGTAAAAGATTAGAGAGATAAAATAAAACTATATATTCCACATTATTATATAACAGCCTGTATATTTTCATGGAAGTTAAGATTTGTGATCTAGAATAACAGAATTTGTAGAACAACAAGGAAATATAGATGATACAAACCTGATATTCGGCTAATCCGAGTACAAGAATCAGACATCTAAGTTACACTTACTCAAAATGCTAGTTAGTGATGGAGACAGAATTTTAATCCAGATCTCAATTTCTATTTCATCATATTTTCTGTTATTTGACTGCCTTAGTGTAGGCAATTCTTTGCAATTTTAATGTTTTCTAAAACTTTTAAATGTGCCTTGTTAATAAATTCCTCAGTTCTCACTAGTGAACCATATCTTGTTTCCCATATCTGTCACCCATGTAGATTTAGTTTATTATCCAGGTACTGATTGTGAAGAGGCAAACATATTTTGAAAACCTCTGAGAAAATCCTGCTGCCAGTTCCAAGAGTGTCCCAGGGCGATGGAATCAAACCTTGGTGGTCTCGTACCAGCTGGAGTTAAAGTTGTTGTGGTCCTTTCCCCGTGATTTAATGCAATGTCCAAGTTTGAAAATTGAACACTTCTAACAAATTAGAGAGCTGTAAATTAATCTCCATTATAGGATCACTCTCACATTCAGTTCTTTGATTTTTTTTTTCCTCTGTGGGGATAGAAAAAGATGACATTTTGACTACAGACCCAAAATTTTCAGTTTAAAGTGTGATTTCTTTGTGAGTTTTGAGTGAAGAAAAGATTGTGATCACTGGAGTAAATACATTTTATTCTCCTTCTCAGTACTATAGTCTGTAACGAGAGGCTTTCTGACTTTTTGAGTGACCTCCCTTAGGACCTGGAATTCCTTTTTAGATTATGTGCCCAGTTTTCTATCCATTCCGTTTCTTCTACACGGCTGAAAGTAGGTTAAGGAGCGGGTAAGGACACTAATATTTACTGCTGTCCTACCACATAGATACACTCTGTAGGCACTGTTTATCTTTTTAAATTGTCTTAATAACACTATAAGGTTTTAACCTTTATTCCTTGTTACAAATGAGTAAATGCAGACTTAGAGATAGCTAAGATCAGTTAGCAGAAAAGAGCATAAAGAAGGAACTTTAACTTATTTTACTGTTTTCATTATAAGTCGTTTTACTTCATTATTCCAATATCTTGAACTTTTTGTCTTTACTTAAGGAGGCAGCACCACAGATAGACACTTGGAAGGACAGGTGTCAAGTAATCTTTGCAATTCATTTCATTCCAAGTCTATATTGAAGTTCTGGTAACTGAGTTCTTTGGGAAAAAAAGAAAAAGAAAAACAGAGCTAAACAATAGTTTAAAGCACAAAAATGGGCTTTATTCAAGAAGTATTACAATGAGGGAAAAAAGATGTCAGTACAGAAATGGACACAATTCCAAACACAGCATGGGCGAGTAGGAATTTATAGCAAAGGGCAGGGTGCAGTTCAGTGGATGGCAAATCACTAAAGGATGTCAGGGTCAAGGGGCATTCTGGCGAAACCCACTTCACAGGACTCTTGCTGAAGACAGGCTGGTGGGCTCAAAAATCACCCAGGGGATGGTAGAGGATGAGGAACCTGAGTAGATATGGATGGTGATCAGAAATGGTGGATGGGGGATTCTTGCTAAACTGGCTTACCTCGGTCCTTACTAAAATTGGATTTTACTAGTAAATACATGGGTCTAGAAGAAGTTTTGGTTAAGAATCCTTTTCAGAACCCAACACAATGATACACAGAACAGCTGTTGGAAAGGATTGTAACAGACACAAATGGATTATTAACTAGCTGAAGAGACAGGCAGAGAAGATTCCGGGGAACTACAAGTTGAATTCAGAAGGTAGTCATGTGTGAAAAGAAAAAAAATAAAATACATGATAATAAACTTCCATCTTCTAAAAGCACATTTAAAAAAAGATGGACATCTCTTCAAATTGAGTTTACATCCTGTCAGACTGTGTAAAATCAGTGTCCTCTTTGAAAAGGAAAAATCCCACCTCATGAGACCCATGAGCCAACAAAGAGACATGTACACCCCCACACACACCAGCTCACGACAGCCAGACAGATGGGGGTCCTCTTGCTCCCCTCTATCTTTAGTTTAATATATTTTTGACATACTGAAGTTTTTCTAAGAAATATCACAGGTAAACAGCGTACGCCTCTCACCAGCATCAATTTATTTAACCATCATTTCCATTATTTTTATTATGTATTATTTCTCATAAAGTTAAAAGAAATGTTAGCAAGGCAGGCCTCAGAGATAGTTTTATTCCTCTTTGGGCAAATAATATGAATATGGCATAATGTGTACTATTGACTGCATAATGTGAGCTATTTCCTATAATATAAATGTGTCCTACAGTTCTGTCACCTTTACCAGATTGAGGGGTGTTAAAAATTTCAGCTGGTTGCCCACAGCCATCCATACAAATTTTTCTTTAATCTGAAGTAGGGTCCTGAGATCAAATGCTTGAGAGCTTCTGCCTGACTTAGGTAATGTTATTAATTAAACTTTGTAATGTTTAAGCACTGAAAGTTTTTACTGACTGTTCACCCTATGAGAGTGACAAAAATAGCTTAGGTAAAACATAATGTTTATCTCCTAGAAGCCCAGTGGTGAGTCAACTAGCTAACTTATAATCATAGTAAAAATTAAACAGGAGTGGCTGCAAGTAACTTACTGCAAATTGGGTGCCTCTGCCATGGTTCCCATGCTACTAAGTCATGTCTGTAAAACAGAACTATCTTGAGGATCAGACTTAATTACAGTTTCTTCTTTAATATTCAGTAGATATTTCTGTGTGTATTTGGTATTTATTATATCATTTATGACCAATTGTTTATTGAGATTTCTGTAGGGACCCTCTCCAGATGTTATTTTTTTTTTTTACCTGGAAATTTCACTTTGGTCTTTGAGGCTCCACTCTTCCTACATATAAATTTTATGAGTTCTTTGGTCTTCTCTGAAATTCTAATATGATAATAAGAGCTGTAGAGATTTGGGATAAGATAAGAATAAAATAACGTGGGATCATCAGGAAGTTCTCAAAGCAAAAGGAGTGGATCTGAAATGTGAGTAATAGGCAAGTTGTGATGGTTGGAAAGAAAGGTTGGTTTTTCTGGTATGACTCAAAGTTACAGTGGTAAGAATTATTACGGAGGGTGGGTGGGTGGAAATGAGGAGCTCTGTCTGACTAGAGTGAAGAGTTCACATACAAGACTGGTGAAAAGTACTACTGGGATAATGGGATGATTGTCAGTCCTGAGATTTAAGATGATCTCATTGTCAGACTGTGTTCCAAATGGTATTGTGTAAATTAGCAGTGAAAGCCAAGGTTATTTAAGTAAGTGTACATTTAAAAGGGTGATACCTGTAGCTCAAAAGGGTAGGGCACCAGCTCCATGTGCCAGAGGTGGTGGGTTCAAACCCAGCCCTAGCCCAAAAAAAAAAAAAAAGAGAGAAATAAGTGTACATTTGTATTATAATATCTATATCTATGTGTTCTAATAGTTGCACATATATTTAATGAGTGAATTTATTTAATTTATATTTAAAAATATATCAAGTAGTTATAAAGGTATAAAGGTGGGGATACAAACTTCTTGTATACATACATTCATATCAGGGATAATAATGGGTCAAGTCATTAAATACCTTAAAGAAATAATAGTACACATGGAAGTTATATATCTAATTATACATTTTGATTAGGGCACTCTTTTATTAAAAAGGTGAAACATATTTAGAATTGATTCTGATTCTTTGTGTGCTAGAAAACTAAAAGTCCCACTCATATGAATTAATCAACTATCAAACCATAAGTTTGTTGGGCTTTTTTTGAGACAGAGCCTCACTGTGTTTTCCTCAGTAGAGTGCCATGCTGTCACAGCTCACAGCAACCTCAAACTCTTGGGCTCAAGCAATTCTCTTGCCTCAGCCTTCCAAGTAGCTGGGACTACAGTCGCCCACCACAATGCCCGGCTACTTTTTTGTTATTGTTGTCATTGTTGTTTAGCAGGCCCTGGAGGGGTTTGAACCCCATAGTCCCGGTGCATATAGCTGGCACCCTAACCACTGAGATACGGGTGCCAAGACTCTTTAAACCATAAGTCTTCACTTGGATAATTATCAATACAGTGAGTCTTTTTGTCAGTCAAAGTTATGGGACCGTTTCCCAGTCACTGACTTTGTTTTTTTCTATTTTTGATTGTTTGTTTTTCTTTGGTGTGTATGTGCACACATGCCAAGGATTTGGGCTATTCATCTCACTTTTTCATCTTTTTAATATGCTAAAAATTACTGTTTCATTCCTCTAGTTCTGACGTTATCTACTTTCATCTATGGCATATTCGACTGAACAAAGGAATTTCTAACTGCCTACCCCAGGGTGAACTGGATACACCTTCTAGAAATCTATCTGCTCATTTTTACTGCATTACTTTGGGCAAGTGAACTGAGCATCAGTACTCTCAGACACTGCTTGTGCCCTTTCTAATCCTAAAATGTAGGAAGGATACAAAATGTGCTAGGCATACTATCAGCTGCACCCGAGGCCATCTCACTTAGTTCATCATCCCATCAGGGGTCCTCAAACTTTTTAAACAGAACGGCAGATCACTGTCCCTCAGACCATTGGAAGGCTGGACTGCGGCCATCAGCTGCTAAACTGGACAGGCAGTGGTGGCAAAAATACCCGGTGGGCCAGATAAATGTCCTCAGCAGGCTGCATGTGGCCCATGGGCCATAGTTTGAGGATACCCGGATAGTACTATTTTATAACTGAGATTGTTGACACCCAAGAAGGGCAAATTCCACAGATGCACAAATAAGAAACTATCCCTCATTAAAAAAAATAATAATAACTGTATGATTGAGTCCCTCAATATAGCTCAAAATTTGGGCCAATTATTTTACACAACAAGGTGATAGAAAGGAAGACACCCTAGCTTGAAACAGCCCCAGTCAGAGCTGTGCTGAATGATTTCAGAAGTAGAATTGGTATGATTCTTTTTAAAAAGAGGCCAAAAAAATTAGCTTAGGTTTAATAATGTTGCATTGGGGACGTCCTCTCACAAATCCACATGGAGGAGATGATTATAAACAAGGCTTTTGAAGATCATTTAACAACCCAAAATGCTAAATCATTGAGATCACAGTTATTCCTACAGAATAAATGAAAAAAAATCAAATGTATCAAGGTTACGCAAATGAAACTTGAGACTTGAGGTAAAATGTCCATCAGCAACATCTATCAAAAATTCAAAAATGCAGTGTCTCAACTAGCTCTGGAATATAGGGTTTTATGATCTTACAAATGATTTACTTATA
>NW_003852407.1:9621429-9622945 GCF_000181295.1 Otolemur garnettii
CAATTAAATATGTAACTCATAGTTTAATAATTGAAAATATCTTTTCATCTTTATCATTTAGAGCTTGGGAAATTATATCAATTATAGTTAGATGTCTAATTGTATGTAGTCAGGAAATGACAGAGAAGGGATTCTAGCTCAGATAGAATTGAAAGCACACTCTGTGTTGTATACAATCATATTGTTAAAGTTTTATGTAACACCCTAAGAATACTGGGATAATTCAAAAGGGATTAATGGTTACTAAAGTATTTGGGAGAGGCTTGATGGAAGATACAGAATTGGAACTGAATATGGAAGAGTAGTTAGGATTTTTATTGACAGACAAAAGCATTGTAGTTTGCACGACCATCAAAATAAAGTCATTTCATTCCTAAAAATGTCTCTGTTTTGGTGGACTGATAGTAATTCTAATATTTTACTACCAAAAAATGTCTTCCACTTATTGAGAGTTTATAGTCAAGTATAATGCAAAGCATATTGGAAAATGTTCTCCTTCAGTTCATGTAATGACCCTGAGTATTGCTATTGCTCTCATTCTAGTCAAGAAAAATGGAGAATCAGGGCAATTAAGTCATTTGCCAGAGAGCTTAAAAAAATGTAATAGCAGAATAGAAAACCAAGAATATCTAACTCTACCGCCATAGTTCATAAACCATAGCCCTCTCTGGCCTTTGTCTTTTATTTCATATCAAGAATTTTTATTAAAATGGCTTTTACGAGTGAGGGAAAAATGAATAAACAGTAGACTTTCAAGGAAAGTTTTATGCAGATTCTGTATTTTGAGTCTGACCGTGAAAGATACACACAATTCAGATATACAAAAGGGAGATGACAAGTACATTTTAATAACGTGAGTATGGGATTATAACAATGGACGAACTGTTTGTGTAGGACAATGGGAAACATGTACAACCACACTCAATCCAGTTGACGGGCAAACAAGGAAATTATGGCTTTGCCATTGATAATCTTTTGGAATTTTCTTCCACTGAAAGTTTTCTTTAACATCTAAAAGCATATGCATGCTGAAATATGGTGATTCATCAAGGGTTCAAGAAACAAGTATTCATAATACATTACCCAGTAGAGAATAATAAATGACCTTACCATAATGGAGTTGGTGCAAATTGTATCTTCCATTGGATTATAAAAATTATAAGCTTATTTCTCTCCCCTTCAAATGCTCACAAGTAAATTATTTTTAAAGTAAAGTCAGGACTGACAGAAACGGTGTCATGTTCTATGATAACTGCTTGATTTCTGAGATAACCCGGGAAAATGAGCGTTCATGCATTCTTCTTCCTCTTACAGACTCAATCTTCATAGTTGCCCATGGGAAGTGCTAGGCAGAATTTGAATAGTATTTTATGTAACTACAAACACAAACATTTCACATGTAGGTCTCAGCTAGGCTGTGTGTCCTGTGTCCTTTGTCCACCTTGTGTAATTTTCTTTTCAATTATAAAATAGAAATAATAATAATAAATAAATCTGGTTGTGGCCACATGTGCCT
>NW_003852407.1:9625630-9627251 GCF_000181295.1 Otolemur garnettii
TTTTTTTTTTCTCATTTGACAGCATTTTCACAATATTTCAGCAAAGTAAGCAGTAATAGTACTTCGAGTACTTTCAGTACAGGTCATCACTTATGAGGTGATTAATCACGTTTCTTTGCCTGAGTTTTCTCATATGTAACATAGGGATGACAAGAGTACCACCTAATGTTATGAGAATTAATTGATTTAATACATGTAAAGCATCTAGGACTCTACAATGGTCACATCAGAAATACCGAATACTTATTGGCTATTTTTCAGTCTCCTCACCTAGTAAAGTTGAAATGGTCCTTACAAATTCATGAAGGGGGGCAAGGCATGAATGAGATGAAGGGCCCCAAACTCTACGTAGGAACAGGCTTAGATAAAAATAATAGTAATAGTCATTCAATGTTTCTTCTTTTGCTTGATAATAATCACTGTCCTCTTGATTGCTCCTTTATAATTGCTAACCTTGAGTCACACAGAGTTGTCACTATGTAAGTATCCTTTTCAAACCCTTCAGGTAGTTTCTAAGATATCTTCCAGGGCCTGAATCCCTGTGGACTGGCTGATCCACTGAGACAAAAGAGCTGACTCAACTGGTCTTGTGACCCCCAGTCAAGAACCTGGTCCTGCATTCAGAGGGTTGGTTGACCCACCTAGGAAGGGGCCCATGCCAAGAGACTGGTTCTTCCCAATCAGCCAATTAGCAGACCCTAATTGTCTAATCTTCTGCTCACCAAACTGTCTTTCAAAATCCTATCTTTCAAATCCAGGGAGAGGCAGATTTGAGAAATTCCTCCCATTTCCTCATTTAGTGCTATGCGGAAGTAAACTCTCTGCTGTCTCTGGGTTATTGGCTTTCTCTTGGGCAGCAGACAGATGAACCTGGTTGGCCAACAACAAAAAAATCAACTATTCCCCCATTTCAGGGATAAAAAACATCTAAGGTATATGACTATTAAGTAACCTAGTCAATGTCACAGAGAAGTCAGTGGCAAAGTCAGAGGTGCTGCACGTACAATATTACTTTTAGTTTCACAAAAGTGTTAACCGATGATCTTATTTATAGACCATTTGCAAATCACCTCAAGTTCACCTTTCATAGATCCTCTATGCCCCTTCCTTTAACACTAATTCTTTTATGCATTTTCATTTCTATTTCCTGAACAGACTGTGAGCTGTTGAATGAGAATTGTATTCATATTGTACTAAATCTCTCACAGCTCATTCTCTGATACTATAAAAAATTGCACAGGTCACTTGTTAAAAATGGGTAGGCCCTCTGTGGACACCAGCAGAATTCTGTCCTGAGCTGTATTCTTCTGCGTCAGGGCAGCTCTGGGTTTCAGGGTAAAGTTCCATAATCTCTTCACTCTCCCACCTGTGGGCACATAGATTTTCATCCCACTCAGCCTGCTGGCATGGCACTGCTAGAGAGGGTGGAGGGGTGGTGTAGGCCATACAAGACTATCTTTTCTTCTCAATTCAGTGCCATTTTCCTTGACATATTGTAAAAAACATGTGTATGATTACTCACTTGATTTTTAGTTCTTCTGAAAGTGCTTAAGTAGACAGAGGTTGATTTTAATGTTCTTCCTGTTCTTGTGGAAAGATGATCATTGGAGGATTCTCTTAG
>NW_003852407.1:9627900-9643708 GCF_000181295.1 Otolemur garnettii
CGGCATCATCACCAAAATTATTTTTTGAAATAAAAAAAATCATCAAACTTCCGAGTTTTACAATGTGTTGTTTCAATGAACATTTTTATGGGGGAGAGGGTTACCAAGGGAAATCAAAAAGAGTTCATAGTAAGTCAATGAGCTTAATGAATCATAACCAATCTGTTGTCCAGGGGGAAATAGATTTTTCAGTGCTACAACTGACAAGTAGTCAAATAGATTGCCTCTTTTTGTGTGTGTGCTGTCTCTGCTCATTATCTGGTGAAAGTGCTCAAACGCATTTAAATGCTTACCAAATTGCTAAGGAAAATAGGTAAAAATAAGAAATTGGCTATTCTGGTGTCCAAGCTCAGTGGTTAGAGCACTGGCCACATGCACAGGGGGTGGTGGGTGAAACCTACTAAATATATTATTTTTTACTTTAAAAAGAAATTAGCTATTCAATCTTAGATATTCAGAATGTTTGAATCTATATGGACTCTTTAGCATCAAGGACTCCAGAGAAGAAATACAGGTATAAATTGGAGGGTAAGAGAGCTGGTAAAGCTGACTGCAGAGTCGCTGGTCTGGCACTAATAGACAAGGCCCTCAAATACAGTGGCTTCTAACAGTGACAGATAATTTCATTTACAAGGGTTGTAATTTTTCTTCATGAATTTATTTAATTTGATCACTAGGAAAATGTCTTGGTCTTTCTTAAGTGTCAGTTTTATATTCAGTGCAAGTTTATAGTGAAAACAAATCCTTATAAGAAGTTCAGTAGATATTCATGCATCAGCAGTCATTATAAGATCCTTAACAGAGTTAATAGATTAAAAGAAGAAAAAAAAATAATGATAGTAAGATTTCCAAGGGTTAATTAAAATTATCTGTTCTCTTAATTGATGGAAAGTCACCATCTGGCACTGCCATATTTTCTGTAAAGATTTTTTTTTTCTTTTGGTGGCACACTGAGAGAGGAGATGAGCATATAATTTCTGTTCTGGTTATAGAAGGGAGCAGCCCAGACCCAATTAACCACCAGGCTTGATAATATAATTTTGGAATACATGGGTACACCCTCCTTGTCTGTGCTTCTGCACAGCAATCGGCCATGGGCAGCACTGGGACTTTGAATAGCAAAGTTCTGTCCTACAGAACAGAAACAAAAAAAAAAGAAAGAAAGAAATGAAATGAAAAAGTGTTCCTGGAAACTAATTTGTCAGTGAGGATCAGTAAGAGAAATCGTGGGTGAAGTTGGAGTCGGAATGGTGCCACTGTTCTTAATTTATTGGTGATCATTTTATGAAATTCATTTTTACATATCAATGGTTATTTTGTTTTGTGACAAAAGATTCCACGGTTTATACTGCCTAAAAGTTACAGACACCACTGCTTCTCTTGTGCTGGCTTTTTAAACTAAGGATATGATTGTAGGAGAATATAACCAGCCTCTTTGATTCAGGGAAGTCTTAAAAATTCAATGATTTGTTAATAGTAGTAGATTAAGATAACAGATAGAACAAGACTATAGAATGAAGCTATATTTCTAAAATCTCCCATAAATCAGAGGTGATGGATGACCTTTAAGTAAATGACAAGATGAATATTGCCAATGAATTTCAGCATATTAAAGCCCATTTTCTTGGCCAATCAGCAACATCACATGGTTGATAACTTTTTTGTTTTTCTTGAAACTAAAAGCATTCCTTAAATGGCTTCCAGGATTCCACATTCCCCAGGTTACTATCCTGTTGGATTGGCCACTGCTTCTCTATCTGCTTTGCAGTTTTTTTCTCTCTTTTCCTGACCTGGAAATGTTAAAAGCTCCAGGGATTTATTTATTCTCAAACACCAGGACCGAGACTTAAATACCACCTGTATGCTGTTGAATCTCAAATTTATGTCTCCAGCCTTGTTTCTCTTTCCTGAAGTCCAAGCATGTAATTCCCACTGCCAGATTGATGTTTCTTCTTCCCCACTGGAATACTTAATAAGTCATTTCAAATTGATAGATTTGTGAACAGAATTTTTGATGTTCCCTACCCCAAACTTCTCCTGACATGTTTTCTTCTCCATATCAGTAAATGGAGAAAATGCCAGTGAATTCTAAAAGTAACAGATAACTTCATATACAAGGGTTGTAATTTTTCTCTTTACAAATTTATTGAATTTGATCACAAGGCAAATGTCTTGGTCTTTCTTAACTGTGAGAAAGACCCACATCATGTGAATAAGCACACAATTCACACAAGTGATCAGGCCACAAACTTAGAAAAACTTTTTTACCCTCTTTTCTTCAACCTACATGTAATCTGTGAACAAAATGTGTACAGAATCAGACTATTTTATCCAACTCTTCTATGACCATCCTAATCGAACCCACCACTATATATTTTCAAAATGCTTCAATAAATTTAATTTTTCTTTTCTTCTACTCTAGACTTACTGAAGTATTCTATATACATATTGATCACTGCATTTTAAAAATATAACTCTGATGATGTATTTCCTTTCTTAATCCCCTCCTCTATCTTCTCATCACACTGAAACTCCCATGTAGGACTTATTTATTACGTCTTTATAGTGTAATAAGTGACTATGAGAGACAGTGTTAGAATTCTTAGATTTATATCTGGACTGTACTACAGAAGATTTGGCAATCTGTGAATCCTCTGTGAGCCTAGTATCCTTGTCTGTAAACAGACATGACAGTAGTACTACTTCATGAGGTTCTTTGCTATGAGAATAAATAAGATTTTCAATATTGCTACAGTTGTCATGATGAAGGCAGGAAGGTGGCATCTAAAAATACCAGTGGAGGTTTTTCTCTGCAGTTTTCTAGCTCCAGTCTGCCCTGCCCAATAGGAAGCCACCAGCCACAAGTGGCCACTGAGCATTCGACATGCAGCTAGTGCTAGGAGTGTGAAAGATGCACCGAGATTCAAGGGCTCAGTGTAAAGAAAAAAGAAGTTATCTCATCAATAAGCTTTTCATACTCACTGCATCATATTGAGGGTATACTGAGGTTAAACCAAATGTGATATTACAGTTGTTAAGAAAGCAGTACTTAAAACTGATAGTGTATACTTTTTTGTGTAATTTTCAATGAAAGAGTTTATCAGTTTGTAGTAGTACTCAGTGAAGGATAAAGATTAGTTCTGATAGTGTTAAAGTTTCCCCATAGTTGAGACTATGAGTTCCCTGAAAAGAGTGTCTGGATTTATCTTGCACATTCTGTATCCAGAGCCAACTAAGGGTTAGCACAGATGAGTGCTTCAGTAAATAATTTCTGAAGGAATGATAGAGTGAATGAAGGAATGAATCCAATAAAAATTAGCAGCTATTCTTATCCTCATATGTTTTTATCCTTTTAATCATCTCTTTTCCAACTGTTTACATATTTGTACTTACCTAAGATCTGGAAACACTCTTCTTTAGAATTAATTCATTTTCTTTTTTTAGGATATAAAAGTATAAGTTTATTTTATATCAGAAAGTGGGAAGAGAGTGAGTGGAAGGGATTAGAAAGGGAGAGAAAAGAGACCAGAGAGCCAGGAGTGAGAGAAGGAAAGATGAGGAGGCGAGAGCAAGAGGAAAGCCAGAACTCATTCCTCTTAACACAGTCAATGCCCCTTAAGACCCAAAATCTAGACAACTAGTAGCTGTCTGTTCACATTACAAAAGAAGTGTGAACCCACTTTCAACATTTTAAACAATCTCTCAAATTCTTATCACAGTTGCCTTAGGTGTTACACTTCTTTCATTTATTCATTTTTTTTACTGAGTAGCACTACAAAGAGATAGTGTGTGTGTGTGTGTGTGTGTGTGTGTGTGTGTGGTTTCTTCTGCCCTCAGAACTGACTTTGGAAAATCTAGCAAAGTGGAAACCCATAAGTGGCTACCAGGACTCTCTTTTGGTCTTGAAGTCACTGTTTACTTCTAAGAAGCTATGGCATTATTAATGCTGTACCTGAAATACACCTGGCTCTCTTCCCTCTGTACACAGAGTAGATTTACTTTTCATGTTTTCTTTATGATTGTGGGAAGCCATATGTTTGGTTCTGGCAAATGAATTGTAAGTATGGTGAAGTGTGTCACTTCTGGGTCAAAGTATTTAATTACCACTGCAAGGCCCTCCAGAGTTCTTTTTTTCTCTAGCTTGGTGACTGGCCTTATTAAGAATGATGGCTATTCCATATAATGTATTCCAGAGTGGCCACAATGACCGGAGCCCTTGTTGATTCCACTATGAAGATTGTGTACATGGGAAACTTGTGTTATGTTGTGCCATTAAGATTTGGAGTCCTTGTTATTTCAACATAACCTAGTCTACCCTGCTACCCTGAGTTACACATAAGTTGACTCTTACACCAAAAATGTCATTTTTTCATTCTCTTGTGTCTTTTGAAATAAAAGTAAGAATATAAAAATGCTGTGTGCTCAAGTACATTATATAATTTTAAGTCTCAACCTTAGCTGTCCTTCTGTTACATATAAAGTGTCATTAGAAGAACAGAACCCTGGTCGTCATGGGGCCTTTATTTCTGTGCCTATGTATTAAAAATCTTGAAATTTCATAATCTAGACTAAGCTTCTCATTGAAAAAACATTTTTACCTGTGAAAAACTAAGATAAGAATAAAATATATCTAGCTAGAAATCTAGTTTTCCTTCTAATAGTTCATGCTAATATGATATTTAAAGTGAGTAAAAAAATTAAGTAAAACTATATTATCAAATTATTCAATTATTTATTTGGTTTGGTTAAAAAAAAAAAAAACACTCTTCAATCTAAACACTTGATACTGTTCAGAGAAAACGTCTGACCACATGATTGACCAGACATCTCTATCCCCCTTGGACAATGTAGGGAAAAGGAAATGGTGATATTTCTATGTTTTATCTTACTTTTTAGCTCAGGACAAGTTTTTCACCGAAAAGGGGACTGACACTGTCAAGTCGTTTGTGGCACAAGTCAAAGTCATTTGTCAAGTCAAATACATGTGTGGTACAGCGTGAGAGCACGCTACTCTCCCAGGAAGAAGAGAAAATCTCATTCTGGCCTCACTGAGATTCTCCCCATATGCTCCAATTATTAGCCATTGTCTGAAAAACTGACCCAGCTAAGTCACCCTGGCAGATATAAGGAGGGACAAGGAAAAGGAAAGAAAAGAAACCACTGATGAATCTATCATTTAAATACATAGACATTAAAATAAAATTGACCTTGAATGAGACTTAAGAAACTATTCTGTGAATGGTCTGAATTACTTTCCTTCTCTTAACTTCTGTTAAGTTTGAAAATATCTTTTTAACTTTGTTTAATGGAAGTGTTAACCTCCTGGCTTCTCGTGACACTGATTAATTGCTTTTCACAGATTTGGTAAATCTGTCAATTCCGTTAATCTTCTTCATGCTAGGTCCAATGCTTTTCCCAGCTTCTTCTGTGTTGCACCTATACTTAGAGAAGAAACGAGTGAAATTAAAGAAGAAGATATCTTTCTATCAGTCATTTTAAATAATTTTATTTTAGAGAATAAAATACATAAATAGCTCAGCTTTTTTGTTACACACGGTAAATCTAGTGAAAGCCAAAACTTCTGCCATCTCCCTCCTTAGTTATCACTTCCTCGGGATTCTTTTTCTGACTTGCTGGATTGCACATATAATCAAAATTGCACCTTCATAATTCTTCTTGTAGTCATCCTTTGTAGCATTTATTGTAACTGATTCTTTACATTAAATCAAATAATTAATTTACCACTCAACTATAGACTCATGGGGGATAGAGATTATTTTGCTCACTGTTGGGGGTTGGGGGGGTCCTCATTCCCCAAACCCAGTTGACCTGGTTCAAGTTTTGGCTGAGCTAGAAAGTTCAACCCGGTTATAATTGAAAGCAAAAATGAATGGAAAAAACTGGAAATAAAATCGCAGCGGCACAGGCAGTGTGGTTAAAAAGCAAAAATAAGCTGCACACACTTTAACATAACACAGAAAGATCTTAACTTAAGAAGAACAAAGAGAAAGTTTAGAGCACTTGCACAGAGAGTTGGAAGTGGATCCCTCTCCTGAAGGGGAAAGGGTGAAGGAAAGAAGCGAAAGTCTGCAGGGGTACAAATACTTACTTTCCACTGGAAATTGGCTTCCGCTGGCTTCTCTGCACCTCCAGGCAGTATTGCCTTTTTCTATTGGTCATTGACTTTCTCTTTCTAGGGGTCATTGGTTACCCAGGTTGCTTCATACTCTCATTCTTATGGACCCTCTGGACTTCCCAGTTCAGCAGGACAGGTTTTCCTCCCAGCCCTCCTTAAAGCCCTTTCTTTATGTCCCTTCTCACTCAGCCCACATAAAGCTCAGACCTCACATCAAATAACGTATTTAAAATAATTTTTCTTAAAGGACAGCATAGATCAGGCTGCTGGTCACTACTCAGGATGAGGTTGAAGTTCACTGCGGTTATTATCTTAATTTGGCACATCCACAATCCAGAAAAAAAAAAAAAAACTTTTTCATGCATCAGTTTATATTTCTGATATTCTTTACCTGAAATTGTTTCAAAATGCTATTGCTTTGCTTTTATTTGGAGCATATATAAAGAGCTTCCTTCCATTACTTTTGGTGTGAATTGATTTCCTTTCAATCTGTTTTCTCAGTGAGACACAGAGCCAGTTCCAAATCAAATTTTATCAGGAGTTTTAAAGACTTTTATTTGCATGCATATAAATATTCACTTAGAAAGCACTAATATTTAGTCTTTGGCCAACTCAGAAGGGGGTTAAAAACAATTTTTCCTTGCATGAACAGATATTTACAGTGTGTAAAGAAACCAGCCTTTTTAATACTGCTTACAGCTGTACCTTTCACTGGAGGGTAAGTTGTTTCAAACAAGAGGAGAATTTTAAACATACACATGTCTTTTTACACTCTTGACCCTGCTCTCACACCTTCGGCTCTCCAAGGTCTCATTAGACCTGGTACATAGCAGCAGCAGCAGTCTGGATAAGGAGGTTCCCAAAAGCAACAACAAGAATTATTTTCAACTATCCCAGAGGATGAGGATGGCACTGAAAGTTCCAATCATGGCTTGGTATTTACCGTGACCAGCCCCACAACCAAGAGCCCCTTGAGTTGCCCATAAGAACAAAGACATCCATTTCTATCTCTGAATAAATTCCATCACTGTGTTGGGAACCAGGGTCAAAGACCAGATACTGAAACAAAAGATATACCTAGCACAATCGCTCAGGAACTTAACGAGGGTTTTAAGGAGCCCTGTGCCAGGAGATAGGAGATGAGACTTAGTAAATTTTTTTTAATTATGTCATAATATCATAAGCAGGATTCATATACTTCAAGAAAGGCGAGAAGTTTGTTGGATTTATGTATTGATGCACAAAAGTTTGGAGATCTGAGGGTTCTGTTGAAGGAGTCTGTCACAGAGGTTCATGTTGGGAATGAAATTACATTCAAGAGAAAGATACTTGCCTTGAAAAAAAATATGAAGCTCTAAAGTCTCTACCATTAAGACAGTGAAAAAATGTGTGCCCTTGCCAGGATTTTGGTGCATCCAAAGATAATGATACAAGGAGAAATTCTAGCGGAAGATGAAACATTTACCATGTCATTGTAGTGTTCTATCAAGCGCTGAACATGGAATCAGAAGACGTGGGAGCTTGTTTTAGTTCTTTCATTAATTGGCTATGTGACCTCAGCTGAGTCATTTAACTTCTGAAGATCCCAAGTCTTGTAACTAGATAACCTTCAACTTCCTTTCAGTTTCCAAGTTCTTGACCAACCTTTTTCTTGGCAACTCAAGGAGCAACCTTGAATTGCTGAGGTATTTGGTGAACTACTTCACCATGTAGTCCCATTGTGGCTATTTTACATCTTCTTAGGCCTAGGATAAATGTCATGTCCCCAAGTCATACATGAACTGACACCTATCATAAAGGTGGTAAACGGCAGTGTGTCAATCTTTCTAATTCCTGCCTCACTTGAAAGGTTAATACAATTCTTTGTACTACCATGTTGCTCGTATTGGAGGGAGGGAAATACTCTGAATTGCATAGCTACCAGTCAATAAGTACCAAACTCTATTAATTAGGCTGCATCTCAACAGATATAACATAATTGCATTTGGAAAAGAAAGTAGAAAATTTTCTAAGTTTTCTAATTTTTCTTAGTTAGTGACTTCTTCCTCTTATGAAACATGCAGGCTGTTTTACCTCCAATGTATTTGGACTAATCAATTCATTCATGTTATTAATAATCAAATGTGTATTCAATATATACTACGTGGTAATACTAAATTCTGTGTAAAAATAGGTAAAAATCAGCTAAACAGAGGCTCAGAGAGTTAAAGTAATTTGTCTAGTGCTACATAATTGGTAAGTAATGGAATGAGTATTTGAACAAGGATTTGAATTCATGTTTATAAGATTTCATTATGAACTTGTAAACATAAAAATTTATGCTTTTTCTTACTGTGACTATATGCTTCTTCCCTTCCCTTGAGTAGTTTAATTTTAGGTTAAAGAAATGAACATGAAAACAAATGTTGAAAAGGAATGTTATAAATACCATCAGAGAAGACTGACGTGCTCAAGGAACATGAGAGAAAGCATTTAACTTGTTTTAGGGGAATCAAAGGTGACATCACAGTGAAACTCATGTTTCATGTCTGTCTTGATATATACTTTTGGTTGTCAAAGCCAAAAAGAAAGAAGAGTTAAATGTAACTAAGAGAAAAGCAAATATAGAAATAATGGAGGAAAAACTAACAGAACACATTAAAATAAATAAATAAATGCCTGTGTAGTTTAGTTTAGTTTGAGCCAAGAGTATGGGGCAAAGAAAGTGGGAAATGATGCTGGAAAGGAAAATAATGGCGAATTATAGAGATGCTATTAGAAAGCTCATCTGTATGTTCAAATGCTGGTCCATGATGAAATCTGGACCTTTCTGCCATAAATAGAAAATAACGGAGTAGAGGAGGTATTTTTCACATTTACTCTATGTGAAATGCAATTTTCGCTTTTAATATTAGTTCTTTCCTCTTCATTTGATGTTTGTTTAGGAAATGCCCCTGTTTTTAAATGATATGTTGGTAGTAATGGATTTAATCCTTCCCTTTCTTTCTTCTGAGTGCTTATGTCTCAACCTACAGACATAAATGCAATCTGTTTTATTGTGTTAAGACCCTACCCATTGTGAACTGGCATGGAAAAATAGGACATTTAATATTACCAAGTAACAAAATCTCTATCCCTTTCAAAACATACTAATCATGCCCTTTGTATGTTTAGTCTGTTCCAGTTTAAGGCTGTGTCATTTCTGGCAAATATTTAACCATGTCCAGATATTACTGTGCATCACTATCTAGTGCGGAGTTAGGTCTTCAAGAACTTGGGCTAAGCTTTCACAGATTCAACAAAGAATGACATACTATTTCATCTTCTTCTCACTCTCCCTTCGTGTTCCATCAACCTTCTCTCACTGAAGAAGTTGTATGAGTATAAGTGAGTAATAACAAAGGAGGTTATAGAGAAAGGGTTGTTACTCACTTCTATCCAGATGAGAAGCTCTACTTATAGGTCATTGTGACCTCTGCTTATTCTGAATGCTGGGAATGCCCTTCCAACTGGTCTTTGACAATGACAATGGCCTGAAATGTTTATGCCATATTAACTTAACATTCAGTAGTTAGCCCAAAGTATTTCTGACACTGAACTTCCCATGGGGTGGTTCCACTTCCTTCCTTTATCCAGTGATCTCTGTATACTCCTTAGACCTCAATCTTTGGCTGTCTGGGGCATCTCTGAAAACTGGGCTTGACTATAAGAAAACCTAGGAATCTTAGCCATGCCTATCTTAGATCTGTAGAAACCAGTGTTGAAATTCTGTGCCACTCTGATTTTTCTATAAAGTTTATTCCCCATGGTCCCGTAGTTCTGGACATGGTGCTAGATACTTCAGTTCAGAAAATATCTAGTATCTAGCTAGAAAACAAGCTACTCTTCTAACAGAAACAATCTATATTTGCAAAGAATCACAGACGAGTGTCCCTCTGAATCACATGAGATGGTAACATGCAGTGAAGTACATTTTTTTGTCACCAATTTCTGATGTGCCAAGAGAACTCTTTTCTTTATTCCTTTTAGCTCATTTTTAAACATTCCTATTTTAAATAATACCTTACCAGTCCTTTAAATTTGATATAAAATATGAAGATATAGTACCAGGAATAAGGCTATTATTAAACAGGCCATTTGAAACTTACTCTCTTTGTTTTTAACTGTGGGATCTTTCCACAGTAATGGCTATAGTAGCTGTAGTAATGCCTGCAGTAGGTCGGCAACCCTGGGGGACTAGAAAGGGGTTTCCGGCAATGTTTTACATCATAGTACATTATTTGCTGAAATAAAAACTTGACAACTCTATTATTCAAAACCTATATAGTTGTTAGAGAGCCACAGGTATCAGTTTAAACAAAAAGAAAAAAATCACAAAACATGAATTTATTAGCTCCTATACTGGGAAACTCAATGTAGTTGGCTTCAGGCAGAACTAGACGCAGAGCCCCTAACAATATCGTTGGGTGTTTCTTTCTCTTACTTCTTCCTACCTTTTTGTTGAGTTTATCCTCAGGTTAAAAACTTACACTTCACAATTTTAGCTATTCCTGTTAAGGAACATGTCTGCTTCCAAGAATGCTATCAAAATTCTGAAAGAGGGGCCTTATCGTCCTATTTAAGTCTGATACTAATGTCATAACCATCATTTGAACAAAAAGAAGTAGTTCTCTGAATAGCCAAGCCTGGATTACTTGCCTACCTTTAAAACCTTATTTACTTCTATAATTGCAAATAAGATCAATACCATGAAAACTAGCTGATAAATGGAAAGGGGTGGTGAACTCAAGGGAATCAGGATATTATTTTTAAAAAAGAGAGAGGGCCTTCTGGGCAGACAAAAATAGTAGATGTCTATTATTGAAATATCTGCAGAATCCAACTCAACCTGTCCCCAATTTTGAAAAGTATCTTATTCTTAAAAAACAAAAAAACTGGGAAATTTCTTCTAGACAACAGGAAATCAGTCAATGGTATTAGAGGAGTAATAAAGTTCAAACGTGAGTTTGAAAATAGTACTTACTTTCACAATTTCACTCCCTTGTTTCTTTTTGTCCTATAATTAAAGTGGGCTTGGAAACCGTTCACAGAAACTTGTTTCATTCTAGTAACTAATTAGGCTAACCTCTGCTGAAGTCCCTCCCATTATGTTTGTATAAAAAACTTTTGAAGAGTTGTCATTTCACCTGTCCCAGGATGAGGTATCCATGGAAACCCTGAACTTCTAATGACTAGTGGTTGGCAGGCTCAAGCAACCAGAGGGCAATTTATTGCCAGCCCATCCCCAAACCAGCATTTGGGCCAGTCATCATGATTTAAATAATTTGTTAATGGTAACTCCCCACTAAAATCTATCTTGAGCTGATCCTAGCGTCATTATGACAAACTCATTCATAAATGTCAATATCCAAACTCAAGTAGATCATTGCGGATGGGGAACAGAAATTTGTAAGGATAAATCAAAGACATGGAAGAATCATTGCATTTTATTTTTATTTTATGAGATTAGATATATACATGTATCACATGCTATATTATGTATGTGTTATCAGTATATACCATATATAATTAGGATATAGAACACAATATGTATCATTATAGAGTGTCCATAAAGTTTGTGTGTGATTTAAACTAGTTGTAACTTTGTAAGTATATGTGATAGAAAGAATCTGTAAAAAGATTAGAAAGAAGAAACGCATTTTTAATTATTCTTATTAATTTTCAACATGACTACCATCATTCCTAATACCAAGGGTAAAACAATTTTTTAGTTCTCAAAATACAGTTTCAAGCTGATTTTTCATAATACCAGCAATCACTTCAGTTACCCTAGCTCGCAAGGCTTCTAAAGATAGAGGTTTGGTTAAATAAATATTAGTTTTCACATGTTCCTATAAAAAGAAATCCAGTGGAGTCAAATCTCATGAACGTGGAGGGCAAGAGAATGGTCCACCTCTTCCAGCCCATCTGTCAGGAATTTCTCATGTAGAAACTGTCAAACTTGCAAAGTGATAAGGAGCACCATCGTGTTCAAACACTCTATTCTCTGTCAGGCCTAATGGTACAAGCTGGGGAATAAAGTAATTTTTCAGCCTCTCTAAATAATTATCACCATTAACAACACACCCTTCAAAAAAGAACGGCCTATGACTTAATTTTTTCCCAAAGCATGCCATGCATCTACTTTGGGAGAATCTCTTTCATGTTCAACAGATTAATGAGGATTTTCAGTTCCCTAAATATGGCAATTATGCCTGTTGACTTTGCCACTAAGGTGGAAGGTTGCTTCATTAGAGAACATTAAATGATGCAAAAATGCATCATTTTTGCTAAGATTTTTTTTTTTTTTTGAGACAGAGTTTCACTTTGTGACCCTCAGAAGAGTACTGTGGCTTCAGAGCTCACAGCAACCTCAAACTCTTGAGCTCAAGTGATTCTTTTGTCTCAGCCTTCAAAGTAGCTGGGACTGACACAATGCCCAGTTATTTTTTTTATTATTATTATTTTTTTTTTAGAGTTGGGGGTCTTGCTCTTGCTCAGGCTAGTCTCACATCTGTGAACTCAGGCAATCCACTTGCCTCAGCCTCCCAGATTGTTGAGATTACAGGTATGAACCATCACTCCCAGCCATAAGTTTTTTGTTGAACAGGTGACAGAAAGTTAGTGTGCATGATAATCCTCTTCTAACAACATTTGATGTACTTGAGTTTTGTACGCTTTCATGTGAAGTCTTGTCTAGGGAATCTTTGAAAGCCTCAGCTGGTGATGCCTGTCTTAATGACTTTCTTGGACTTGCCTCAAAGGTTTTTTCTGGGGATGCTACAGTTTCTTCACTAACACGTGTCCTACTAGACCATGGCTTATCATCGACAGAACTTACTCCTTTAAATTTTTTCATTCACGTGGATAAATTCCTGTGTGGTGCTTCTTTCTTGTAATGGGATCTAAACCTTCTACGGATAGCAGTGGCAGATTTTAGTTCATCCAACCAACGAACACATTTACTTTCTCTTCTAGTAAATCCATGGGTCAAAACTGCTTCTGAAAAGTAATTTTTAACTTAAATTTCTAAAAATAAAATTTCTAAAGCCAGAAAAACAGTAGGTGCATCAAGCTTTCTAATCTTTTTTATTTATTCTTTCTATCATATTTATAAAGTTATTTTAAATTGCACACAAACTTTATTGCCACCCAGCATATAAAAAATATGCAAGTAAACATTTATATGTCTCTGTAGACACACATACATAAAGGAATGGTCTTATCCTTTAGTCTAGGGCTAGAGAGCACTGATGTTGACACACTTTGTTCTTTCAGCCTCTCTGCTCCCCTACACCTGTGTTTTCCTTTTGTCCTCCCAGTAGGTGAGGGCTGACCTTAGCAGAAAGTCGGCTGTCTTCAGTATGGCAGGTCATCTATCAATTTCCCCACAGGCAGTCAGAGTTTCTTTTAATCTCCCTTGTAATTTTCCAGGGGAGGTTTATAAAAGCCACAAACAGAATTTTAATGCTGTAAACCTCTAGAGACAGTAAATATTTCCTTTTTCATGAGGGCAGGCTGTATGTCAACTCAGAGAAAATGAAGACATTTTCCATGTTAAAGTTTATTGTGCTTAAATTATCTATGAATTGAGTCATGTATTACTGTTCTGAAATTATCCTCTGTACATATAGTTACAGCTTCGGCATTGGCATACATTTCTTATTATTAGATGCCAGGTTCTTGAAAGATTGTTTTTTTCTTCTGACACAATCAAATATTAATTGCTTCTATAATTGCAAAATATTCACCCCACTAATTTGCAAATGCATTCATTATGCATCCCAAGCATCCAATGCAGAAACTAATGGCAGAATTAATGGATATTCCAAGCCCCTATTGAGAAGAAAAAATATAGGCTCAGGGAAGCTTATTGGTGAAGGCTAGACTGAGTGCCCCTAAATATTAAGGCAATAAAGATTTTTTTAAGATAGCTAGATAAATGGACTCTCAAATTTCTCAAATCAGCTAGCAAGTAAACAATATAAACTAAATAAGGCTACATCACAAATTAGTTGGTAAGTGAGCTTTTGTTTTAATTATTTATACTAATACTTCATAGCTTTTTCAGTGGTGGCACATGCTTAGTGATGAAAGGTTAATAGAAAAATCTAGTAACTCTAAGCATGGAGAGTCCTCCAAGAAATAAATGTAGACCTACAATTCAATACAACAATTAGACTGTTGGGTATTTACCCAAAGAAAAAGGAGTAATTTTATCAAAAAGACAACTGTATTTGAATGTTTATCATAGCACACGTCACAATTGAAAAGATGTGAAATCAACCTAAGTGCTCATCAATTCACTAGGATAAAGAAATTATGATGCATGCTGTAGTAACACTGAGCCCCCAAAAGAAATGAAAGTGACATTTACAGCAACTTAGATGGAACTGGAGACCATTATCCTCAGAGAAGTATCTTGGGGATGGAAAACCAAACACTGTATTTTCTCACTAATAAGGGAAGTGAAATAATGGTACAGCACATGTGCGCAGATATAGTGGACAGTGGAAACCAAGGAGGGAATAGGATGGAATAGGAGCAGAAGTGAGAATCAAAACTTTCCTACTGGGTACAATGAACACTATTCTGATGACAGGCACACCAAAAGTCCTGACTTCAGCATTTTACAAAGTATCCATGTTAACAAAAACAGTTGTACCCCCTTCATATTTTGAAATAAAAACAAGTTTAAAAAAGTAAAATCTTCCCAACAATCTCCTATAGATGAGAAGGTAAGATTACTGATGTTGTTATGCTACGATTTCATTTGCAAATCCAATTCATACAACAAATTCTTATTAAAATCCTGCTATGTGTAAATTCTGAAGATTAAAAAAAGTGAACATGATAGTTTCTGTTCTTGAGAACTACTAGCTAGGGGTAAAAGTGTATGTAATCCATAAGGTAACTGGAAATATATATGCATAAAGAGTGCAAATAGGCTTTCACTTCAAAGAAGTGGAGGTTAAACCTCTGGAGACGGCGCACATTCCTGGCAGATGTGTCTAGGCATTCTGGAAAGGGCAAGTACTTTTAAGTAGCCAAAGTATACCGTGTAGAAGGTGGGAGGAGGCTAGCATCTGGGTGAATGCTGGGTCTATTCCTGAAAATGAGACATAAAAAGAGAATTGATTCAACAGGAGAGAGTAAACAGGCACAGAAGGAAGCACAGAATAACAAGTCTGAGAAATCATTGATAGTTGGGCTGAAAGTAATTTTAGGTATTATTTAACCCTCTTCTTTGACCTCACAGTTAAGAAAACTTGTGTCCAAATCAGTGTCATCATGATTTAGCTTTGCAGAGCAGCAACTTAGCCTACCTCCTTTAGAATGAAAGTTGTGTTAAAGTCATTTCTGAGTTCCACTCTTTTCCTCTTCCCTACAGAATTATTTATTTGCTCTGTATCATCTTCTCTTTTCTTCTACAATTTATTGCTACCCATCTTACACATAGAAAAATTAGATACACACTCATGTCCTACAGACTGACTTGTTCAATGATGGACTGCATATCTAAAGTAGTTCTATAAGATTAGATAATAATGGTGCTGGAAATTTCCTACTGCCAGTGATGTCTAGCTGATCCTAACCCTGTGTAGGCCTAGGCTAATTTGTGTGTTCATGTTCCATTTCTAAGGAAAAAAAAAA
>NW_003852407.1:9643745-9644673 GCF_000181295.1 Otolemur garnettii
AAGTAATTTTTTTTTTTTTTTTGAGACAGAGTCTCACTCTGTAATCGTAGGTAGAGTGTCATGGCAACATCATAGCTCACCGCAACCTCAAACTCTTGGCCTCAAGCTATCCTGTTGCCTAGGCTTCCCAAATAGCTGGGACTACAGGCACCTGCCACAATGCCTGACTGTGTTTTCAGTAGGAGACAGGGTCTTGCTCTCGCAAAGCCTGTTTCAAACTCCTGAGCTCAAGAAATCCACCCACATTGGCCTCACAGAGTAGTAGGATTACAGGCATGAGCTACCACACCTGGCTCATTTAAAAAAAAAAAAAGCATTTTAAATAAGAATATAAAGAAAGTAAGCATTTTTGTACAGCTGTACAGGTGTTTGGGTTTAAAGTGAAGTGTTACTGCAAAAGAATCAACAAGTTAGAAAAAAAGCAAAAAGTTCATACTGTAAAAATGTTACAGGAAACTAAGGTGAGAATTATTTAAAAAATACACTTGCTGTAAAGAATTATCTAAAAAATAAATGTACAAATTTTGTTTATAAAGTCTCCAGTGGTGTCTTATACATTCATACTCACTGACCACTAACTCACTGACTCACCAGGCTCCATTCATGGTCACTAACTCACTGTCCTTCAGGCTCCATTCATGGTCAATTCTTTATGCAAGAGTACCACTTTTTTATCTTTTATACCTACGGTTCCCAGCCCCTAGTGCCTACAGACCATTAGCCGTCCTTAGACTATCCGGAACTAGGCCCACTAGCAGGAGGTGAGAAGCAGGAGGCACAAGCAAAGGTTCATCCCTATTTACAGCTGCTGCCCGTCACACACATCACCACCTGAGCTCCACCTCCTGTCAGGCCAGGGGTGACATTAGATTCTCATATGAGAATGAACCCTATTATAAACTGAACATATGAGGGATTTAGGTTTCAC
>NW_003852407.1:9644908-9690468 GCF_000181295.1 Otolemur garnettii
AGGTTTCACATTTTTTATGGGAATTGAATGTGTTCTACTTACCTCCAATGAGTTCTACTTACCCCCATGGAAAAATTGCCCTCCCTGGAATCAGTCCCTGGTGCCAAAAAGGTTGGGGATACCATTTTATATTGTATTTTTACTGTATCTCGTCTATGTTTAGATACTTAGATACACAAATATTTACCATTAATTTTATGTAATTCCATATATGTACAATCTCCATTGTTGACCACCTCTTTAAGTTGACCTAATTTTCCTAGACCGGACATTCACCACATAGATGTATCAATATAGTAGGATGATCAACTTGCACAGGTTCAGCTGTAATTTCTACAGTTTTCAATAGAGTAACATGGGGCACAGGTTTGCAGCCTAGGAGAATAAGCTGCACTACATAACGTAGGTGTGTAGTAGATTGTGCAGTCTCAGTTTGTATAACTACACCCCCTGATATTTGCATGACAATGAAGTCATCTAACAATTTCTGAAAAAATGTATCCCCATTGTTAAACAACGTGACAGTATCATGAAACTCATCTTGTTGATATTCATCTGTACCATTCTAAGTTTAATAAATATTTATTGAATATCTATTATTTATATACATACTGTGTTGGTTGATTGAGATCAACAAAAACATTGCAATGTTAATCAGAAGCTATATGCTAGGGAAAACATATTCACAGCAAGTCACTGAAGGAAGTGACTTCCTAGAAAGCAGATAGCGCTAATATTGACTTTCACAGGGGTATCTTTCAGTATCTTATATTATTTTTTTATTTAATAAAGAAATTAATGTTTGGTGCCCCAACTGTTCAACTATTCACCCTTATTCTAGCATAGTGAATAACAAAGACAGTAAAAAAAAAGAAATAAAATAATAATAATAAAAAAAAGACTTTAATGTCTGGTGTGGTCAGTTATGCATCCTCTGTGGTTAGAAAAGTAACGGTCTTGCAACCAAAGTTTTATTGTTGTTGTTGCCGTTGATTTTAATAAATAGCTGTCTTCTATGGTTTCACATTACTCTGTAAGAACAAAATTAGAGCCATCTACTCATTTTTCTACTAAGTCATATATTTTTCAATTTAAAACTCTTGCAGGATAAAGACTGTCTTCTGAAATGAGTCAAAATAATTTTCTGAGTACAATTCAGTAGTAAAAAATCAGTATGAGACATAATGTACATTTTTATATTATAAGAGTTATCATACAGAAGAAAATGGGGAAGAGAGTTACTCTGGATGTGTTTATAAAGGCTAGAATAAGCCCATTAGATAAAAAAGTAAGGAGAAAGCATTTTCTTAGCATTATTAACTTTCTCCTAGTGAACACATACATTAAGTGGTCTGCAATTTTCCCATATGTGAATAAACTCATTACTGAACATGTCCATAAAGAAGGTAAAGATGCCCCCTCTCACCAGGATGTTTCAGAAACAATGATATCTTGAAATACTTTACAGTGCTGTCTCTAATGGCAAGGATTCCATGATTTCTCTTAAATGTCTACCCACCATAGTTTTCACTTAAGCTAATAACAGTTGATCAAGGGAGTTGAAAATTTTGCTGATTAGATACCTTTGTGAAAAGCCAATATCTGATCTCAAGAGCAAATTCAGGTTGCTTTGATAGTCACATATTATGGGAGGGAGATTAACTAAGAAGAACTGAAATTCCTAAGGGGGACAAAAGCATTTCATTAATTGGGAGAAGGGGGAAAATTTATAAATTGTTGTTAGTTAGTTAGTTAGTTTTAGGAAATAATAGAAATCATGTTTTCAGATCAATTTGAAAGTTATCCTGATTATAGGAGACATCCAGAAAAAAAATAAGACTCTTTCTGTATTAATAAAATTAATCCCAGCTAAGGGCTAACAAATATATTAATTATAGTAAAAGGTAAGTGATACAACCAATTTGATTAGAGACTTATGAAGAGGAAGAAATCACACTTAGTTTGGGAAATCAACAAACAATTTATGACGTGGGGTCTGGGAATCATTTTAGAAAAGTCTTCAGGATTTGTTGGAGGACGACCAAAGAAGCAGGGAAGACATAAAGAAGGAGAAGAAGAGCAAGAAGAAAAGATAAAAGAATAAAATAGGGTACTGGAGGAGAGTAAGGAATTCAAAAGGGAATGCAGGAGAAAGGGAACTGAAATCCTATCGATGGCTTTCAACAAACAGCATGACAAAAGTGACTTCAGCCTTCACTGATTAAGCATCACTGTGATTGCTTTTGATTTTAGTAAAATGCTTTTCTGTCTCATTCAATAAAATACTCTTAAAGGACGATAGAAAGTCCCCACCGTTTGGTGTGGTCATAAAGACAAGAATCAAACTTCTCATTCATATCCAGGTATATAATTTATAGGTGGAGACAAGCCAATAATATGTGTCAAAAGAATAAAGAATCAAAACATTCAAAAGATAACATTTAATATTGTATTGAATTTAATTATATTACATTACATTTGTTATTACACTACTTTTAGTATTTATTATACAGAAGACCTTCTGTTTATAATATCAGTCATTTCTCTTATGAACTTTAAGATGTGACACTGAGTGTTACAGAGGCTAACTAACTCAATTAAGGACACTCAACTAGTAAATGGCAGAGCTGAGATTGGAACTCAGGTCATTTGATTCCAGAAAGCAGACTCCTAAATAGGATGTTTTTTCTCTGTATCTCAGTGAGACCTGCTGTTTTGACTAACGCAAACTATGTTCTCAGCTGCTTCTGCAGAGGGAAAAGCATAGATAATGTCAGTGAGCTGACAAGTCATTGCAGTGATAGTGTTGTTTGCCAGGTACTCTGACATGACCAGAATCTGGAAGAGAAAGCAGGTGTCACTGAGTGGAGATGTAGTCTCAGGCTGCTGCTTCTTAACAGACTTGTCAAGATTACCTTCCTTGCTCTGGCGTGCTGTGTCCCAGCCACTGAGGCAGGTCATTTTGTTCATCTGGGGAATGATCAGGCAACTTGGCTTAGGAATCAACAAATGGAAGGAGATTTGAAAGCCACAGAGGAGTAAACTGTCATCTGTGCAGCCACTTGAATCTACATATAATGTATTTCAGATCCAAAAGGATGAAAATGTGCAGCCACACATTCTATAATAAAAGAAGTTTAAATTGTATAAATTTAAAATATGTGTTCATATTTCACAAACTGAAAGCCCTCGCTCCAGAAGTGGAAGGTCCTCTGCTGCCTTCTGACTAAACTGGGAAAAATAGTAACAGCTTTTAATCCTTGCTTCTCCCATCTCAATGTAAGCCTGATTGTCCAAGGAAGTCTCTTTTTTGACCATTTCTTCCATTTTTCTCTCTACTAAAACACAATTGTTTCACACACCGTCTCTTCAGCTCCACTGTCTCTGTGTTGTAGGGAATGCAAAGTTCAAAATTTGGTTTTAGTATCGGTTTCCAATATGGGAGAACTATATAATGTTGGAAATGTAGGTAGTCCCTAATCATTTTAGTTTATTTAGTTTATATAAGAAAGAATTTGAAGTCCATGATGCCCAGGACCAATTTCAGCTCTGAAATCTGAATTTTCTTATGACTAACTATGAGAAACTTTGACAAAAATGGCCATTTTACAGAAGAATGTGCAATCAGAGTGTGTCTGCAGAAACTTGGTAGCCCTCATGGATGTTGTAGATGAAACATAGTTGATGAGTTGGTGGTTTGAAGAGGACCCTAAAGGCTATTGAAATTTCAAACTCTTTTGATTTAAGGAATATATTAGGATCTTCCAAAGAAACAGGACCAACAGAATATATAGAGATATATGAAAAAGGTTTCTTATGAAAGACTGGCTCACACAGTCATGAAGGTTAAAAGGTCTCACATCTGCCATCTACAAGCCAAATGCTCTGGAAAGCTGGTGGTTCAGCTCCAGTCCAAGCCTACAGGCCTGATATCTAGAGTAGTTGATGGTGTAAGTTCTGATGAGAGTCGAAGATGGAACCCATGGACACATAATTGCAGAATGCATGAGTTAAGAGTAGGATACCAAGATAATCATAAAGGGTAATTAGGAAGAGGTTAGAAAATTAGGAAAGGATATGTCATCAGTTGAAGGATAAGCCCTTAATTTTATTCTTATTACTTCATTTCTTAGAGACAGGAACTGATTCTGTCACCCAGGGTGGAGTGCAGTGGTGAGATCATAGCTTGCTGTAGCCTCCACTCCTGGGCTCAAATGATCATCTCACCTCAACCTCCTGAGTAGCTAGGACTACAAGTACATGCCACCACACCTGGATTTTTTTTTTTAATTTTAATTTGACAGAGGCTCACTCTTTCCTGAGCTGGTGGTCTCAACTCCTGGACTCAAGCAATCCTTCTTCCTCAGCAATCCGAAGTGCTGGGATTATAGGTGTCAGCCACCATGCTTGGCCAGAAGAATTTAAAGAAGGAACTAGGAAGTTTGTCAAATGTTGCAAGTAGTAAAATGTCACTGGGACATCGGTTGGTTTCATCAATAAGGACAGTATTTATACCTTTGCAAACAATGTGAGGAGAATGGCGGGGGAGAAGAGCATAGATGGTGAACATTGATGTGCAAATCAGAAGTGATTAAAATAAATCAGCACATGAATTTACAATGTATTTTGCCTTGAAATTGTACATCCTTCTCCTGGTCACATTTCTGCCTCCACCTCATTTTATCTATTCTTAACCTTATACAAATGATTTTGTGAATGATCTACTTTTGACAGTGAATGGAAGGACAGATAGGAGAAAGTAACTGAACTGGACTCTAAAAATAGATGAAACTTACATATTTTTCTGAGACTAAAAAGAATATTAGAGAATAAAGCTGAAAGTATGGGACAGAGGTGGGACAGCTAATGGTTGCAGGTCGGAATGAAGTAGATAAAAAAAAGGTGACTGAGAGACCAGATGGAGGTATCCGATTTGACAAGATTCAGTAACCTCTCTTTGAGAGGTAAAAGAGTAAGATAAGATGTTTAATGATGCGTGTAAGTTTCAGGTGCTAGTCTAGGATGTTAAAGTCATTCTTCGGGGATGTGTTCATTTTCTCACCGAGGTGAAGTAAGAGGGCATGAAATCTGCTGAAAATGAGGATGGGGTCAGAGACCTGAGACAAGAAGTGAAGGTTTTTAAGAACTAAATGAAGGACAGGAAAGGGCACTGGCTAATCATAAGGAAAATAGTTGACAGGAGCACAGATGACTTTGCTAAGATTGAAATCTAAATATATAGTGCACCAATAAGCACAGGCACATACATTTTCAAAAAGTCCAGCTCCGTGTGTGTAAGATCAGAAAAATGACCAGCGTGTGTTCAGTGTTGCCTTCTGCAGACAAACTTACAGCAAACTTACTTTGTTCTAATTCATCCTTCTTTACATGGTATGGGTTTCCCAAATAGGATCCAGAAAGATACACAGGTTGACTGTGAACTTGAAGGATAATACCTCTAGGAAACCCTGGCTTTCCTTTGGACTTTATCATCTGCCACTATGATCCCTGAATCCCATTCAAGGAAGCATGATGACCCTGTCTTCTTCTTTTTTTCTATGTGGAAAGTCCACAGGGCACATGTTCTATTCTGAGAGCATATGGGATCTGACATCTTAATTGGAAATGAATGGCATGGACGTTTTAATGGAAATAACTTAAAACCTTTAGTCATTCAAGTGAGATTCCAGGTTCTGAATTATTTCTTCCTTCATCAGCTTTCTATCTACTTTTTCATTATCCATGAAAAAATAGAAAATATGTTTACTGAACATGGGTCATGTGCAGAGCATTGAGGTGTTTGCTGGCAATGCTGTGTCCCTTGCTCGCATGGGCCTACATTCTGCAGGAGATCCACACATCATACAGTTTTATAGTTTATTAATTAAATTATCATATGTATTCTAAATATAATACTCCCTTAAGTTCCCTTCTTATATTTTTATCTGATATAAATTTATTAATGTAATAAATTAACTACTGAAATATTTTTTGGTGTTTAGAGAGTAAAGTTTTGGCCACTTGGAAAATTTAGGTATACATAATAAGCAATTCCCTGATGGTTCTCTTGAACCGTTGATTTAATATACACCAAACATACACATTTATTTTATTTATTAGTGCAAATACATGAAAATATCCTTAGGCATGCACATGCATGTATATATATATACAAATATATATTCTTGCATTTATATATGTGCGTATATATCTATATATTATACATATTTCCTAAGTCTGTTGATTTATAATTTTAACAAGATATTGTAAAAGTAAAGTCTTTAGGAGAAAAATTCAAAGAAGAACCAGATCTTGCTGTTAGCAAAATATTTAGCATTAACCTTCTCTTTTTTTCCTTCATAGCAACTACTGGCTGCCATGGCAACCTTTCCCCCCAAGCAGAACAGAGCTTCTCGGATGAAAAGCACAAGGCCTTTGAGACTTCAAATGTCTCCTGTACAAAGCAGTCTAAACCCTTTACCCTAGAGCCATTACCATCTCATGCCTCAGAAGGACTGGCTACACCATTTAATTTATTATGTCCTGCTTTCTCTCCATTCAATCAATACCTCTCCAGAACAGCAGGAGAGAGAAAACCTATTACATCTCCTTGCACAGAGTAGGCACTCAAGAAATAGGCTTTTTATTCTTTTTTGATTATTCCATTGATGGGTTCTTAACAAATTTCGTATGGATCTAAGTAAATTAGACATTCAAGCAAACTAATTTCTTCTGAGTATGCTATTATTCAGTCCCTCCCCTCTTGTGCTCTGGTCTAAACCACATTAACTATCGACGATCCCACAAAAGCACTGTCATCGCTTCTGCCTTAGGCCTTTATTAGTCCTTCTTCCTGAGACTCCTTTCTGTTCCCCAAACACCCCAGTCCTCCTACTAACCTGATAATTACCACATGTCATTCAGATCTCTGACTGAGGCACCCTCCCTCCAGAGGCTGACAACCACTAAGACAAGGCTGGATCCTGTTTATAAATGCCACTGTAGTGCTGTACCCTGCGCTAGCCACTTTCGTTGATGTGCAATTTCATTTTGACTTTTTTATTGTCTCGATTGACACCTAACTCCTCTACTTATTGTAACTCTAGCTCTATGCCATGGCCTGGCCTGAGTTCCAATGGAGTCACTTCACAGAGAATGAGTTCCTCCTAGGTGTATGCCTGCACTCAAGACTGGGTGCAGAGGTGAACAGGACAGACACATTTACAGCAAAACTAAGCCTACTTTATACTGGAGGGGGATGTAAATTAAGCATATACACCAAATAATGAGATGACTTCAGAGAGTCATTAGGTATACCCCCCACCCTACTATCCAAAAAAATAAAGCAGAGTCATAGGACAGCACTACTGGGCATGTAGAAGAAGAATGGCTTTAAAAGACAGCTAGACAAGGTTTCAGATTTATCTGAGCTGGGATATGAAGAGAATAGTTAGGAGGAGACCTTGCTGGGATCATGTTCCAGGCAAAGGAAATAGGACTTGCATACTTGAAGGGAAGATGATTGCACTGGTCATGTGTAGAAGTATATGACAGGGTGTCATGAATGATGGGAGAGTGGTGTGAATCAGCCTTGAGGAACTGACCAGAGGTCAAATATGTAGAGTTTGTAGATCATAAGGATAAATAGAAAAAAATATAAACTGTGCCAAGATGACATCTAGAGGATTCGAAAATTTCCTCTTCCTTCTTTTCAGACATTGGGGGGGAAAGTAACATTTATTGGATGCACACAATATGCCAGGAACTGTGTGCTGTGCAAAGGCTAGAGTTTACCAGCTTATTGAGTTACATTAACAATTCTATAAGACAGGACTTTATAGATGAGGACATTGAGCCACAGATAGTCAAAGCAACTATCCAAGAACTCATGGCCAAAACATGGAGTAGCCTGAATTTGGGTCTTGGTAAGCTAATTCCAGAAACTATACCTTCACCCACCATGGCAAGACTTCATGAGGCATTTGCTAAAGCCCATGCTATAGCCAAATACATTTGAAAACCATATCCTGGCCTCTGGAATTGCAGTCTGATGGACCCTGGGGTGACCATTGAGTGTTTATGAGATGTCATCATTACCATCATCAAAATTAAATATTTAATGAGCATCTATATAGTACCACCTGCAGCATTTATGGCTAAGCACAATGAGGTCAAAAGGAAAAAAAAAAAAATATATATATATATATATGGTTTCTGTTCCACTACCTTAGAGTTTGGTTGGTGAGATAAAACAACAAAACCATAAGGCCAATGACCTTTCCTTATGGATAAGTGGCACAGCAAAGCAGAAAGCACCAAGATCACCACAGACTGCATTGGTCTGTGAAGTCCAGAATAGGTCTGGAAGAGGTAACAGAAGAAACATGCAAGGCCTTCAAACTGGGAACAAAGCAATATGCAAAGGTATAAAGATGGAAAGGTTTGTATTGAGGCATGTGGGCCCTCAGGTGCAAAAAGGTACTTCACATTCTAAATGGAGCCACAAAGAATTATACAACCAAACCATCTCTCTTGATCCCACTCTCGCCTTTCCCTAATCCATATCCTCTCCCAGTCTATGAACCCAGGGGGGAATCTGGAGTCTTTAAGCCAAGGGTGGGAGCGTGTTTTCTCCTTGTACCCCAAAGAAAGGAGGGAGGATTCTTGCCCTCCTCCTTGACAAGACACAGGAAGGAGGCTCTGACGTACTCTATCCTAAAAGTTTGAAGAACCTGCTAATAAGAGACTGACATTCCTTCTCCAGTTGAGCTTCAGCTTAGTACCACAGACTTGGTCACCTATCTAGAAAATAGAAGTGGAGAGAATAGCAGGGCAGAGAGAGCACGCTGGGAAGGAGCACATGTGAACACACCCTCATCTATCAGGAATGGCTTCCCCTGTGTCAGTGACTACAGCTACGGGTGGGACCTCTTGCCAGCGCTTTGCTTAGTTTTGATTTTCCCCCAAGGACTTTGAGATGACATGTAACATTTACCTTTCAATGGAAAGATGATCTCTTGATAAAAAACACTCTCAGATTAAATAAGTGAATAAATCAAATTAATTAAATGAAAAGCATTTTCATTAGAACTAGTCGAGAAAACTGACAAGTCCATTCATATTGTTCACACTGATCAAATCAAGCATTCAACTCAGCAAAATGAAAATCGAGTAATCTGAGTTTGGGCTGCTGCTTTCCATTTAAGTTAACAAGTAAGCTATTTGGGTCTCATATATCCCAGGAAACCATGATTTCTGCTACTTTGATGATGTAGGTTGTATCATGAAAATTAACTCTACAGGAAAGACTGGCATGAAATTCTGACGAGAATGAGATATTAGAAAATACAAAGCAAATCACAAAGAATTCACTCCATACACTAAACATTTTAACAGCACCCAGTAGGATTACCACTAACGTATTTTGCTCGTGAAGCTTCTGCAGGGAGAATAAGACCCATCTTTCTGCCAATCTCGTTTCACTCAAGGTTAGCAATTAGAGCTGAGCACTGTGAGTTTCCTTTTGTGCTGTTAAGAATGATGTAGATTATTGGGCAACCACTCTGACTACCTTTACAGTAATTTAATTCAATTTATTATATCTTATTTTTACTAAACTCAGGTAAAAGATACAAAGATGTAAAGAGCCAGGAAGCTCCTGAAGTCAGCAGATTGTTGAGACAGGAACTGTAATTGGCTGGTGTGCTCATGTGGCTTCCCACTAGCAGCTGGCCTGGACCAGAAGAGGCTCTGCTTGCCTTGCTGCCCCAGTAGGCCCATCAACCCCCCATGCAGCTGTGGCTGAGTTCTAATGCCTCCTTAGGCAGATGGAAAATGGTATTTCAGGGAGTACCTGGCCCATTACATGGTGATCTTCCTCGGTGAAAAAGGTCATATATATTAAAAAGATGGCACCCCTGGGTTATTGAAATTTTCTATTACTGGTATGAAACATTTTTCATTATTCCATCTTCCCTGCCATTGCCTTTGAAGGCCTTCAGGTGGCACATTAAATCACAAAGTTTCCTTCTTAACAATGGAAGGGCAGTGTGGCATAATAGTACCCACATCAATTGCTCCTTACGTCCAGAAAAATCTTTCTGTGACATTTTCCCCCTGTGTTTCTGTACTTAACATGCACTTTGGATGTAAACACAATATAAAATCTTAAAGCCATTTGTTTACTATTTAAGAATCAACTTAGAAAATCTCACATCAGAATAATCAATTACATAGATATGGAATACTAGCAAAGGGAATTGAAAGGACACCAGGAGAAACGGCAGTCTGGGAGCAAGAGTTAACGGGAGAGTGTAAAACTTGATGAATGTTTTTCTTGATTAGGTGTGTGACCTTAAACCATGTCTTAATCATTGCTTAACATTTCTGGGCCTGAAAGCCCTCATTTGAAAAATAAGCCAATCTAATTCTCTGCTAACATTGTGAGTTTTTCTTAGCAGTTACCTCATTATGTGGGTGAACATTGGTGACTTAAAGTATCTTATTTTACTTAATATTTGGAGAGACAAGATGTAGCAAAACAATATATTAATTCCCCCATTTTGAAACCTTAATATAAAAGCTGCTACTTCCTGTTATACCTTCTGGTTCTAAACCATTCAGAACCCCACACACCACTAGCAGACTGACTCAAAATTACTCCCTGTGATACTACTGCAATTTTTATGGCCTACATATTGACCATAATTACTAAGCATAAAACTGATACATCTGTAAATATTAATAATATTTATGGGGCCTGTTTTTTTTTTTTTTTTTGAGACAGAGCCTCAAGCTATCCCCCTGGGTAGAGTGCCATGGCATCACGCTCACAGCAACCTCCAACTCCTGGGCTCAAGCGAGTCTCCTGCCTCAGCCTCCCAAGTAGCTGGGACTACAGGCGCCTGCCACAAGGCCTGGCCATTTTGGGGTTGCAGCCATCATTGTTATTTGGCAGGCCTGGGCTGGGGATTCGAACCTGCCACCTTAGGTGTATGTGGCTGGCTTCTTAGCCACTTGAGCCACAGGCGCCGAGCCGGGCCTGTTTTTTTTAATGTTTGGACTCAAGTTCTAGCATTAAATTTATGGTATATAAATTTCAAGGACAAAAGTAGGGAAGGTAAATGTATGGTTTGTCAATGTTGGTGTGAGATGGAATTTTACTGAACATGGAAATTTTTTGTTAAAGTGTGCTTTCACGTTAGTACTTTTCTTTGAAAAAATAAAAATTTTAGGTCACTGATCCAATAAGACATTTTTTTAGGAAATTTAGAAGGGGTCAAATAACAAATTTAACTTCCATTTAGATTTCATTATGACCAATGTAAAAATTACTGAATCAATTTTCAATTAGTAATACAGAATTAATATTCTGCTAACAAATCTAAGATTATATATGAGTATATTTCATGCTTTGAAACGGAAAATTGGTGATTCCTACATTACCTATCAGAAGAATGAGTAGACACAGATTTAACTATACTTCAGCCTGTTACCAACATTAAAATATGTAGTTATATCATCTATTAAAGGTGCTGTTTTGTTGCGTCTCATTCCAATAAGATTCTGAGCATGGAATTTGCTTGCTAACTTTACTTCAAATTGAGCTTAATTATTACATTGGACTTTCAACTGAATTTTGATGTTCTAATGATTTATTTGTGATGCTTACAGTTTTCTAATCAGAAAATATTTCATATATATATATGTACGTGTTTATATAGAGAAATATACATATGCCTATGTATGTATATACTAAAATAAATAGACATAGATACATTGCTTTTCAAATCTATAAAAAATACTGTCGCATAGATTTAGCTAAGAACTTAACTCTAAACCCTTTCTATGATACTTCTACTCTCCCCAAAGAAAAATTACCTTTCTGTGCTAGTGAAAATAACCCCCATACATCTTGGTCAAAAATAATCCAAAATGATAACTCAATGTCAGAGCGCCATTGACGGCACCTTCATTTCCCCACAGATTGGGAATGCCACCCCAATAATACATCAAGCTCCGGTATATATGTTGATCTTGTTTCTAAGTTCTCTATTACAATATAATAGGGCAATTTGTCTAGCCCTTAACTAATGTCCCACTCTCTGAACCACTTCTCTTTGCAGAGAGCCTTAATCTGGTGCGACCAACAACATTGTTATTGTTCTTCTCTCCACTTCCATCTTACAAGAATAAAATATTTCTTTCCTGCACCTATATTCTTCCCAATGAATTTTAGAATGGGATTCTGTATAAGACTCTGTGATTTGAAAGTTTCTAGGATTTGACTGTATTTGCCTTGAACCTAGACACTAATTTGGAATGACACCAAATATTTGTGATATTAAACGTTCTCACCCCAAACTGTGAAAGTTGCAATAGTTAGCTACAGAAATATCACTGTACCTGAGGACAAATTAGTGCTCTAAATTCCAAGGGGATGCTGCACATTCCACAATGTCTTTGTTTAATTGTTTAATTCAAATATCTTACAAAACAGCAGACCCCAACATTTTAGGCTCCAACTTTTCCAGGGACTAGCTTTATGAAAGACAATTTTTCCTTGCACCAAGGCGGGATGGGAGGATGGTTTTGATTTAAGTCTGTAGTCCCAGAGACTCGGGAGGCTGAGGCAAGAGAATTACTTGTGCCCAAGAGTTTGAGGTTTCTGTGAGCTATGATGCCATAGCACTGTAGAAAGGGCATCAAAGTGAGACCATTTCTCAAAAAAAATAGTTTTTGTGTTTTTAAACTTTCTATAAATGTAATTGTGTGCCATTTTATGTAACAGTAGAAGAAACTAGATGTGGGGTGTATGGAAACTTCCCATTGCCTTATTCTGTCACTCTAAAGTTAGGCTAAACTACAAAATTATTGAAGCATTCCTTAGAGTCTGACTTCTTTCACTCAATGTTATTGTTTGTGAGATTTACATAAATTGTATATACCGGTGTGTCATCATTTACACTGAACAGTATTACATTACATTAATATAACGCAAATTATACATTAAACCTACTGATATTACCATTTTTGTGGGTTTCTGCATTTAATTTGCTTTTGCTATTGCAGATAATATTTCCATGAACAATTATATGTATGTCTTTGGGACATATATCTACACATATTCATCAAAAGCAGCTTCTGGCCATAAAGAATTGTGAAAAGATTTAATTGTCTGTCTCATGTGTAAGATAATTCATATTGTCTTTTTTTTTTTTCTGTAAGGTTTCGAAATTTTTGTTTTGGTAGGAATTTGTCCTTTGATTTTTCTGATTCATTAGAACAAACATTGTGCATTGTGTTCCCTTATTTCCTCTTTTTAAATGTTTCAAGGGTCTGTAGTGATATCCACTTTGTCATTTTTTCTTTTTGAGACAGAGTCTCATTCTTTTATCCAAGAATCATCATCCCTCACTGCAGTCTTAACCTCCTGGGCTGAAGTTATCCTCCTACCTCAGCCTCCTGAATAGCTAGGACTACACGTGTGTGCCACTGCACCTGGCTGTCTTTTCTATTCTTTTGTAGTGTAGAGATAGGGGCTCATTCTTTCTCAGGCTGGTCTTGAACTTATGACCTCAAATAATACTCCCACCTTGGCTTCCCAAAGTGCTGGGATTACAAGCATAAATCACCACACCTGGTTCACATTGTCATTATTAATATTATTTGTGACTTGTTTCTCCTTTTTTAATTTCAAATTATTAAGGAAATACAAATGCTTTTGTTACATGTGTAAGTGAGGGCATTTAGCATGCTCATCTCCAATACAGTGTTCATTGACCTGAACAATAAAGGTAGGATCCTACCCACCTTCCTCTTCCCATTCTCCTCACCCTTAATCTGTCTTGCATGGTCTCTATCACTTTGGACATCCTTATAAAAAATTTCCTGTTGTAGTTAGTCTTTTTTATTGCATTTTTTTATTATATTATTTTTCTCTTTATCGTTTCCTTCTTTGTGCCTTATGCGAATTTAATTTACAAGCTTTTTGGTACCTTCTTGAGGTTAATACTTTGATCATTAAATTTGAGTGTGTATACTTTTCTGAAACCTTCATGTAATGTTATAAACATTATTTTGAACAAATCTTTAGATAATCACACAAGTTTTTACATACCGCATTTTCATTATTCTTCAGCTCCAAATAATTTTTAAATTTTTCTGTAATTTTTCTGACCTATTAACTATTTATAAATATACTGTTCCCCCAAATATCTGGAATTTTGTAGGATTCTTCAAGTTCATCTCTAACTTAATTTCATTTATCTGGGAATTGCCAATATTTTAAGACTTGCTTTAGCATTAAGTCAGTTGCTATAAATGCTTCAAGTTTACTTGAAGAGAATATGATTTTTTCACTTGTAGCTGTAGTATCTTAAATGTGTAAATTAGGTCAACTGTGTTTATTGTTTTGTTCAAATCTTCCATATTCTTAGTGACTTCCTATCTACTTATTCTTTCAATTGCCAAGAGAGATGTGTTAAACTAAACACTAAAATTTTAGATTTTAATTTTTTCAACTCTTTCATTATATCCTGAGGCTACATTTTCATACATAAAAATTTATAACTGTGATGTATTCCTAATAGATTGATATTTTTATCATTATACAATATCTTCTTTTAACTCTAATGATGGCCTTTTTTATTTCCTGTCTACTGAGTCTGTTATTTATGCCACTATACCAGCTTTCTTTTTGTATAAATTTCCATTCAAATTTCCTCTTTCTATATCCTTACTTATAAGTTGTTGAGATTGTGACATTTGAAAAATCTGGCCCAGTGATCTTTGTTCTTATTTTAGTTTTAGTATTTTTTAATTTCAGAATATTACAGAAGTACACACATTTTGATTACATAGTTCATTTTATACCTTTTAGGTGAAAGTTATAAGCATGTCCTTCATCCAGAATGTGTGCCTCATCTGTGTTAGGTAGGGATTAACCCACCCACCCACCCACCGACCCCTGCCTACTTGATTCCTAGTTTTGCTTCCCCGTGTGCACGTAAGTATTGATTGACTAGTTCCGATTTAGTATGGAGTGTATGTGGTGTTTGTTTTTCCATTCTTTGTGATACTTCACTTAGTAGAATGTTCTCCAGGTCCATTCAGGTTTATACAAAAGATACTAGATAAACTTTTTATGGCTGAGTAGTACCACGAAGTACTACTCAGCCATTAAAAAAGGTCCCCCAAAAATGAGGTGGTACAAACACCACATTTTATTAATCTCCTTATGCTGTGATGGGTATTTGGTTTGTGTCCATATCTTTGCAGTTGTGAATTGTGCTGTTACAAACATTTAAGTCCAAAGTCTTTATCTTTTTAAATCAAAGTGTATATTGCATTTATATTGATTATGATAGGCTCGATTCTTCCTTTACGATTCTTTGTTTCTTCTCCAGTATTGCCATGCTTCAACTGAGCTGAGGAAGCTCCTTGCCTTGTTGAGTTTAGGAGTCTCCATTTGTCATTTGGCCATTGCGATGTAGTAGAATTATCTCTGCTTCTTGCACACCCACCCTCTGTCATGGGCATATCAATTCCCATATAAAAGGGGCTTTGTCAACCTGCAACCCAAAATAAGAGAATAGGAAAACAAAACCACCCAAGCAACAGCCTAGAGCTGAGATGCCACAGCCTACTCTTCTGCTACTAGAAACAGTGTGAGCAAAACCCAAATATTTTTGAAAGCCAGAGAGATTTTGAGGCTGCTTTAGTTTATATACATATAACCTCATGAAATCCGATTAATAGGAAATGATTCAAGATTTGTGTTGTGATAGAAAAATGTAATATACACATCACTGGCTTCTTGGTAGAGGAAATTCTTATGAATGATTAAACATAATGGTAATCCACATAATGCATACCAAACAATTTAGCCAGATTATTACTTATAGTAACTTAGAAGTTGGTCAACTTACTTAATAAACTTATAACTTTGCCCAGTTGCAGATATGCCAGAATTTTAATAGCTTTAGTTAGTTGATTTACAGCATTTCTTTAGTTACTATAAGGTAAAAATGAGTTCCAAAAGGGATAGATGTGTTTACAGCAGGAATAAAAGAAAAAGGAGAGGGTTCAGGCATTCTATGTCTTACAAAGTTACACATTGCAGTTGACTAGAGCAAGTTACCCAGTAACATGGATAGTTATTGCATAAAACTGCTGCTCAGCAATGCATTAAAATATGACAGTTATTCACCTCTACTTGACACCTGTGGTGAGGTTAATCTGTCACAGATAGAACAAAGGATTTGATGACCTGATAAATTTTTACACCCAGCTCAGCTATTTGCTAGAAATCTAATGTGTTGTATCACTTAAGAAAACTGGTTTCTACTCTGATTTTAAACAATTGCAAAACGTCAGCCGCTTAAAAGAATAAAGTTTTCTTGTTAGTCATGCCACACATTCAACATAGGTGGGCTGGGCATTTTACTCCTTGTAGTCAAAATCCTAGCACTCAGGGTTTCCAGGAGGGCAATGTGGGAGCACAGGAATATGATCCTCAGTTACAATGGTAGGTAATCCACTCACTGTTTAAACATCTGTGTGTGATTTATTTATCTTCCTTAGTTAATAGTTGTTAAACCCTAGGCAATTTTATGAATCATTCACTCAACTCTTCAAATACCTCTAATGGCATCAGGAGCTGTGGCAGATACCAAAGCCATGATAAATGAGGCATGTCCCTGAGCTCAGTCAGTTCACAATCTCTAGAAGATCCATTGTAACAGTGTGCACCAGAAAAGAGTTAAGTGCTGCAAAAGAGTAATCTGGAGTGTTTAGCTAGAGAAAAGTGTAGTTATCATAAGGGTGGTGTTTTACCTTTTGAGTTTATTTTATTAGAAGATTGTTTTTTAAAGTTTCATTGACAACTTCACCCTGATATCATTCTTAAAAGAAAGCTCTGAAACATGACAACAGGTGTAGAGCTCTAGTTATGTGCCCATCACGTTCACGTGCCTGGTATAGCCGATCTTGTTTAACCCTAACAAAGAACCTTTGCCTTAGGTATTATTATCTCCTGTTACAGATGAGAAAATGAGACCAACGGGTGAAGAATCTTACCAAAGTCTGCAAAGCTAGAAAGTAGTTGATGTGGGATGTGAAACACCATAGTTTTAATCTAAATCCTAGTGAATTTTGTCCACTAGGCAATGTTACATTTTTGAAGTCTGGATAGCTAATTTCTAGTTTTATCTGTGCTCAGTTTTCCATCACCTGTCTTTTCCAGGAATCCTAGTTTCTCATTTGTTTTTCAAGTTCAGAAATTCTAGGAATCTACCTTAAAACAAATTGTCACATTTACATTTTTTTTTTTCTGTAACTGGGACCCAGTCTTAGTAGGGAACTTTTTTTTTCTTCGAAGAATATCTTTCTCTCTTTCTAATATCATTTATTTTTCCCCCCTTAGGTCTCTACAGAAGAAGGTTTGAGTCTGGCCCAGGAATATAATTGCAGATTTTTTGAGACCTCGGCAGCCCTCAGATTCTGTATCGACGATGCATTTCATGGCTTAGTGAGGGAAATCCGTAAGAAGGAGTCCATGCCATCCCTGATGGAAAAGAAACTAAAGAGAAAAGACAGCCTGTGGAAGAAGCTAAAAGGCTCGTTGAAGAAGAAGAGAGAAAATACGACATGATACCCCTGCTCTTGAGTCTCTCTCATTCTCTCTCTCTGAATTTTATCACTTGGACAGTTCCAGATGTAGCATTCTGCTTTAATATTCTCTGTCTGTCTCTCTCTCCCTTTAAATATCTGTCTATAGGTGAAACCCAGATCTGTATAACTGTACCTCTTGAGATAGTTTTGTTTTGCCTCTACCAGTTGGATGGATTTTGTCAATCAGCCGGATATGCTGTTTAGTTTTTACAATATATTACTAAATAAAATTGACATTCCAATTGCCTCATTTCCCTCTAAAGAGTCTAGCTTCATTTGGTATGCTGTCTGGTTATAAAAGGAATATGCAAAATTGCAGCCAGAATGATAAAAGACTCAGGGGATCTGCCTTTGCCTGATAACACTCCGGTTGTTTGCATTTCAGGAATCTCAGTAAATAACAAGGAAGCTTAAGAAACAATTCAGAACAGGAACCTGCAGCCTGGTCTTTCCTTATTGTAAAAGTCATGGGTCTTCTTGAATGCTCCAGAGATAAAATTTAGAGGAATTATTAATAATAGGAACGGGTTATGGGTCATTGGAGAGCTGAAATAAAATATCCCTGTATTTAGAGTCTCTGCTCCTGTTAAGCTTTGGCAAAATTATCACAGTGAAGTCACTGGGCTGTAGCAAAAGGATATTGTGTCTGTAACAGGAAGAGAGCAGCTGCCATGAATTTGGTGGTTCATGTACTCATAAAAGGACCCCCGGCTCCTTCTCGGTGAGGAGTGCCTCTTAGGATCACTTCACCTGCATCAGGACCATGGGCAGAGCGCAAGGCCTGATGTCTCCAGAGACCCTATGTTCTCCCTATATTGTCGAAATCTCCTCTTTCCCCTTACATGAAATGCCAACCATTAGAGGCTTTTCTCTTGTTTATTTTACAATGGATCATCATGTAAAATGAAATTGCCCATTCATTCACCTTCCCCATTGTGTGAATTGGTTTATTTAAATTCAAGCTCAGAAAGCACACTACTAGAAAGGACAGTGCTGAGTGTTGAACAGACGCATTGCTAAAAGAAAAACCATAAAGCCAGGCATGAGAATTCATCAAACCCATCTTCATGGATTGGTAACATTTTTTATCATAATTAAGGAACAAGAGGGTTGAGGGGCGTCGCTATTATTCACTATCTAATCACTTCTCCTGTTATTCACAATACCTCTGCCACTTGCTAAACTCTGAGACTATGGAAAAGATTCACTCAGACAGGCGCCCTGACTGCCTATAGCTTAACATTTACCTGGGAGTTTCACTGCACTGACAGAACAATGGGATTATAAACTCTCAGATGAGAAAGACGCATTTTGCTTACGAATAGATGAAGTGAGAAGGGAATTTAGAGATTATTTTTAGCTATTGGACTAAAAGATGGCTTTTCAAAATACTGTGCTTGTGAGTCCTTTTACTGTTTGGGACCTGGACCCTTTCTCAAACCCATAGACTTCTCTTTTGTTTGTTTGCTGCTAGTTCCTGGGGTCAGAGAACCTGGCCTATAATTATCTTTTATTAGTAATTGTTGCCACTCCAACGTCCCTTAGGGTTTTTCTCAAACCAAATCTTCCAGGGAGTAGGACAAAAAACTAAGCAGGTTTTCTCTGTCTCCATATTGCCCCAAACAAAATCCACTACACCATTTATTCAATTCTAAAGCACTTATAATTAAGAAGAAAGGCCTAAGGAAAAGAAAAAAGAACAAACCGTAGATAATATAAAGTGGACAAAACTCTCCTAGTCTTAGAGCTGGTCTCTGCTGACTTCTCTTTTTTAGGTTCAGAAGAGTTAATCCACTGGGGGTTTTTGTCCCATTAAATTGGTACACTCACCTGCAGTACGTTTTATGCTTGGCTCCCAGAACCGAAGGCCTGCCTCACCTCAGTGACTCTCCTAGTGCCAGAAGATGTAATTTAGGAAAGACGGCAGTTGGCAGCTATTTTTCCACGATGATCTTGCATTTTCAACAATCCGATGATTGCCCTACCCCTACATGATAGTGTGCGGTGCGTTTTCTAACACAAGCAAGTCTTTAGAAATTTTAACTTTTATCATTCATTGTCAACTCTTCTATCTTTGGCTCTAGAATCTTATACCTCATTTCTCTCTTACTCTGTCTGTTTCTTTATACTACTCAAATCCTGGTAAATAATTTATACAGTTTAGAAATTCTCGGTGAGGTTTGGATTAGGGACCAGTTATTACCAAGACCAATCGTATTATTCTACAGTGTGATGGATGCCTGTAAATTATCACCTGTAGGCTAAAAGAATCTGAGATGGTTATCACCAGCAGACACAGAAGCAGACTTCAAGCATCATTTTAAAACAGTTATTTTTCTAGACAAATGGACCAAGAGGAAATGTTCTATAATATAACCTGGATATTTCTGCCTAAGAGCTGTGGAATCCTTGTCTTTGATATATGACCAAAATGTCACCTTCTAGCCTTTGATTACATCCTTAAAAATACCACACCTGGAAAATCTAAGTAATTCCCCAAAGCTCAGGGAACTACAATGTACACGTGCTTGCTTTGCCAAGCAGGTGTCAAGAAACTTTCAGGCAATATCCATCAGTGTCCATTGTAGACTAATGTGTAGCAACCCAATACAATTTATAAAATAGTGACTAAATGCGTACTATGTACCAAAAAGTTTGCTAGATGCATGGCAGGGAATACTATTAGGTGGGAAGGCACAAAGCAAGTCTGACTATTATTTCTAACCTTCAGAAATGTATCATGTACCTACATTAGGGTATTTTTTTATTAACTTATCTGTAGATCCCAATGATAAATTAGTTTGTCAGATTAAAGACAAATGGCATTCTAAGATGTCCTATTTTGTGCTCAGTTGGCACCAATTGAGAATGGTGACTTGTGTAGAAAATACCAGCAAGGAAATAAAAGGGGCAGGTAGGCCATACATCATTCACATCATGATCAGATGTGCAAAGAACAGATAGGTGCTCTATTTCTCTAAAACTCGCCCGTTCTTTCCTCATGATCCCCTGACTAATGGACGACTGGTACCAGGAAGGATTAAATTTTAGTTCAGACTAGTAAATTAGCACTAATCTGAGGCAATAACTAAAGAAACATATTTACCACAGTCTCTGTTTGGTATACTTAGGACAGTATTTGATTATTCAGTTCTTCTCTGTTGATTCTTCTTTTTAAAATTGCATCTGGGGATAGGGGAAAGGTGTGGCTTATGTGACCTAATGGCAGTAGTTTCTCCCTCTTCTAAACCCAGCAAATATCCCATAATTTCTGCATCCTTTTTAATGAACAGTCTGGTTAGACTCTGTTTACTAGACTTGTTGACTTTGAGGCATGTCAGGAATAGGCAAATAAGCCATGATAAACAGGCCCTCTCTGTGGAGTCCAAGAACTTACCCCTTAGCCTTGAGTCTTGAGGTCCTTCCCAACACTGTCTCTGTCTTCTGACTCAAGATCCTCCCAGTTCACATCTTCCAGCACTTCTGCCTCCCCTTGGAAAACCTGGCATGACACAAACAAACCACAGGATTCCTGAGTACTGCTTCAATGAAGCTATTCCAATTCTCTTCCTTCACCCCTGTCCAGCTCATACATGAGTCCAGATTACTCCTTGCATTCCTTGTCAAAGCACTACTCTATACAAACACAGACCAATCAGAATGGAGACTGGTTGCAAACATCAAATGTGTCCATAGCCATGAGGCAGTTGGTTAGCAGTCTCAGGATTCTCAACCTTCCCTGTGGTTGTTACAATAAACCTCACACCAATATTCAGTCTGAAGGGCTTTGAATGGGAGATTAGGAAAAGTATTATCCACTTGCTTTATTTATCTCAAGTTATTGCCTCATTAGCACTGTCTGTCTTCTATAAATCATCAACCAGAAGAGAAGCAGACTTTTAAGTAACTTTACAAGAACCTGTTGGTATCTAAACCATGCAAACAAATAAAACAGAATTGAATAGTCAATGATGTGAAGTGACTCCCCTTATTTTAGAGAGCTTCTGTTCTTCCATTGAAGCACAAAAATAAAAAAAATATATATGGCTTCAAAAGATGGAAGCCCCTTCTCAATAAAGATGTATTTTTATATACATATAATATATATGCATACATAAAGATATATTATATATAATATATAAAGATATAACATATTTTATTATACTGTAATACTCAATACATACCAATAACATTTTTACCTTGCATATTGTATCTCTCATAATTGCAGAAGTCAGACATGACTTTGAGTATCAAAACGTCAATAGTTTTTTTTTTCTTTCTTAAAATGTGTATACATTTTTTGGCACCCTCTGTATATATACCTGGTGTAGCTGTCTTCCTTCAAAAGTACTGATCCAAATCATTAATTTTTATGAAAGGCACATTAATAAATCAACATTTCATCCCTGTAAAAATCCTCATGCAAAGTTTGAGGTGTGCAATAATGTCAGTGTGATTTGTAGCCTGTCCACTTTTTAAATGCCCCATGGTAATTAACCTTGTGTCTGAAAGAAAAGTTAAATTAAATAATAAATAAATAGTGTTTCAAGAAACCATGTAAATTACAGCTATTCAGTCTTCATCTCTGATGAAGTAACTGAGGACCAGAGAGAAGTCTCCAGGTCTGCAAGATCAGTCAGGCCTCTTCACCTCCATTCTGATTATCCTCTAAGTACCCTTCCCTACCCATCCAGGACTTAACAGGGCAAAGCTCAGCTTAAAAATACCAATGCTGAAAAATTGTCCTCTTGATGTTTTATTGCCTCTCAAGGAAGAAGCAGAAGGAAAAAAGACATGTGACAACTTTAGGATTTAGAGACAGTAGAAACTTCAGACATCAAATTGTGATAGAATGACCGCCTTCCATTTTTAGTAAATGTGACATCAAAAGAAGGAAAAAAATTTGTCTTATACCCCCAATATGCCACTACGATTACAAAAATAATTTATGCTATGTACTGTCTCTGTTGCAATTTGAGCATCATTCAACTTTCTCTGGAGGTGTAATGAAAATAAGTTAATAAATAAAATGAAAAACAAGGCTTCTGGAATAGACCCACAGTGTCTCTTTAAAGTATGTAAAATATGAGGACTGTTTACCTCCCTTTCTGGGATAGGCTACCAGGACACTGAAAGAGGAGGTACTCTGAGTCATGTATTCCAGGATAGTACATTAGACACCAGAGTGAAAGCAACAATTAAGAGGAGTTTGCCAAAGGCTTTTAATTCAGTACTGGTGAAAAATTCTGGATCTACAGAAATTTGACTGGATACAGAAGGTAAAGGAAGAGATAAAAGCACTACCGCTGAGCCAATACCCTGGAGATTTTTAGCAGGCTCAAACCAACTATGAATTATAGACTCAAGAACTTTCTGTCCATGTCATTCCTGAATCACAGACAGACAGACTCTCTGACTTTGGGTCAGTTAAATACTTCACCTCTCTGAGCACTGAGCAGTTTTTGTATAAAATGGGGATGGGATAAGGACACACAAAATGGACATTCTTTGAATGGTTCATCTTGGCTTTGGGCACACACTGATAATTTATTATATAGCCTATCCTGGGAGTTTATGAGATATTTTTATATGTTAATAATAGGAATTACTTGTATTCTTTCATGTATCACTAGAAGGAAGAGGAACTATTATAGTAAATATATGACCCTAAAAGTCAAATTAAAATGATAAATGACCCATAAATTCACAAGCAGATAATTGATACAAAGACATTTATTCATTCATTCACTTAGGATTTTTGAACTCTTGCACACACTCTACTTGCCGTTGTCTATTAACCCCACAATAATCAATAACGTGAACCAAGTCATTTATACATACAATAATATAAAATTTTCCAAAAACCTACTCAGTGCCAAATAATACACTAAACTCTGGAGACAAATTTATAATTAAACATCTATGATCCTTCTGTCTTGGAGTTTTCTAAATAAGGCAAACATGCCAGTGAAATAGTTAGATTTGAGCTTTTAAAATTGGGACTTTTGTGAGACAACACTATGAAGGGGAGTTATGCGATGTAAATATTGTTATAACATAAAGATTTGACCTACTGGAGGGAGTCAAGCCTCCCCTGAAGATAGAAAGATTGACTTGACAAAGAAGGGGCATCATGTCTCACGCGTATCATCCCAGCACTGTAGAAGGCAGAGATGGGAGGATTGCTTGAGGCCTGGAATTGAGGACCAGCCTGTGCAAAATTGAGGCCTTCTTTACAAAATATCAAAAACCTAGCAAGCACAGAGGCATTTGCCTGTAGCCCCAGTTACCCAGGAGGCTGAAGCCAGTGGATCACTTTAGCCCGGCAGTTTGAGGTTACAGTGAACTATGATGAGACCACTACACTTTAGCTAATGCAACAGAGTGAGACCCACATCTCAAACAAAACAAAACAAAAAGAACCTAATTTATCTAGGCCAAGAGGAGAGAGAGGGTATTAAAGTGTACTTGGCAGTAAGACCAGCATGGGCATCAGTGCTGTGGCAGGGGGCATGGGAATAGTAGGAAGGAAGAGTGTTGCAGGGATAGAAAGGAGAAATAGGGTCTATGATGTAATGATACAGGAAAAAATGTTGGAAATAAAGTCATGAGGGCCAATTTGTGCAAGGGATATGGGTTTGGTCTTTATCCTGAGAGAAACGAGAGGCTATTAAAAGGGACTTAAACATTCAAATGAAATAATAACTATTTGCCTTTTAAAATGATGATTCTGACTCTGGAGAATAGATTGGAGATTGGAAAAATAAAAGAGTAAAATACAGTGATTCCATTTTATTTTATTAGCAATTATGTAATTTAACACCTATAATTTACTCCGCTGAATAAAAAATTGAAAAACTTGGTCACTCTCTGGAGAAATGTGATCCTCTCATTTTCACAGCAGTGCCCACACGTTCTTTTCTTCTCTTTACAGAGAATTTTACAAATCCTTTCTCTAAAAATCCAAGAAGTTTATTCAGACCCAGAAGTTCTCTATAATTCTTTAATTTCTGTCAGGTGACGTATGGCTGCAGCCTATCATAATTTGATTGGTCATTCTTAAAAATTTGTTCCTAAAATTCTAGTTTTCCAAAAATCAATACTTTGCCTATTATGACATCCAATTTTCATTAACTCCTCCCTATGCATTAAGATCACATTCTTAAAGAATCAACACAATTTCACAAACTGACTTACGTGAGATTATCTTGGTATACTGTCTTGTGTGATGTTATGTTATGCATTATTGTAATTGAGAAGCCAGTAAGGTTTGTAAAAATAAGGGACAGAGAAGGAAGATTAAGATACCAAACCTCATTCATAGAAAATAAGATGAGCTTTGGGTGGTACCTGTGGCTCAAAGGAGTAGGTGCTGGTTCCATATATTGGAGGTGGTGGATTCAAACCCAGCCCCAGCCTGAAACTGCCAAAGAAAATAAATGAGCTTGATCAATGACAGGAGTTCATTGTTCTGGAGACAAAAGGGCAGCAAGCCATGAGATGTTGTGTAGAATGCAGGAAGTCGGGGGATATTACACTTTAGTGAGAATCATGAGATTGCAGCTTTTGAGTTTTTTCTCAAAGTATTTCTGAGCTCCCAGCTAGACCTTGTTGTTGATTTCAGCAGAAGGGTGACAAGTAAGTATGTTGATCAATCATTTCTTTTGCCTTTGTTTTATCTTCTAGTTCTCTAGTTTATTTTATTTTTTTTTTTTTTTGAGACAGAGCCTCAAGCTGTCCCCCTGGGTAGAGTGCTATGGCTTCACTGCTCACAGCAACCTCCAACTCCTGGGCTCAAGCGAGTCTCCTGCCTCGGCCTCCCAAGTAGCTGGGACCACAGGCGCCCGCCACAATGCCCGGCTATTTTTTGGTTACAGCCATTGTTGTTTAGTGGGTCCGGGATGGATTTGAACCCACTACCTTAGGTGTATGTGGCTGGCACCTTAGCCACTTGAGCCACAGGTGCCAAGCCTAGTTCTCTAGTTTATTAATAACATGGTCTAGATGGGTTGATATTTTCCAAGAGAACTTAATCCCCTTATAAGTCTGAGAAAGAACAGAAAACAGAACAAACAAAATACAAGCTCAGAAAGTGTAGGTTATCATCCCATAAAACTAACCTCTTACTAGGAGTTCAGTAAGTGCTCTTTATCAAGAGGTTTAAGACTCCCAACTTAAAATAGGCTCTTCCTATTCCCTCTTCTCATTTCCTTTATAATTTCTTCTTCTCCAGAAAAAGTGGCTAAGTCACAAGAGAGAAGGTTGACATTCTTTTTATAGCTATTATATATATATAGGTGGCTTACATTACAGAAATTTTAGATGGAAAGCCATAGTTTCTCTGCAGACATGTATTGATTAAAAAGGATTTGAGAAGACTTCTGTTTCCAGTACAAGATGGCACAGACTGGACAGTCCCCTCTAAATATAAAATACCCTGAAATTCTTCATCAGATGTTGTTAAAGAAACTCTGAGGGGTAGAAGGAGGAGACTAGCCAGAAATCTAAGGAGCTGAGAAACGACAACGTGATGAGTTCTCTGGGTCATTCTATTAACTCATGTACATGCTTAGACTGGTTTCCATAGAAGTCTAGACCTCAGAACAGGAATAAACAAACAAAACATTGAAAGACAAAAAGGAATGCGAGAACACAATGAGAAGACAGCCACCTACAAGCCAAAGAGAGATGTCTCTGAAGAAACCAGACCTGCCAATCTTAGACTTCTAGCTTCCACATGGGTAGGAAGTAAATTTTCACCGCTTAAGCCACCCGGTCTGTGGTATTTTGCTATGGCAGCCCAAGTAAATTAACCCAATTATGTAAATGTAAATAATCTGGATACACCAATTGGCAGAATACATTTTAAAAAACACAAACAACAGGAAATACATGCTGTTATAATAAATCCACTTCACAGTTAATGGTGGGCTAACTGTAAAAATAGGGGGAAAGATATCAAACCTTAATCAGAAAAGCAGGAATGGCTGTATTAATATTGAATAAAATAGACTTCAGAACAAAGAAAATTACTAGAAAGAGGGAAGGATGTTATATAATGATAACTTGATGAATGTACTGAGAATGTATGGTAATACTGAATGTGGATTCACCAAGTAAGAGAGATTCAGAACATATGACACAAGAATGCCACAGCTGAAAGGAGAAATAGACTACACTTACAGCCAGGGACTCCAATATTCTCCTCTTAGCCATTGATAGAACTCACAGACAGAAAATCAGTGAATGTGTGGAAGGAATGAACAAAACCATCAACCAACAAGATCTAAATGGCATTTGTAGGACATGCTACCCAACAACAGTAGAATACACATTAGTTTCAGGTGCCCAGAGAGCATTCAAAAAGATAGATCATATCCTGAGTTGTAGAACAAGCCTTAATCAATACAACAGAATTGAAATCATGCAGAGTGTGTTCCCTGAGTACAATGGAATCAAACTAAAAAATCAATACAAAAAAGATAACAGGTATATCTCTAAACACTTGGAAACTAAAGAACACATTTCTAAAGAAGTCATAGGTCAAAGAGGAAATCCCAAAGAAAATCCAATAATACGTTAAACAGAATAAAAGTGAAAATAAAGCATATCAAATTTTGTGTGGACAGCTAAAGCTGTGCTGAAAGAGAAATTGATGGCACTGACTGCATGTTTTAGAAAAGAAAAATTCTTGAATCAATACAAGTTCCCACATCAAGAGCACAGAAAAAGAACAGTGTAAACACAATATAGGCCGAAGGAAGGAACTAAGGATAGAGGCAGAAATCAATGAAACTGAAAATAGAAGAATAATAAAGAAAATTAATGAACCAAAGGACTGGCTGGCCATTCAGAAATAAATCAATAATAGTGATACACACCTAGCAAGATTTACAAAGATAAAGAGAGAAGACACATATCAATAATCTCAGGAATAACAGATACTGCAGACATTAAAAAGATGGAGGTATATCACAAGCAAATTCATACTCATGATTTTCACAGCTTAGAAGTGAACCCATTCACAAACAATCAAAACTCAGCCAAAATGAAATAGATAAATTGGGCAGTCCTATAAAAAATAAAGAAAATTAATTTGAAATTTAAAACCTTTAGGGAAAAAAAACCTCTACGCTCAGATTGTTTCACAAGTTCGAAAAAGAACCAGCAGCACTGTTATACAATCTCTTCCAAAAATAGAAGGAATATTTTCCAAATCAATGTATTAGTTCAATATTACCCTGATATGATCCCCCCAAAAAACTCATAAAATAGAAAAATATATGACAATTTTCTCATAAACTTAAACACAAAAATCCTCAAGAATATATTAGTAAATCAAATTTAGAAATGTATAAAAATAATTATATACTATGCTCAAGTGGGAATAATTCCAGATGTACAAGGCTGGTAAAACAACAAAAAACTAATCAATGCAATCTATCTTATGAACATATCAACTGATGCAGAATAATGTATTTAACAGAAGTCATGATTAAAAAAAAAATAACCTTGATCTAAAATATATATATATTATACCCTATAGCTAACATCATAGTTAATAATGAAAGACTTATTTTTCTCCTCTAAAATTGGGACTATAGCAAAAATATATCCACTTGTCACTGTTACTTAGCTTAGTCCTGGATGTTGCTAATAATTCAATAAACTGAAATAAGAAATAATAGTAAAAGCATTTTGATTGGAAAGGAAAAATATAAGCATCTCCATTTGAAGACAACATGATTTTCTACATAGAAAACCTCAAGAAATCTATATTTAATATAGATTTTACAGACACTAGAACTAGTAAATGAGTTTATTAAGGTAACAGACTATTATCTCAACATGCAAAATTCAATACTATTTGCATATGCAAAATAGTGGGGACCACAATTTTGAAAACACACTAACATTTACAAGTGTTCCCCCCAAATGAAACAGGTAGAAATCTATCTACACACATGTAAGGTCTTATATCAAAAATTATGACATGATGATGAAAAAAAATAAAAGATCTAAATTATTAGAAAGATAAACCATGTTTGTGGTTTGGATTATTCCACATAGTAACATTGTTAACTATCTCTAACCTGATCTTATTAATTTAACACATTTCCTGTGAAAATCTCAGCAAGTTTCTTTGCAAACCTAGGAAAGTATATTCTGAAATTTAAATGAGAATGGAAAGGATCTGAAGTATCAAAAATTATTTTCAAGGGGAAGAATAAAATAAGAGGACTCACTCTTATCAATCATAGATCTTACCATACAATGATAGTAATCAAGACAGTATAGTATGCCCAATTATGCACAAGTAATCTAAATTAATTTTTGGCAAAGAGCAAAAAAATTTAATAAAGAAAAGATAATTGTTTCACTAAGTAGTGTTACAAAATTGAACATCTATCACCAAAAAAAAAAAAAATCAGAACATACATATAAAAGTTAATACAGAATAGAAAATAAATAAATATAAAAAGCAAAACTATAAAATTTCTATAAAGTAATATAAGAGAAAAATACTACCTAAAACTAGGCAAGGTATTCTTAATATTGACACTCAAATCATGATTAGTAAGAATAAACAATGATTAATTATACTTCATCAAAAATTATAAAATTTTGCTTTTATGTAACAAAACTTTACAAAGAATGAAAAGAAAAAATTCATGTAAGAACCGCGTGCTAACTGATTGCTCCAAAAGCTGAGCGTTGTGGCAGGTGCCTGTAGTCCTAGCTACTCGGGAGGCTGAGGCAAGAGAATCACCTAAGCCCAGGAGTTGGAGGTTGTTGTGAGCTGTGATGCTGCGGCACTTTACTGAGGGTGGTAAAGTGAGACTCTGTCTTTAAAAAAAAAAAAGAAAGAAAAGAAAAGAAAAAATTCAGAATGGAAGAAAATATCTGCAAATTATGTATTGAATGAAGGCCTTATACATGCATATAGAATATGCAGAGAATTGTCAAACTCAATACGAAAAACATAACCTAATTAGAAAATGGCAGGAGATGTAAATGGACATTTCACTGAAGAAGATATACAGATGTCAAATAAATACAGGAAAAGATATTCAATATCCTTAACCATTAGATAAATGCCTGCTGTAACTATAGTGATATAATATCATTGCTACATATGTACCTGGACAGATAAAATGAAAAATGGTGATAACACCAAATGCTGGGAAGGATATGGAAAACTTAATCATTTATGCATTGCTAGTGGGAATATATAATGGTACAACCCCTCTGGAAAATACTTTAGCAGTTCCTTTCATGATTAAAAAATAGACTTTACATATAACCCTGCAATTGTGCTCATGAACATTCATCTCAGAACAATAAAGACTTATTTTCACACAGAGACTTGTACATGCATGCTAGTCATAGCAGCTTCATTCATTAGAACTTAAACCTGTAATGATTCAACTATCCCTGAAAGGATGTCTATGGTACATCCATCTCATGCAGCACTTCTCAGCAAAAGAAAAAATCAAAATGTTGATAAATGCAATAACTTGGCTGAACTTCCAAGAAATTATAATGAGTAAAAAAATGCCAATTTTAAAGAATATGTATTGCATGATTTAACTCATGAACTAATGTTCATGAAATAACATTATTGTAAAGAGGGGGAAATGAATTTGTTTAGGGACATTAGGAATGGGCCAGAGGGTGAATCAGGCTATAAAATAGTACCATATGGTGATTGTATAATTGAGTACTTTGATTTTGGTTGTGGTTACATAAGACTTAATAAGTCATAAAAGTTCATAAAACTACACACAGAGACACAGATGAATGCACGTATAACTGAAGAAATTTGAATAAAATCAAATGGGTATAAAAAAAGGATTTGGGTATTGTTATGAATATGTGACAGTGTTTATGCACTGATGATGAAAGAAGGTACTACCATCATTGGAAAGATAATAACACATAGAAACAGAAAGCTTAAGGTCCATTACATTAAATTCCAACTAAATATAATTTCCAAAATATAAATTGCAATCAAAAGTAAAAATAAATTTCTTTTAAAAAGTAAAAGCAAATTCTTTTGAACCAGAAAATATTTTAACACAAAACTGAGTCAGCCTGTGATTTTTCTGTTTATTTAAAAGTATTGTTAAGCACAACATAGGTGGCAACAAATTAGTACTGAAACACCCGCTCTAACAAAGGTGGTGAGAAGGAGGACACAGATCTTATGAAATTGACCCTGCAGCAAATCCTGAAAGCATAAAACAATCAAATGAACAAGGACTGGTGTCCAAATGATGCCACAACTTCTGGACAGTTACAGCAAGTGAAAACCCTTGAAGGTAAGATAAAGGAGCATGATATGTCGGCAAGGTAACAAAACCCAGGATAAAGAATCAGGAACAGGTACTAATTAGAAGTTGGAAGAGAAGGCAGCATCTCAGATATTTCATTTGGGATGACTTTATTTGTCAAATAAATGCAAAATGGAAAAAATAAAAAATAAAAGTAAATGCAAAATGAGTGGAAATGAGAAAAAAAGAGAAAGCTGGAAGATGATCTAACAGGCACCAGCTGCAATCAGGTACAAAGTTGGGCAAGTGCTGTCTAGGGTGGTAGCATGGAAGGGAAAGAGGAAGTGTAGATTTCCAAGTGGCAGAAGAAAGGACTGCACAGAGGAACCTCTTGGGAAATGTTGCTTCATAAACCAGGACATGGACAGATAGTAAAATCAATGTTCCCAGGGACTCCTCTCTCTCATCCACTTTATGTGTTTTCTTCCCCTCATTTTGTTCTTTCAAAACTACCTATCATTTGATGGTCACTCGTTTCAGAAGGAATAGTCTTAACAATGTTAAATAACCAAATAATTAATGTAATGTCAGCAAGTTACATTCTTTCTGATCCATGAATCTCAATTTTTTTTTTTTTTTTTTTTTTTGCAGTTTTTGGCCAGGGCCAGGTTTGAACCACCACTTCTGTTATATGGGGCCGGCACCCTACTTCTTTGAGCCACAGGCACCACATGAGGCTCAATATTTTAATCTATAAAATGGTAATAACAGTAAAGGCTATTTCTCAAATTGGTATGAAGAATAAATGGGATTATGTATACTAAAAAATATTATAAGGTGATATGTTTAATGAATGCTAAAGAAGTTACTAAATTAATAATTATATTGTATTGTTGAAATAACATGAATGTGCTCTGCGCTTGCCCTAGAAAAGATAGAAATGTCTTACCATAACTGTACAGATATGTGTTTTGGCACAGAATGCATACATTCATTTAGAAAACAAACATTAGTCTCCCACCTTCTAGAAGTAAATAAGCTACAGTTCCTCGGGTAACACAAAGTGAAGATAATTTATGGCCCTTAAAATAAAAAAGAAAACTCTTTTTATTTTTTTTTCTAGTATAGAAAGTTAAAAAGGAAGGTTCTCCCATGATGACTTCAACCTGGAAGCACACAACTAAAACTTTGTGCTCAGGAAGAAAAGAAGGAAGTCACCTATGAGGATATAATATACAGGGAAGTCCAGTGAAAGGCAGGTTATCACTTCCCATGTCTAATTTCTCAATCAAGTCACTGACTTTTAAGTAAATTCAATTCTTAACAAAAAAAATTTAGTAAATTTATTAAATGTTTTATGATTAAACCAAAATTCAAAACACAATTTCCCCAATAGACTGCAATAGTTAACAGGTTTGAAACCAATACCCAGATGATGAAGACAATTATATTTTAATTATTCAAACAAAGGGAATCTAAAAGATTTTTGATGAACTTTGTTTAAATGTTTAAGCAGGAATATTACAGACTATGATATAGAGCATGACATAATTGAAAAGTAAAGAAAATGTAAAAGGCATCATCTCAGCTACAAATGCACTGTGTTTCACCCAACCTCCAAACTTAACTCAATTACTAGAATAGCAAATATAAGAGAAGAAGCTAAAGGTTCCACATTATGAAAAAGAGAAAAAGGTAAGTCCTAATTGGAAACAATGTATTTATTGATAGAGTAGACTTTCTGAAAGTTGGTCCTAAGTATGGAAATTCAATTTACATGAAAAATTAATTCAAGACTAATTTTTCACTTTGCAAAGGGATTTGCCAGTTGCATTCATATTCACTTTAGTAAATGCAGCCTTTACCGTGACCCCGTACATTTAAAATATCTGGAGGGACTAAAAGCCCTGGAAAACATACCCAAAGCCAAGGGGCAGAAAGAAAATAGAACAGAGGAGAAATAAGGTCAGAAGTCTAGAGCATTAATGTGAAGATCATAAGACTTGTAAACGATCAATGAGAAGATAAATGGCTAAGGGAAAAGATAGGAAGAAGAGAAGCAAACAGCTTTATTATATAGAGAGGTTTAACTGCAAACAGTCTAGAGAAAACAATTTTGAACGCATGAAAAATGAATTAAAAACAACAGGATCAAATTTCATCAGTTCCTATTCAAAACCACGAAAGGCCTCTCACACTGCAAAGCTTAATGCTTATTCTACAGCTGTTCTGTGAACATGCCCATGACTAGTTCTCTAAATTATCTTCCTCCCCTCTGTGTCTGTGTGTGGAATGTAGACCTAACATGACACTTCTCACTGAATTTAATTCAACAGACATTTTCTTTCTTTCTATTAATATATCAGCTGAAATGATTTTATCTCTCAGTAACAGAAAAGCCAACTCAGGAGAACTTACACCATTGCTACCTCACGTAATGAAGAGTACAAGATGGCTCCATAGTGGCTCCTAATGGTTTCATTTACTATCTTACAAGTGTCTTGAAGAACTCACACACTTTTGAGCTTTTCACTGCCATCCCTAATGCTCAACCAGCGTCCTTGCCTTCCAGCAAGTCACCTCCTCATATCTATATTTATAAGAAAGAAAAGGGACTATTCCTGTCTGTTACTTTAAAAGCTAAGACACCTCCCCAGAAGCAACATCTGCAGATTTATCTTTACATCTCATTGACCAGAATTAGGTTACCATGCTATGGGGTAGTGGAATGTTATTGCAATGATTGAATTAGACAAATCAAGATTTGCCTTCTGGTCTAGACTTTCTTAAAAGACATATAGCCTTGTCAAAGAGAGTGGTTGTTTGACAAAATCAGAGCTCTGGTGTCAGGGTAGAGAGATGGTTTTTAACAAGCCTACCAACAATGATTGCAACAATGATTCCCTAGATACCCCAGTACTTTCATGCTAGCCTGGTAGAGCCCCTGAGGAAATAAATATTTAAATTATCATTTGAAATGCAAGGAAGTGTAATCTAGGGCTCAGTGAGTAGAGCACTGGCCCCATACACTGAGGGTGGTGGGTTTAAACCCGGCTCGGCCAAACAGCCACCAAAAAAATAGCCAAGCCTGTAGTCCCAGCTACCTGGGAGGCTGAGGCAAGAGAATCGCCTGAGCCCAGGAGTTGGAGGTTGCTGTGAGCTGTGATGCATGGCACTCTATGGCGTCAAAGTGAAACTCCGTCTCTATTAAAAAAAAAAAGGAAGTGTAATGTAGATGCTTTCTGATGTAAAACTTTCCAACTTTATTTTGTGAATGAATGTTAAGTAATGCCTCTGAGAAATACCAGCTAGAGTGTTTTTGTATTTCGGCTTTTGTCTATTTTGAATGTAGAACTACACATCTAACATTCCTAGAATTATCTGTAAACAATAACTTACTGCTGTACTGTATTAAATATGTAACCTGCTGTTAAAACATGGAGGAAACAAGTGAGGTCTATGCTATTCTTCTAAAATTAAAAAAAGAAAATTTGTTGTTTTGATGTTTTATTCTCTCACATTTTCCCAATACGTCTGTAACTTCATTTTCAGTATAATTTGAACTTTTGATACAGAAAAAAACAATGTGTTGATTACTTTGCAAAAAAGAAAATCCATACAACAGTACTGATATATCCCACTGTAGAGTAACATGTTCTTGAAAAGTGGTATGCAGAAAGTCTTCATTCTGAAGGATCTCACGTACACATCAAATACATTGTATTGTATGCCTGCCTTTTCTCTTATTAATCTAGCTCACATTGATGATTTTCAGCAAACTTTTAGAGGGCAAAGAGGAAGCTTTCCCTTTGTCCTTATACAGCCAATCCCCTCCCCTGATGCTCAGCCTCAGGAAGCCTCCAGCAGCAGCTGCATCACCCACATGGCTCCAGCTTCTGTCAGTGCAACCCTCCATGGTTCCAACTCCTACTTATGATATGGCCTGGAGATATGGGAATCCTTTGGTTTCCTTATTCTAAAAGTGAGATTGACTTTTTATTCCTGCTAATCTTGGTCTTTCACTTTTCAGTACCTCCACCAATTCCATGTATAAGATTCCCTTTGTACCTCTACTGCAGAATCTATTCCAAAACATTGAGAAGAAAGAAATCTTCCCCAGAACATTCTACGAAGCAACATCACCCTAACTCCAAACCTAGGAAAGGACCCACTTAAAAGGAAAAATACAAACCAATTTCATTAATGAATATTGATTCAAAAATACTCAACAGCATCTTAGCCAATAGATTACAGCTACACATTAAAAAAATTAAATGTCACAGCCAAGTAGGCTTCATCCCAGCGGCACCTGTAGCTCAGTGGGTATGGCATCAGCCATGTCCCCTGAGGCTGGTGGGTTCGAACCCAGCCCGGCTCAGCTAAAATCAATAATGACATCTGCAACAAAAAAGTAGCTGGGCATTGTGGGAGGCACCTGTATTCCTAGCTACTTGGGAAGCTGAGGGAAGAGAATAGCTTAAGCCTAAGAGTTTGAGGTTGCTGTGAGCTGTGATGCCACAATACTCTACCAAGGGAGATATAGTGAGATTCTGTCTCAAAAAACAACCAACAACAACAACAACAAAGTAGTAGGCTTCATCCCAGAAATGCAAACCTGGTTTAGCATACACAAATCCATAAATGTAATTCATCATATCAATAGAAGCAAAAACAAAGATCATATGATCTCTTAATAGATGCATAAAAAGCATTTAATAAAATTCAGCATTCTTTCCTACAAGAATAAATAAGAGTATGGGCAGAGATGACACTTTTCTAAAACTGATTGAAGCCATCTGTGACAAACTGTGACAAACCCACAGCTAATATCATACTGAATGGACCCAAACTAAAAGTTTTTCCACTTGCAACTAGAACCAAATAAGGATGTCAACTGTCACCACCACTGTTCAACAGAGAGCTGAAAGTTCTAGCCACACCATCAGGTAAGAGAAGGATATAAAGGGCATCCGAATGGGGACAGAGGAGGTCAAACTCTCCCTCTTTGCCCATGATAGATTTTATATTTAGAGAACTCTAGAGACTCAACCATAAGACTCCTCAAGGTATTATACCCAGTAATATCTCAGTCTATAAAATCAATTTCCACAAATCTGTAACCTTTGTATATGCCAATAGAAGCCAAGTTGAAAATCTAATCAAAGACACAATTCCCTTCACAGTAGCTTCAAAGAAAACACAATACCTAGAAAAGTACCTAACAAAAGAGGTGAAGGAGCTCTACAGAGAGAATTATGTAACTCTAAGAATATAAATAGCAGAAGACATTAACAAATGGAAGAACATTTCCCATGCTCTTGGCTGAGAAGTACCAACATGATAAAAATGTCCATACTACCCAAAGAAATCTACAGATTCAATGCAATCCCCATTAAATACCAACATCATATTTTGAAGAACGGGAAAAAATAGTACTTTATTTCATATGGAACCAGAAAACCCCCATAGAGCCAAGGCAATTTTTAGTTATAAAAATAAAGCTGGAGGCATCACTCTACCAGACTTTAGGCTATATTACAAGTCCACAGTGATCAAAACAGCATGATATTGGCACAAAAATAGACACGTAGACATATGGAACAGAATAGAAAACCAAGAGATGAAACCAATCTCTTATAGCCATCTGATCTTTGATAAACCAAAGCCTACACTGGGGAAAAAAAAATTCCCATTCAACAAATGGTGCTGGGAGTGAGTACCAGATAACCACACGTCAAAAGACTAGAACTGGACCCACACCTTTCACAATCAATTTTACAAAAATTGATTCAAGATGGATGCAATATTTAAATGAGACATAAAATGATAAAAATCCTAGAAGAAAGTTTGTGAATAACTCTTGAGGATGTCAGCCTGGGGAAAGAACTTATGAAGAAGACTTCAGTGGCAATTGCAACAACAAAAATGTTATTCCAGTTGTTTAAATGGAACTTAATCAAACTGAAAAGCTTCTGCACATCTAAGGACACAACAATTAAAGCAAATAAGCAGAATGGCAAAAGGTATTTGCATGTTATGAATCAGACAAAGGCTTGATAACTAGGATCTACAGAAAACTCAAATTAATCAACAAAAAATGAGCCAACACAGCAAATATCCCATCTATCAGGGAGCAAGAGATATGAACAGAACTTGTGAGGAAGACAAAAGAAAGGGTAACAAACATATGAAAAATACTCATCAGTCCTAACCTTCAGAGAAATGCAAATCAAAACCACCCTGAGATATCATTTAACCACAGTGAGATTAGCCCACATCACAAAGTTGCAAAGTTGCAGATGTTGGTGTGGACATGGAGAAAAGAGAGCACTTTTACACTGTTGGTGAGACTGCAAACCCATACAACCTCTTTGGAAAGCAGTATGGAGAATCCTCAAAGAACTCAAGTTATACCTCCCATTTTCCCTGAAATTCCACTACTAGGCATGTTCCCAGAAGAAAAAAAAATCATTTTCTCATAAAGACATTTGTACTACATTGTTTATCACAGCTTAATTTACAATCACCAAGATGTGAGAACAACCTAAATGTCCATCAACTGATGAATGGATTAACAAACTGTATGTATATCATGGAATGCTATTCAGCCATAACAAGGATGGTGACACTACATCTTTTTTATGAATCTGGATGGAGTTGAAATGCATTCTTCTTAGTAAAGTATCAGAAGAATGGAAAACAATATATCTAATGAATCAATACTAATATGAAGCCAGTAGATGATCTAATTCACACCCACATAGGAGTAAAACTCATTTCAATTCAACTTGGGAGAATAGTAAATGGGGGAGGGAGGAAAGGAAAGGAGGGGGGCATTGGTGTGCTCCCACTTAATGGGCACAATATAGTGGTATATAGCACATCCTTTAGGTGTGGGATCCAAGTACAAAATGGATTCTATCTAAAAAATTCAAGTATTGTGATTTGGTTGTTTGTATCACATTAACCTGAAATTAAATTAAAAAAAAAAAAAGAAAGAAAAGTGACATGTGTAATTTCATTTAAAAAGTTACACAATATAAACTATCCTTCAAAGTATTCTGTGTGTGTTGTGTTCATGTATGTCTACAGACTATGTATAGTTAACACAATCTATGTAACATGATATCTTGCCTTTTCCCTAAATTCTTTATAAACATGGTTCCATATGACTAGGGAATATTCTCTCATGTAAGTACCATATATTGCTTAGTCATTCATATAATTTTAGACATTTAACTTATTTTTGAGTTTTTAATATTACTTATATCAACCTGTGGGTGTTGACCCTTTCGGGGTCTCCTGCATATCAGATATTTACATTACAATTCATAACAGTAGCAAAATTACAGTTATGAAGTAGCAATGAAAATAATTTGATGTTTGGGGATCACCACAAATGAGGAACTGTATTAAAGGGTCACAGTATTAGGAATGTTGAGAACCACTGATTGGGATGATCTATTAATATGTAATTTTTGTCTGCCTTTCAAATTATTTCCTCAAAATTTTAGGAAAACTTGATAAATATGTCAAATCATTTTCAAGGTAGTACAATTACCGAAGTTCACACAAATACAGATCAGCACACACTTTTTTTTTAATTGTTGGGGATTCAGTGAGGGTACAAAGAACCAGGTTACATTTATTGCCTTTGTTAGGTAAAGTCCCTCTTATGATTGTGTCCAGCCTCCAAAAGGTGTGTCAAACACCATGACTCCCCCACCCCCATCCCTCCTTTCCTTTCTCTGCTCTTCCCTTCCTCTACCCCCTTCCTCCTTCCCTCTCTCTGATCTCCCCTTTCCCCACCCCCCACCATGTAGTAGGTCATCAACTATCCTCATATGAGAACTGAATACATAGGATTCTTGCTTCTCCATTCTTGTGAAGCTTTACTAAGAATAAGGTGTTCCACTTCCATCCAGGTTAATACAAAGGATATAAAGTCTCCCATCTTTTTTAGTGACTGAATAGTATTCCATAGAATACCTATACCACAGCTTGTTAGTCCATTCCTGGGTTGGTGAGCATTTAGGCTGTTTCCACATTTTGGTGATTGTAAATTGAGCTGCAATAAACAGTCTAGGGCAAATGTCCTTATGATAAAAGGATTTTTTTCCTTCTGGGTAGATGCCCAGTAATGGGATTGCAGAATCAAATAGGAGGTCTATTTTGAGTTCTTTGAGAGTTCTCCGTACTTTCTGTTTGTTTGTAGCATTTTACAGTCACATCAGCAGTGTAAAAGTGTTTCCTTCTCTCCACATCTAAGCCAGCATCTACAGTTTTGAAATTTTGTGATGCCGGCCATTCTTGCTAGGGTTAGATGATATCTAAGGGTAGTTTTGATTTGCATTTCTCTAATAATTAGAGATGATGAACATATTAATTTTTTCATATGTTTATAGGCCATTCATCTATCTTCCTTAGAGAAGGTTCTATTCATCTCTCTTGACTACTGAGTTATAGGATTGTTGGCTTTTTTCCTGTGGATTAATTTGAGTTGCCTATAGATCCTAGTTATCAAGCTTTGGTCTGATTCAAAATATGCAAATATCCTTTCCCATTGTGTAGGTTGTCTATTTGTTTTGGTTTTTGTCTCCTTGGCTGTACAGAAGCTCTTTGGTTTAATTAAGTCCCATTTGTTTATTTTTATTGTTGCTATTGCCATGGAAGTCTTCTTCATAAAGTCTTTCCCCAGGCCGATATCTTCAAGTATTTTTCCTATGTGTTCCTTGAGGACTTTTATTGTTTCCTGCCTTAAATTTAGATCTTTTATCCATCTTGAATCAATTCTTGTGAGTGGAGAAAGGTGCGGATCCAATTTTAGTCTTTTCCATGTGGATATTCAGGTCTCCCAGCACCATTTATTGAATAGGGATTCTTTCCCCTGTGTATGTTTTTGTTTGGTTTATCAAAGACTAGGTGGTTGTGAGACATTAGTTTCATTTCCTGGTACAGACCTGCACACACTTTTGATTCATGCCTGAGTTTACTTCTATACTCAGGCCAAACTTCTCCTAACTCTTCATTCTCATTGCCAAGCATCCCTTCCCTGGCAAGCCAGACTTCACAGGACATCAGTCTTAATGGAAAGGTTATCTCTATGACATTCACGTTATGCTGCCTGGATGTTCTATGGACTGCTATGTCTGAAATCGGACATAGAGGGGGAAATAAACTGATGCTTTAAAAGAATCTATTTGTTAAAATTAATAAAGGCAACACAAATCATGAAAGCTAGCAGGGAAAAGACCTAAAGCCCATCCTTCAATGTGCCATCTTCTACAGTATATCTGGTCGCATCTCCTCTTCACCATCTGACATTCATATTCATTTTTGCTTCTTTGTTGTCCATTCTTCTTGGATCTCTTGCCTGGTGGTAGTTCTGAATGCCAAGCCGTTAACATAATCTTCGCTTAAAATATAGATCAAATGTTTACAACTGGCTCTTGAATAGCACCTGAGGAATAGGCACACAATAGGTATTCTTTGAAATTTAAAAATAAAAGACTTTTTATTGAGAAATCAACATGTATTTATTACAGTAAAATTATGAAATGAAATAATGTTACAAACAATAAAAACCTATAAACTCTGTGGTCACAGGCTACTATAACTAGCCCTATGGTGTATACTTTTTCAAACATATATTTCATATATTTCTTTTATGATTTGCTTATAAAAACAAAATTATAACCAGGATTCTCTTCTGTGGGCTTCTTGTTTCCCTACTAGGATATTGTAAATTCATTTTCATGTACATTCTTCAATTTTCATTATATCCATTTGAAAGATAGGAATATTTTAATGCTTGGTCCAGTATGCCATCATTTGGATGTAATGTAATTTATCTAAATGAATTTTCTTTCATTGGAGACACAGACATATTTCAACATTTTATAAGTACAAATAGAGTTAGGTTGAACAAGGATGCCATTTTCAACTATCTGGCTGAGAACCATGGGGGTTGGAGGTCTCGTGAGATCTAAGCTCTCACCATGGCTCTGTCCCTCACTACAGGTACAACTTTGGGAAGACACTAAACCTCGTTGGTCTTTAGCTTTTCTAACAAAGGTGGTGAGAAGGAGGACACAGATCTTATGAAATTACCCTGTAGCAAATCCTGAAAGAATAAAATAATCAAATGGACAAGGACTGGTGTCTGAATGATGCCACAACTTCTGGACAGTTGAGGCAAATGAAAACCCTTCTCTCTGTCTTGTAACTAACTCCCTGTGCCTCTCTCCAAAGTTTACACATGATTGCAATTAGGGCCAACCTGGATCATCCCAGATAAGAACTTCTCAAGATCCTCAACTTATTAGCAGTTTGTATCATATACAGTGTTATAGACTGAATGTTTGTGTCCCTCCCAACAGTCATACAACAAAATCCTATCACCTAGGAAGAGCACCTTCACCAGACCTGGTGTCTGCTGGCAACCTGATCTCAGAATTTCTAGCCATAGAATTTTGAGAAATACATTTATGTTGTGTAAGCCACCCAGTCCATGGTATTCTGTTTTAGGAGCCCCAAACTAAGACATAGGGACTATTGCAATGAAGTAATATTCACAAGTTCTGGGGCCTAGGGCATGGACAGGTCTTTTGGGGTATCATCATTTACCCCAATATGGCGCTTTCTATATATGATTTTTCTGAGTTATGCCTTATGCTTGGAAGCAACTGTATGCATTTAGGATTTGCCAAGAATTAATTGTACTAAAAAATACCTAACTCCTGACTCAGCAAGGAAAATTATTTATTTCATTAAAAACTTACATTTAACTCCTCACTGTTAGTGAAAATGCAGAAATTAAAAAAAAAAGAAACCAATAGACTAACAAAGTTGGGCATGAGGTGAACAGTAATAGAGAGAAAAGAATGAAGCTGGAGAATATGGAAGGTCCTACCTCAAGAAAAATACTTAATATAATGCCAAAAATATTGAATTTTATTGTGAAGAGTATAGGGAATCTACCAGAAAAAAAAAAAAATGCTTCAGTGTGGAAAATGGATTAAAATGGACAAGACCAACAGCAAAAAGTCTAGCTAAGATGCTTTTGCGGGAAGTTAGTAACTAAATGATGAGTAACTGCGCTCAGCAAGGCATGGAAGAGAGAGAAATGAGAAAAGCCTTGGTGACTGATTAGAAGTGAGCATTCTTGGCCCTTCAATTTATCTATTTTAAAAGTAGCTCCTAATGGTAATTTGGTGTTAATTTCCTTTCACATGGGCTATTTAACATGGTGCTTTGGAAAGGTCCCTATGTAATAATAACAGTTATGGTTTGTGTTGCCACAAGGCAGGACGCTTATTTGATCGTCAATCATCCATCCCACAATCCATTCGGCACAGCGTGACAGACAGCAGCCTGCAATGCCCTCCGAGGGCCCTGCCAATGAGAGCAGTTGGCGATGGCACAATTGAGTGAGTGCAGAGGCGTTTGTAAGGAGAAACAGCCTCAGCAGTTTAGCAGGGATTGGGGAAGATAGGCGTGTCAAAATCCTGTTCCAAGTCATTCAGTCCCCTTTACTCCTTAGAAAACTTAATGCTGTTATATTTAGGGTCATATGAGCCTAAGGCTAGAATGAGACTTACAAGCACATTCTATGGGAGATTTTACTTTTTTCCCTTCAAGGAAGTGCAAATGCTCTCAGCCACAATGCCAAAGAATAAGATAGAGTTATTCACACATCTCACCTGATTATGAGGACCTTCTCTCCCAGCAGGAGAGTAAGATCAATGAGTAACCAATTATTAAAAATTTTCTTAGTCTGGGCATGGTGACTCACACCTATAATCCTACCACTCTGGCAGGCTGAGGCAGGTGGATCACCTGAGCTCAGGAATTCGAGACCAGCCTGAACAAAGTGAGACCCATCTCTACTAAAAATAGAAATACTAGCCAGGTGTTCTGGCCTCAGTCTTTAGCCCCTGCTACTCAGGAGGCTGAGACAAGAAGATGGCTTGCAAGCCCAAGAGTTTGAGTTTACTATGAACTAAGATGCCATAGTAGTTAACCCCAGGGAGACTGAGTGGGACTCACTCTATCTTTTAAAAAAAAAAGTATTTTTTAACAAATAAAGAAGGATGGATATGATGACTGATTACCTGAAAAATAATTGATGAACTCCAGAAAATTTTGAAAAAATGAAGAAGTGAAATCCAGAGAAGATAAGTTATTTGAATGAAGTTAAAAATCTAGTAAGTTTCAGGGCTAAAACTGAAGTCTAGGTTCTCTTATTATAATCAGCACATTGTCTTTTCTAGTGCAAGAGATTTACCTGGTTTAACTCCAGTAACTAAGCCAAGAAGAGGCCTGCAGTTAGGCCTCAGTTGGCAATTAAGAGATGTAGGGTATATTTTCAGGTCTATCAGTAAGTGAATTTTTATCACAAAACATTTTACATTACTCTGAGGTTTGATTTCTTCATCTGAAAAATTGGAATTAGAAATCTTGAGAAGAGACACTAAGAAAGGGACTTCAAGGAGGTGGGAGGAAATCCTGACCTGCTGAACCAGGAAGCCTGGGGGGTCCATAGAATACAAATATGAAGTAACCTTGGTAACCGATGACCAATAGAAAGAAATGATCAATGGCCAATAGAACATGCCAATACTGCCTAGAGACACAGAGAAACCAAGGAAAGACTTGCAAACAGTTTCAAACATAATATTTATACCACTGGAGACATTTAAGTCTAGTCTCTCTCACCTTCTCACCTTCATGAGAGGGACTTAACCTAAGCTTTAGGACTTCCAACCTAAACTTTCTTTGTTCTTCCTGAATACAATCTGTCTGTGATACCCTGAAACTTGTCTAAGTCGCTTTTACTTTCTACCCTGACTGCCAGTTCCCCTCCAGTTGTATTTTCAGTTTCCACTCACATTCGCTTTCAGTTACCCCCATGTCTCGAGTGAACTGTCTAGCTCAACTCAGTAACTGAACCAGATCAACTGGGTTTGAGGAATCAGGACCCCCAATCTCCAACAAACCCTACCAATTTTCGTGTTGTGAAGATCAATGAATAAGGAGTAAAAAATTCCCTAAAATAAAGTTATCTCATTAAGGAAAATTTTATATCATAGTCCTTCAAATCAAGTAAATTCCTAGGAGTTTTACAAGAATACTGAAGCAAGATGCAGCATCAGGTGGAGAGGAAGGGACAGAAGCCCAGAAGGGAGACTTATTATTATAGAAGAAAGATACAAGATCAGAGATCATGACCAGACAGATTTGGATATTTTAAAGCTTGTAAATCATAATCTCTGATAATCAAGTTTATTGAGGGGAGAGGTGGAAGGAGAAATGGTAATAACATGTTTAGAAGGATTAAGTAGAATGAGCAGAACAGGAAGAAAAAACAAGAAGCAGAATTGCAAAAACAGTATTCATTTTTCATAACTATGCCTACCACTATACTTACAGAAATGCAGGTGTGTACACCTATACTTAGAACTGTATCTACAAGTGCAGAGATTTACACATGTGCATATACAATTTCACAGGGTTCAAGTCTATCCTGAAGTTGGTCTATAGATTCCTTGATAAATAAACTTCTACCCTAAAGTTGATCAATAGATTCCTAGGTAAACAGCCTTTTAAGAAAGGTGCACTAAGTTACTGTAAGCTGCAGGATAACTAGAATCTTCTTTAATATAAGCTGGTAATAATTTATCTAAGTAACAGAGAATGAAAAATTCTGAGACAGAGAATGAACACATTAATACCATGGCATAGCATTGCATAACATTACAGTGTAACCACAACATTTTTAGATGCTAAAATAATATTTATTGACAGTACAGCATATCTTATTCTATGTGATAGTTGGTAAAGATAAGTAAAAATTTCCTTAAAGAAGGAGATTTAAAAAGCCATATGCACCTAAACATATTAGTTTATATATGTCATTTTATCTACCAATGTTTTGATATAAGCTGTAGACTTTTTGCTAAAAGGTCTGTGGATTAGCCTGAGAATTTAAATATATTTGCAAATAATCTAGGTATAAACATTCTATAATTTCATTAATTTAATTTAATTTATTTATTAGTTTTAGAGATAGTGCCTCACCCTGTCTGGTGTGTAGTGGCGCAATCATAGCTGAATTGAACTCCTGGGCTCAAGAAGTTCTGCAGCTCCAGAACTGGGGCTATAGGAGTGTGCCACCATATAGGGTATTTTTTTTTTATTAAGTTTTTCATCTTGCTATGTTGCCTGGGCTGGCCTCAAACTCCTAGCCTCAAGCAATCCTCTCACCTTTGTCTCTGAAAGAGCTGGGATTATAGACATGATCCACAATGCTTGTCTTATTCTAGAATTTTAAACTCATTTAGGTTGTATTGCCCATGGCCACATATGTATGCATATATGTGTATGTATGTGCACATACATATATAAAAAGTTTGCAGGGTGGCACCTGTGGTTCAAAGGAGTAAGGCGCCAGCCCCATATGCCAGAGGTGGCAGGTTCAAACCCAGCCCCAGCCAAAAACTGAAAATAAATAAATAAATAAAATATGTTTGCAAATAGGCAAAGATATGCAATGTTCTGTTTATAGAAGCAGTCATATACAGTAAAGTATAAAGAAAGGTAAAAACACTATAA
>NW_003852407.1:9690706-9700783 GCF_000181295.1 Otolemur garnettii
CTACAGTTCCTATAAAGTACTTATTTATATCTAAACAAAGACCTATTTATATCTACAGTACCTATTATAAAAGTACCTATTTATATCTAAACAAAGACCTATTTATATCTATAGACACTATAATAAAAGACACCATAATAAAATTCAAATTATTTCATCTAGAAGGTGAGAAGGAAGTAAAGACAAAGGCCTATTTATATCTACAGGTGCAGATACACTTATAATCTATACTGAAGAATCCTTAGTTGGAGGCAATTAATATTTCTTAATCCATGTTTATATTTCAACTTTCATATTGATCTCATATACTTAATTGTGCATGTATATTTTGTAGTACAAATTGTTTAAAAGAAATGGAGGATTATGAAAAATTCAGCTTATTAAAAAAAAACTTCTAAGGCAGCTTAGATACAAAAGAAGAAAATAAGATGTTGGTTGAGAAGCTATGTCTAAAATAAGACACTCATCTGGTTCTTGTCACTCACCCAGCCACACCCTTCAATGGCTTCCCATTGTTTCCCTGACCACTGCAGGTTGGATGACGTTCCTCTGATCTATTCTTTCAGAGCCTCTCATTTGACAAATCTAATTCTGAGTCACTTCCCATATGTAAGTGTTCAGTCAGTCTCTATTTCCCACCTGAAACTGTATGATCTCTGAACACAAGGGCCATGACTGTGTTCTTCTCTTTATATCTCATCAAAAAATACCAGATCTTTGAATGAATAAGCAAAAAAAAAAAAAAAATCCCAGAGCCCAGGTCACCTAATTATGGTCCCAGAGATGAAACTCCTTCACTACCTTATGTATAAGTCTCTCTCTAACCCCACATATCTGGCTGGACGCATGAATGGAAAAACTGTTTATGTGATGCACTGCTTATGTGATAGTACCCTGAAGTATATCCCACATATGACATATAGTTCCTTATAACTTTACCCTACAGAAATTATATTATTTCAAAGTCATCCTTTTGAGTTAATGCCTTATCTTTGTTAAAATACAGATAGCCTTTGAAGAAAGGTTTACTAAATTGCTGTAATCTAGTAATCTCTACATTGTTGTTAAAAATTATTAAATTATTGAATTCTATTCAATCTCACTGCTGCTTCGAGAGATTTTCTAAAGCTGTAACATATACGTAAGCCATGAAGGAAGAGCAGGACTTTGCTTAGGCAAGGTCTTAAGATAGTGGACACAAAATTGGTAAAAAGGAGAGGAAACGATGAATGGAAGAATGACAGAAAACAATTTGTATTATTTTGATAATGTAAAGAAATGTAATTTTGTTTACATCCATGTTGTTTGCATTTTGTATGGCAAATACATCAGTTTTAGGATCAGGATGCCTGAATATAATGAAAGCAGATACTCAGAAGCTAAGTGAGCTCAGTCCAATGATTTAACTTGCATAAGTCTTATTTCCCAGAATTTCTTGAAACTGTTATTAGCTTTGAAAGAATTATGTGTTTCAGGTATTTAATAAAATGGCTATTACATAATAGATATTTAGTAAACATGGTCTTTACTAAATAGCATAGTCATTTAGCGAATAACAGTTACAGACTCTACCTACCCAGAAGGCAGAAGTCTAACACTGACATCCAAAGAAATCAGGTCAAAAATAACAGATGGCAATGAGCATCAGAGAGAGTAACATGGTAGCAGGAAGCCGGTAACTAAAATAAGGGTCCACTTCTTTGAAACTCTTACCTGGGCACTTTTTGATCCAGGGACAGAATTCTGAGGCTCTGACTAGTGTGACCACAAAGAATTAGTTCCACCTTAGGATGGTTTGTAATGAGAAGGTAAGCTGGGAAGGATCCTGAATGGAGATCAGTAAATGGCTTAGGAATCCTGACACCAGCATTCTGCGCCACCATGAGAAAAACATTTAGTGTTAATTCCCTTATGTATGAAGAGGAGAGGACCAGAAAATACCACCTCAAACATCTTTGATTGTTATTCCTACTTCTTTGATCTGAATTTTCTTATTTTGTCCGAGCTCAAATTTTCTGGGAAATGGTTCTCTCCCTGTGTGTGTATTTACAGCATAGATCAATGTATAATTTATATTAGGCTTTAAAAATATTGGAAAAAGTAGCTCTGTCGGAGCCCCAGATTAGGAATCTCCAGATGAGATAATCCCCAAGCTCTCTATCAGCTCTCAAAAAATTTATGATTTTAATATTTTCCATCAATACACCGATGTGGCTAATAAGCAGCACAAATTGCTAGGGACAGAAAACATTTTTCTTGGCTTTTTATTATCTCGTATCTGCAAAGATGTTAAGGTAATCACAGCTAGTGGCATAAATGAGACTAGGACATAAAGTAAACCTTTACTACCTTGCAGAAGACCATTTTCTTTTCCTCTTTGTTTCTCCGACGAGCACATAAACTTTCAGTCTTCTCGGGAACCAGAACACACATAAAAGTAGTTTGGGATGAATACACTAGGATTTTATCTGAATCATTAAATTCACATGTCAGGCTTCTCGTGTTGTAAAATCAAAGGAAAGAGATCAAATCGAGCATTTTAAAAAGTCAATTTTATTTAGCCCACAAGGAAATGCTTTCTTATAATACAGACCAGAAAGGTACAAAATAACTGAAATACTAAAAAGTCAGTCTCTTTGTCTAGCTGTAGATTGAACCTAAACAAAAGACAGATGATATATATAAGGAAAGCGTAACATTCAAAAGTCAGAATTGAAAAGGAATGTATACATCTTGAAATAAAAGTTAAGGAACTGAGCTCACACAGTTGTGTGACTTGACTGGTTTCACAGTAAGGTGATTCTAGAGTCTATTATGCTCATTTTTCTCAGTAGTGATAGAAAAATCTTTCAATTGAGATCTTAGGAATATGGTAAGTACCCACCCACCTGGAGTTATCTGATTTTCAGAGAGATTTGAAAATATTAAAGAGTCAAAATTATATTTAAAATGTATGTGAAAGCCTAAGGTCCAACTCAAATCAACAAATACATATGGGATGGAGTTACTTGTAGTTACTAATAAGCCACTTCAAAGAATAGAGACATAGAGATACCATCTCAACCTACAATTATTAGGAGGTAAAAAATGTTATTTGACCAAGATCATACAACTTTTAATGAGCAGAGCTAGAACTCAAATTAGACTGCAGCTCAAGGTGTATGTAGAAATGTATGACAAGCTCAGAAAAATTGACGAAAGTTGAATTTAGAGATCAAACTTGGGAGGTGTATGATTTACTATTTAGAAAAGGGAGGTACCGAAGATGTGCAAGGCACCTTTGAAATGGAATGTGGTTCACTGTTGTGTTGCTATCCTAGTCTCACATAACAAATTACTCCAAAGGTTAGCACCTCACGATGAATTTTATTTCCCATTTTCTCTGGGTCAGGAACCTGCAAGTGGCTTAGATAGGTGTTTTGTATTTAGTTTCACACGAGTTTCAGCCAAGATGTCAGCTGGGCTGCAGCCTGAATGAAGGCTTGAGTGGAGAATAGTCCATATTTAAGCTCAATCAGGTGGCTATTTGAGGTAGGCCTTGGGTACTTCCTGGAGGTTGGACTGAGGGCCTCAGCTCCTCACTGATAAGTAAGTGATGGGGGAAAGAGAGAGGGAGAGAGAGGGAACAAGAGAAATATTGATTCAGCCTTTTTATGATCAGAAGAGACATACCATAGATCCTGTCATACTCTATTCTTAAAGGTCAAAGTACCAATTTGTGGCCATAGTTTTCCCCCACAACCTCTCTGCTTTTTTTTTTCCTTGATACAGAGTCTTTGTCACCCTCAGTAGAATGCTGTGACATCATAGCTCAAAGCAACCTCAAACTCTTAGGTTGAAGCCATTCTCTTGCCTCAGCCTCCTGAATAACTGGGACTATAGGCGCCCACCATAAGCCCACTATTTTTAGAAATGGGGTCTCTCTCTTGCCCAGGCTGGTCTCAAACTCTTGAGCTCAGGCAATTCACCTGCCTCAGCCTCCTAGAGTGTACCATAACTTGGCAATTATGAATTGAGCTGCAATACATGTGAATATCAAAACTTGTGTAACCTTTGCTTGGGAAAAGATGTGGGGAATGGGAAAGGGATAGGATCCAGAAATTAATGTTAGCATATTGGAAGGCATTTGCCATTACTTCTCTTAGGATGAAATTTGAGAACTAACCAGAAGGAAGAAAGAGTGTCAGAAATTTGTAGTCACAATTCCAGACTGTAATCAAATAGTTCTGTAATTCACAGGTAGAGAGTTGAGATCACTCAGTCCAGGTACCTTGCCCCAAATGGGGCCAGCAATACAAGAGCTACTGAGCCTTGGTCATGTTAGAACAGGAGACAGGGCTGAGACTGGGCAAAGGGGCTTGAAGATTGGATGCAGGTATCAAAGGTATACAAGGCTCAGGAAGATGCTAATAGAGGGGCTCATAACCACAGGCAAGAACTGGCTTCAACTGCCTTGTCAGCTGTCCCTGTCACCTTACATAAACCGTAGCTAATTGAAATACCATTTACATTGTGGTTTACAACTTCTCCACTCTCAAAATCACTGTGACAGTCCTGAGACAACCACATAAAGTATAAAATGAAAGGGAACCTGTATCTAGGAATTACTACTCAAATTCTTAATAAAAGCCAATTCCTTAGCCTTGACTATTCTTCCCCTCAATTAGGAAGACTCCAAAGACCAAAAACCACTTCCCCTGGGGTACCTGCTCTTTGGGGGAGATCTCTCTCTCTTGTACTTTTGCTTTCAATTAAAAAAAAGAAAGAAAGAAAGAAAAGAAAGCTCTTGCTTGCTTGCTTTACGTGGTACATCCTGGAGGATCATCAAGAATCTGGAGAAACCTTCACACAGAGGCCTCCAAAAGGCTGGTGACGTTTTTATTTTGTTTAGTTTTAGTAGAATCTCCTCTTTCCTGGATCCTATCCTCATGCTTGATACATTCTAAACTCTCACATATCCCTACACATACCAGGACAAATATTTATTCCCTATCTTGGTATTGACAAGCCTTTTGGTCTATTCCATAATGATTCAATCTTGGATTTAATGTCTCTGGCATAGGAATTTTTATGTTTTGTTTACTGCTAGATCCCTATTGACAAGACAGTGTTGAGCTCATAACAGGAGCCCAGCAATGAATGGAAAGCCTGGATGGGGCACCTACTCAATGATCCAGGTGAGTAAGCTTCTCACAGGTTACCAACTTTTTCACAATTAATTCCCCTGCCTTAATTTTAAACAATTACTATTTGTCTGAAATTACTATGTCAGACAAACAAAATTCTACTTAAAATCAAGGACAATTAATTTTATGATTGACAGTTATTTGACTAAAATAATTGATGTTCAAAGCATTTGGAGTTAATTTGGTTCAGGGATAGAAGTTACTGATTTAAATATTCTTAGAGTCATGGACTAAACATGGAGTTCGGAGGGATCTGGAAGACTCCTTCATGATGTTGAAGACAGACAGATGGAACCATACAAAGTCTACATGATTTTTCCACCATTCCTAAGGTAGTTAATAAAATAGTAAAGAATAGAATCTGGGTTTGCTGAAAGCTTGTGCATTATTTTTGCCATTTAATTTCTGCATTCAGACATGTCTGTATCTTGCTAGTGAAAGAATTATTGAAGGTTGATATGTTTATAAACAAGAGATATGAAAACAACATAGTCAACAATTGGTAAATGATTATGTAAATAATGATACTCAGAGAGGAGATATATCATGCCTAAGATATTTTTTTCTTAAGAAAATCTGTAATTTCAGGAGACATGGTCTATTCTTCTTGTCTCAAGAGTATAATTATATTATTAGATGCATTTGTCATGACTCAGTAGGCCTTGGATCTGATATTCTTATATAGAACCATGTAAAGCTTTTTGCACATTATGAGTAGGGGAACTTTTGTGCATTTTTTGCATTAGGAAAATAATACCTCATATAAAATGGGCTTAGATTGTCCTCAAGGTAAGAATTATTATTTGTGCTATGTGTGTCAGTGCATGAGCACGTGTTCATAGCCAGAAATGTATCTGGGTGAGTTTTATGTGATTTTCTCCACTTGAAGCCTAGAAAAAAAGAGAAATGAAAAGTCTCATCTCCTCTGGACACTAGTAGTCATTGCACAGGGGACCAAACCTGGGACCAAACTCTCCCTCTTTCTGACCCTTCCCTCCATCTGTGCATCTGAAAATGAGGAGCACAGACTTGGGGAAATGTGATGCCTTAAGGTATCGTGTCCTTCTGAGGGAGCAGTGGGGTCGGGAGAGTGCAGTGAATCAGGGCAATGGTGAATGAAGGAAGCTTTTCATTTTTCCTTCTTTTCCTTGGATTCCAGGAATTGTCCTATTCAGCGTCCATGTTGTTTTCTACCCTCCACCCTGTTACCTGAACCTTAATCACCTCTGGTTATTTTTCATCCTTTAGTAAAGTAGGTTGGACATGCACAGAGTTTTCTGTGTGGTGGGTAAGAAAATTCATAGATAGAGCCAAGAAGTGTGCCCTTCTCTGCATGATCCCTTTGGAGAGGTCAGCACAGTGCTGGCTTCCCTGGATCAGGGAAGATTCGCCCTGGATTTGCAGTTACTAAGTCTCTACAGAGGAAGTGCTGGCACCAGGGGGGCAGTGAGCTCGTGTGAGAAGAAGCATCTGCAAAATGAATTGACTCAGTCACAATAGTCAGCAAACTGTCCTTTGCAACATTGTCTGCTAGAAGAAGATGACTTTGAAAGAGGTGAGTTTAGCACTTGGGGTTACATAGAACACTACAATTTTCAAAATTGTTAGGTGGGGAAAAATGAGGACACAAAAATATCTACATAGTGTGATCACAATTTAACATGATCCTCTCTCTTTTTCTCTCTCTCTCTATACACACATATATAAACATAATTATTCTATACATATAATTGTATATATATGTGATCATAATTATACATGATATATATAACCATTTTATACACAGGCAAATTACACATATATACAAATAATAAGGCTAGCATTTAATACTCTAAAATTTTGGTAGTCAGGTTATATATCCAGGATTGAACACTATGTATTATTTTAATGTGAGGTTTTCCTAAATTTTTCATAATTGGCATCTATTTCTTTTGTATCTAGAGGAAAAAAATTTCAAATTTTGAGTAATGGTTTTTATTCAGAGACCCACCCAGGTAGCAGTGTCTTTAGGGAAGCCTTGACAATAGCAGAAGGTCTTACCTACTATAAATTCTCAGTTGATTGCTTTAAAGCCAGCCTGAGCCTGTGCCCAAGTGACCTGCCATTATGACACACTGATTCAATCTGGCCTCATTCTAGAGTATTGTCAGGTTTATTTGGTTAATTCTTTTTAACCTGATTATTTCAGGAGAAACCAAATGAAAATTAAAGAAATTGCTATTGTTATTTGTCAACCTGGATTTTACTCCAGTGAGCTCTCGACTCACCCTGTACAGCCTGTGATGCTGCTGCCCATCCTGGAATGCAGATTCCCTCTAATTCAAGACTTAGTTTTTTAACAGGCTACACCATAAAAGTTTCCTATTGAAAGCTCTTGCCTGTTCCTTCTTTACTTATTAACTATTGCTTTCATTTGACACTTTCCTAGCTATCATCTTGCTTTCTCTGTAGTCATAGTTCTTGTTTATGCTGCCAGGTCTACAGTGATTTCAGATGTAGACTAGTTCATAAGCACCAGTGGAATCATCTGCTCCTAGATGGTAGAAGCTCTGTTTTGTGCATTTTGCCTTTGTTGAAATGCCACACCTGCCAGGTAATCTCTTCCTACTTTCCTCCAGGTGACCTATTCTTTCTCCAGGTATTTGATGTGCACCTGTCACATGGAAGACATAACATCATGGCCTTTTGCCTATTCACACCCCCCACCTGGAGACAAGAAGCACCTTTGTGATGGAGCAGAAAGCACACACATGTGAGAATCAGAGGTGTCTAGGGTACACCACAGACAACTGAATGAGGAAATCATTTTGTCTACATGGCTATCAATTTATTACCCTTTACACCTCTAGTCCAATAAGGTAATATACCCAAAACTGCTTTGCAAACTGTAAAAGACTTAAATACATGTGCAAAATATTTATTGCATCTTTCATACTCAAGGTCTGACGCATGGTTGATTATACTTGCAGCCTCAGGACCATTGTAAATGAGGCTTGGTACCAGGAGAGTACTCCATTAGTGATGCTATTTAAATTGATAAATACATAATTGAGCCATGAAAATCTCACACAACATTGACCAAACAGAAAAGTTTGGGAGCAATTAGACCTTTTAAATATCGTTTTGAAAGAGGAAATACTTCCAGCTTCTTTAAGACCTAATGTTCGGGTCTGCCTCTTGCACCCCACGATCATCTCCTCCTGTTGCTTGGTTTACAGAGGCCTGCCTGGTTCATGGACAGATTGTTCCTGTCTCAGATGTCTCCCATTTATCACCAGTTCTCATGCTGCCCCATATTTTTTATTGAAAGCTTTTAAAAATCCAGCCAGCTCTTCATCCCAGCCCAGCCACTGCTTTCTCCTTTCGGACCGTGTTCATCTGTTTACAAGGCAACAAAACACACATAAACTTCCTTGGCCCAGCTCAGTGGTGGGAAAATATGACAGTAATAATCTTGGTTTTCAGACAAGTAGTGAATGGTATATCTATATCCCCAAAGAGAGAGCATTAGAAATGATGGCAGCATCCAGCTGCCACATGACCCACCTCGCATCAATGAAGCTGGCAAGAACTAGAAGAAAAATGTATTTTGTGATTTTAATTGGCTTTGCAATGATGATGATGATGATGGTAAAAATAGTAATAAAAATAATACCTTATTCTCATGTCAAAATAGACTTTCACATGTATATATCTTACTTATTTCTCATGAAGTTCCTGTGAAGTAGGTAGGGCATTGAATATTAGGCTAGGTAACAGAGAGAAGACTGAGGTATCCAACAGCTTTTTTATACTCCCTTCATTATTTATGAACTATATGCAAACTTGCAGAGCTAGTCTTATGGCTTAGCACTATTTCTAAACAGGATCTCTGCCCTCAGGTATCTTGTGTTCCAGTAGCCTGAGTTAAACAATGAATGTCCCAGTAAACAAATAGCAGGCAAGATAGTTGAGGTAGTTGCTGGCAGGGAGTGCAAACAGAGGGGCTTCCCTCAGACAGGGTGGTCAAGAGCACCTGCAAGGGGTAAATATTTAGCCTGAATTGGGGGATAGAGGAGACAGCCGATAAGAAAGTTGTTGAAGAATTCCAAGAAGAAGAAATAAGAGGAACAAAGGCCCTTGATGCTCCATAGAAAGAGAGAGAAATCTGTGTGACTAGAATCTAGTAACAAAGGAGAGACAGACAAAATAAATGGAAGTGTATAAGCAGATGCCAGATTATGCAAGGTTTACGGGCTGTGTTGAGAGTTTAGCAATTTATTGGTAACCATCTTCAATACTGGAACAAATCCTAGTTAATCACAATATAAGTTTGACATTGCTTTCTTGGTTTTTATTAGCTAATATTATATTTTGAAGTTTTATTATTTAATTTTCTCACCCTGCCTGTATTTGATTAGAGATAAAATTTATGCAAACCTTAAAACACCTTAATAATCATTTCTCTTTTTGTGCTTCCTAGAAAATATTTTATAAGAGAGTAAATATCTATCTCTTACAAATAGAAATAGTTATAGAAGACATTAGCTATCTAGGACAAGTATTTTTAGACCCAGATGAAAAAGGAAAGTAGCTTTAATTTTTTTTTTTTTACTTAAAATTCAACTATCTTTAAAAGTTATTGATATATATATATACACACACACAATATATATATTTTCCCCCCTTTGGCCAATTAGACATTTTAGAATTTTTCAGGAATTTCTACTTCTCATTTTTCTTGGCAAGTTTATTATCATTTTTTTGTGTGTGTGTCTTAAATTCTGTCATAGCTGACCTACTTCTTTTCTTAAACTGTGTTTTAGTGACATCTGTCTTTTGATTTTTATTACTCCTGTCAGGAAGCTGATTATTTATTTAATACTAAAGGATCTTTTCTTTTTTTTTTTTT
>NW_003852407.1:9701151-9704959 GCF_000181295.1 Otolemur garnettii
TTGTTGTTGTTGTTGTTGTTGCAGTTGTCATTGTTGTTTAGCTGGCCTGGGCCGGGTTCAAGCCCTACAGCCTGGGTGTATGTGGCTGGTGCCCTACCCACTGAGCAATGGCTGCTACCTTTTTCCCTTTTTTTTTTGTTTTTTTTTTGTTTTTTGGGTTTTTCAGCTTATTGCTGCTCTTTTTTCCTGGATGTGTGTGATACACATCTCATCAAAAAAGAAATACAGCTTCATGTCATCATTTTAATGGCTGTATTATATTCCTTTAAAATAATTTAGCATAGTTATAATCATATCTCAAACAATGGATTATTACTAATAAATGATTCTGAATACTTGTTTTATTATTTTATTAAGAAAAATTCTTATAAGTTGATTTAAAAAATTCAACAGTATAAAAATTTCAGTTTTGAATGCATATTACCAAAAATTCCTCCAGAAATGCTGATCAAAACACTGTCTCACACACTCCTTTTCACTTCTGTTTTTCTCACTTTTTCCAAGGCTAAGTGTTATTAATCATTTTAATCTTTGGTTATCTCAAAATATAAACAAAAAGGAGCCTGATGTGTCCATCTCTCATCCAACATAAATATAGAGTTTTCCAAGTGCCTACAAGGCTGTAACTCATCAGGCCTCCATATTCTCCCCTGCTGATTTTGTCTCTTCTCATTCTCTCTTCTTTCATTGGATTTTCCTCCAGATACCCTAGATCCCTCATTGTTCCTTACATTAAGCAAACTCCACTGTTAGGGTTTTTGTACCTGCTGTTCCCTGTAACTTCAACACCCTTTTCCAGGAGCTTTGCCTAGTTTGTCTTCACTTTCTTCATGTCACTTTTTTCTGCGAGGCTTTCCTTATAAATGCATCTATAAAACACACCACTTCCTATCCATACCACACTGCAGTGTTACAGCTGATCTTGAAGTAGTGATTAGAACTCATGACTTTTAAAAGTACATCTTCATGTATCCGACAAAATTGGCAAGGAGCCACCCAGCCTACAATGCAAATATAATAAAATACCCCCCCCCAAGAATCCAGACTTTTGTTCCTAATATAATTTTCAATACAAAGACCCCTGTGTTCCAAGGGGTGGTGGGGATGGCTAATTGCCATGCTTGATGCAGGGTTAGAAGAAGGAGAGAATGGAATGTTTTGTTCAGGAACAGAGGGGAGCTGTCAAAGATAAGATGGTCATATCAAAAGAGTGAAGGTGCTGCCAGCATTAAAGAAGCTTCACCACCAAAGTTTTAACAATATTAATATCAAAAAGATAATAATGACTTTATTAATTAAAATATGTTGATTCTGTGAAAAGTCATTGGTCTATAAGGATCTTCAAACTGAGGAAAAATCAATATGCAAGATATAAAATCATCTCTGACATCTCTTTAACAAAAGATAATAACTTTGAGAATTAATTTCCAGCTTATGGGAGTTACAAAGATAAAGGAAAAATTAAATGATACCACAAAAAAGTAGTCACACAAATCCAAGATAAGCAATCTACAGGTCAATTGGTAGAATGACATTGAATAAAAGACTGTTGAAAATTGAAAAAAATTCTTATGGGATGTAATCATATGTAAAGCATGGTTTGATTTAGATAATGATTGAGACAGATGAACAACAAAGGACATCTTTGGACATAAGGGAACATTTGATTGGTTATTAGATTTTTAAGGAATTATTATTGGTGTTTTATGTTGCTCATATTATTACAGCTATGTAAAAAGACTTACTTTTTTTTAAAGAAAACACCCTTAAATTTTTAGAGGTAGATTGCAGTAATGATTATAACTTGATTAAAGTTTGTTTATAATACTTCAGCATAGAAAAAGGGGATGTGTGGAAGGGGCATGTCCCAGTTAGTTTTGATCTTCATAGCTGAGTGGTCAATTGATTTAATGATTCACCAAAAATAATTACATAGATCTTCACTTTTGGTTTCTGAAAATATTTATCCTAACATTCAGCCATTTGATATTTCAGCCAAAATGTTTATTTGGTATACATAAAATTGGTCAGCACAATAAATTTTAAAAATGACTTTATAGTAGTAAAAATACTGACTTGCTCATTAGCATGGAGGGTATAAAATTTGTAAATTTTACAGGGGAAAGTAATAATGATTAAATAGATTTATTGTCTAAAACATTATTGAGAAAGTCTGTACTGTTGCCTGTGTAGGGTACAAGAATCTAGTAAGTTCTTCATTGTTCATGGTTCACAAACGTTCTCCAGGACTGATGTACAGCTGGTCTGGGTCTAATAACCAACTCTTGGCAATCTCATTCTGGCTATCATCATTAGCTGAAACTAGTCTCTAATACATTTTCATATTTACTGCAAGTCCACTATTTTTTTAAAAAGTTGTTGAAATTAACATGTGGGACAGATCTGATATATTATCAAGCCTAACAAAGAGCAATTATATCCCTATTTTGTGATGCTTCTTTGCTAATAAATGTTTATATACATGAACTGCCTTTCTCTCATATTTGTGGGGGAAGAAAGTGTCAAAAAATGATGGATGTATGAGTAAGATACAAAGCAGCCATCTTGAAGGGATTCTTATTGGCCAAGATTGAGATAATTTGAATTTCTCATATACATGAATGCAATAGTTTAAACCATGAGTAAAATAAGCACCCATAATTCTATTCTGTTATAAATAAATAAATAGGGAAGTAGGGACCACTCTACCTTACAGTATAAGTCTCAGTATCTTCTTATAAAATACTTAACCACTCATTAAGAATTTAACATATTTATTATTAGTTGACTTTACAATGGGAAAGCCAGAAAGACACCATTTTAACCAAGTAATAGAAGTTAATATCCGCAATAATGGAACCAATTGATATCATGTGCTTCCTAATATGATGCAATGAAAAGAACGTAGAATCATTTGTAATAAATTGCTGCCCCTTACAAATTATTATTATTCCAATGTAATATTATTAATGCATAAATTACATGTAAATTATGAGGAAATCTAGTCAAATCTAAATTTAAGGGACTTCTACAAAGCAACTTGCATATACTCTTCAAAAATATCACAGCCGTGAAAGGTAAGGAAAGGCTGAGGAACTGAAATCATGATTAAAGGAGATCGAGGTTTATTACAACTAAATGCAACATACAATTCAAGATACTATAAATATCATGAAAACAGCTGGTAAAGTTTGAAGGGGAGTGAGAACAGAAAACCAGAGATGAAATCATCCTCACATTCCCATCTGATTTTTGACAAAACAGATCAAAACATACACAGGGGGAAAAAAATCCCTGTTCATTAAATGATGCTGGAAAAATGGAATAGCCCCACGTCAAAGACTGAAACCAGATCCACACTTCACATCATTAAAAAATAATAATAATTCAAGATGGAAAAAATACCTATGCTTAAGGTAGGAAACTATAAGAATCCTAAAAGAAAATGTTGAAGAAACTCTTATAGATATTGGCCTAGGCAAAGAATTCATGAAGACTCTAAAAGCAATCACAACAACAATAAAAATAAATAAATTAGAAACTCATCAAATTAAAAACCTTCTTCACAGCCAAGGACACAATCAAAATAGCAAATACAATAAATACCCACATGCTAAACATCTGATAAAAGACTGACAACCAGAAACTTACAAAGAACACAAGCAAGAAACAACCAAACAACCCCATTAAAGGATGAGGAAAATAAGAACAGAAGTTTTTAAATGAAGATATACTAATGGCCAGAAAACTCATAAAAAAGATCAACTTCTCTAATCATTAGGAATCCATGAGATATCACCTAACTCCA
>NW_003852407.1:9705469-9739627 GCF_000181295.1 Otolemur garnettii
ACACCTACTGGGAACAGCGCACACTATCTGGGTAAAGGGTACACTCAATGTATATACCTTTGACTCAATCTATGTATTGTAATGTAACATCTATATACGTAAACAAAACTTCTATAACCCCTAACATCCTGAAATTAAAAATAAAATTGGGAGCTTGATTTATATGATGCCAATATTGGAATGATATTAAATTCTGACTTTGGTGTAGTACTTTCGTTATGAAGACAATGTCTCTTTTCCAGCAACTACACCCTGAAGCACTGATGGTTAATAGCATGTCATGTCTGTGACTTACTCTCACTTGGTACAGAAAAAATGAAAATAGAAAGAGAAAAGGCTAAGGCAAATGTGTAGATGTTAACACTTGAGAAAACTATGCAATGGGCGTACAGGAGCAGCTCTTTTTCTCTTGCAAGTATTCTGGGATTTTGAAATTATTTTAAAGCAAGCAGTTGATGAATATTGCTGAAACATCCCATTTTATAGCACTTGCAGAAGCAGTAGTTCTGAATTTCTCTCTGAGGAATTTTGGGGGTCCCTGATGAAGCTAAAGGAACCCTTCTAAAAACATTCACACATCACCCACAGTAATGTCAATCATTGTTAGTAAGGTTCTGAGCATTTGTTAATATAAAATGCCTCTGTATGCTAAATAAATCCCAAACGATTACAGGAAAAATTACTCTGTTATTTTTGTAAACTCAAATTGGATGTTTTTAAACAGATTAAATGTAGTGTATAGAAATATCTTCCAAAAACAAAGGATTTACTAGCTAGCTTTCTTTTTCTTTCTTGTCTGTTTCCTAAAAAATCAATAAACCTGAAGGAGCACCAAAAAAAAAGTATACTCACTCACCTGCATTTTTACTCATGTAACCATCTCCAAAGGGTATATAAGAAACAAATAAAGTAGATTAAAATCTTCTCTCTAGTCATTTGTCATCAATTCTGATATCTACTTCTCTCAAAAACTCATAGTAAACTTCTTCCCAGAGCAACACTGATAATGTCCAGATAATAAATTTTCTAAAGCTGTATCAAGTTATGTAGGTGCAAGGATGTGTGCAGAACAAAATGCTTTAGCTAAAATTGAGGATAACTTCAGATTCCCAACTGTGCTGGCCCTATGGATCCCTTCAGTGTTGAGCTATAGCTTCAAAATATGGTTAAATCACACTCAGGGTCCCTCCCAGGGAAAATAGTAAAAAGCCAGCCCTCTGTCTCTGAAGCTGTCTCCTACATACAAGTTCATTACTCATGAGGCTGTGTTTTTTTGTCATTGTGGAAATGGTGGTGAATTGGAATACAAAGGCAACAAAGAAAAAGTGCTTCTTTCTTTGGGATTCCACAGCATTTCACAGCATGGACAGAGCTCTTTTTGTTGCATTTTGCTAAATATAAACATATATGTTACCCCCATAAGAACAAACGCTCCTTGAGAGATTAAATAATGTCTTATTTATTTGAGTATTTCCAAGATGTTACACATATCTCGGGCATGTAGGCACTTAATAAGTATTTGTAGAGATGCATGCAAGACATTCATTTCCCTTAGAGATGGACAAACGTTAAAATGTAAACATCAAAATGCCCAACAGAAAACAATAAATCATCAAAATAGCTCTGTAACAAAGTAGAGGAAGCTCTGACCTTTTATTTGCGTCTTTCTCCAGTGCTTTTTGTCCTTACTAAAAATTACCAGATTAAATTAACCAGAAAACATGTGAAAAATGCTGAGATGTTATGTGTGATGTCAGGAAGTGAGTGCGCCTGGCCTCCTTCCTTGAAAATGTTCATTAATCCTTTCTTTAAATTTTAATCTCAAGAGAACAAATTAGAATTTATAAGGAGAACGAGTTAGAGACACATTGCCTGTAGGTAACCTACAACTGCAAGTAAATGTGTATCTGTTCAAAATTCAAGATGCCTATTCTTTGTTCTGCTTTTTTTTTTTCTCCCCAAAGGCCAAGGCCCATGAAGAACTGTGGCTTCATAGACAAATGTGTGTGCCAAAGGCTCTCTTTGCTGTTCTCTATAGATAAGAAAGCTTTTTATATTAAATAAAACCAACGCTACCGGCAAACTTTACACTTGGGTCATTTGCCTCAATTAGCTGGGGAAAGAAAAGGAAAGTAAAATTAATGTTTCTAGAGGCTCATCCTTTTTAACCTATGAAGTCCATCTTCACAGGGAATTGAAAATTTGAAGGTAGTGCTTTGCATGCAATGGATCTATTTGGCAAGGTGAGGTTTTCCGTTTATATCAGCCTGTCATCACTTTCTTAATATTCTATTAGATAAATATTAAAAGCACATGAAAATAAAAAACAACTGACAGCAAGGGTATTGTGTTAATCAACCCTGAGCAACAGCACAAATGAGATCCAAGGAGGACCTGAAACAGTTTATTTCAGAATTATCATGGAATTTTGAAGCCATGGTTAATTTTAAAGTATTTATTTCTTTTCACGAAACATGTGCTATATTATCACAAAAGACTTCGTTATGGAATACTCAACCCTGCCCCACTTTATTCAATGTCCTGAGGTCATTGTTCTTTAACCCTTACATGTTAACCACTTAGCAAATTCCCAGAAAGTGGTAAAAATCATTTTTGGACTTATGGAAATAATCTTACATTATGAAAATATTTTTTTATTAAAGCATAGCTGTGTACATTAATGCTTTTATGGGGTACAATGTGCTGGTTTCATATACAATTTGAAATACAACAAACTGGTTAACATAGCCTTCACTGCACTTTCTTAATTATTGGGTTATGACATTTTTACTCTACACTTAGTAGATTTGACATGTACCCTTGTAAAATGCACCATGAGTGTGGTCCAATCAAATAGCCTCCATCCCCCCATCCTCCCCGCTCACTTCATGTCCTTCCCCTCTTTCCCCTTTATCTTGGGCTGTAGTTGGGTTATAGCTTTCATGTGGAAGTGTGGTATATGTACACCATGGAATGTTATGCAGTCTTAAAAAATGGAGACTTTACCTCTTTTATGTTTACATAGAGCTGCAACATAGTCTTCTTAGTAAAGTATCTAAAGAATGGAAGAAAAAGTGTCCAATGTACTCAGCTCTCCTATGAAACCAATATACTTCTAAAGGCAATAGCTCCTGGTCTAGGTTCCTAGATGTGGCTTGTGGATCTGCCAAATCTCAATCCCTAGGGATAATATCCATGGCACACCACTCTTCATAGTGGGGAGATGATGACACTTCTCCCTCACAAGGACTCTCCAACTCATCGTTACCAGATCCAGGGTCTTGACTTTTTTTTTTTTTTTTCTGTAACTGGTTTTTATTTTCCATTCATTACCTAGGGTATTTCCTGAAATCCCCATTCTAATTGCAAACCCATATGTTTGTTTGTTTTTCTCACATTTTGGAGCAATACATTTTCTATCTCAACTCGTTTCATCACCACACTGCATTTAGCTGTTCTATGAACTTCCCTCAATCAAACTTACTTCTAAGAATTCTGGCATTGAACTCTTATGTTTAGGCAGAATCCTTTGAATGCTACCCACAAGAAAGTAATTGGTGAACCTTAATTTGTCATTCTTCCAAAACTGAGTCTGTTAACTAAGTTTTATCAGTTGATTATAAAAAATGCATCGTTTTACTGATTTTACTAAATCCAGGCCATCTGGATTTGAATCACAGGTAATTATCAATACTTGCCTCTGCTCCAGGTATATTAATAAAATCTGGATTTACTCTCAAATTTTATGTCTTAGTTTGCTGAACCTGCTTTGACAACACACCATAGACTGAGTGACTTCAATAACAGAAATTGATTGTCCCTCAGTAACAGAGGCTAGAAGACCAAGATCAAGGTGTCCATGGAGTTGGAAGCTTCTGAAGACTGTCAGGTAGAATTTAGTCCATCCATCCCCCCAGCTTCTGGTGGTTCACTGACAATCTTTGCCATTCTTAGGCTTCTGCAGGATCACTTCAATCTCTGTCCTTATCTTCATATAACCTTTTCCCTGTGTGCATGTTCACCCAAATTTTCTTCTTTCTATAAGGGCATGAGACCTCCCAACTTGGGGGCTGCCCACCCAACTCCAGGATGACCTCATCTTTACTAATTACCCCTGCAAGGACCTTATGCCAAATAAGTCACATCCTAGGGCACTGAGTGTTAAGGCTTCAACGTGGGGTGGGGGTTGTTTGTTTCATTTTGTTTGTTTTTAGGGAGGTGTAACAAGCAGGTAAAACCAAAAGTAAAATAGATACTTAAATAATAACATAGTAGAGCTAATATTAGAAATAAATGACATGAGAACAATCTTGTGTCAATAAATTTGACAAATTAAATGAATGGATTCTTTGAAAGATGTGAATTACTAAAGTTTATTTGTAAAGAACTAGATACTTTGAATAGTCACTTACAGATGTCACTTACTTTGAATGTATCACTTCCAGAAATTGAATTTTCAGGGGGAAAAAAAAACCTTCCACAAAGAAAAGCCCAAGCTCAAATAGCTTCATTGATATATATTCTAGCAACCATGTAAGAAATAAATAATATTAAACTACATACAATTTTGAAAAATTTATTCTTAAAACCAGAATTACCTGCTATATTAATTTTTTGAGCTGTCATAACAAATTATTACAAACTAGGTGGGTTAAATGACAGAAATTTATCATCTCCCAGTATTAGAAGCCAGAGATCTGAAGTCAAGGTGTCAGCACAGCCATACTCCGCCAGAGTGTCCAGGGGAGAATCCTTCTCTAGTTCTTGCAGATTCTGGTGTCTCCAGTGTTCTTGGGTTGTGACCACATCACTTAGGTGTCTGCCTCTGTGGTGACATTAACTTCTCTTTGTTTTTATATCTTTACCTCTTCTGTCAGTCTCAAATGTTCCTTTGCCTCTGAGTTCTGGGGACACTTATTATTAGATTTATAGCCAACAGCTAATCCAAGATCAATCCCATCCTCTCATTACCCTTAACTTAACTTATCTTACCCTTATCTTATCTTTTCCTACATGAGGTGCCTTTCACCCTGTTACTGTAAAAATAATACCCACAAGGTCTGAGTGTTAGGATGTGGACACATCTTTTGTGGGACTACATTTCAGGCCACTAAGCCTTGATACCAAAACTAGACAAAACCATTATTATGGAGATATTCAATGTCATCACTCATAGAAAAATGCAGATTAGTGCCACAATAAATATAACTACACATACAATGGAATAGCTAAATTTAAAACTACTGACCATAACACAGGTTAGCAAGGAAGAGAAGAAACAGAACTTTCGTAGACTACTGATTAAAATGCAAAATAGTACAACCACTTTGTAAAAACTATTTGGCAGTTCCTAAAAAGTTAAAAATATTCCTACTATGTAATCTAGCCAATCTGTTCTTGGGTATTTACTTGAGAGGCAAAAATAGTACACAGCCATACAAAGATTTGTGCAAGAATGTTCCTAGAAGCTTTATCAGTGATATTCGGAATATGGAAACAACTCAAGGACCATCAATAGATGAATATATAAATAAGATGTGGTCTGTCTGTCTGATGGAACATTATTCAGTAATAATAAAAATAAACTATTGACACAGCCTACAACATGGAAGGATCCAAAATAATTAATGCTGAGTGAAAAAAGTCAGAGTGTGATCTGTACACACTGTATGATTTCATCTATATAAATGTCTTGAAGATGTGCACGCATCTAAAGTGAAAAGGACAGTGGTTGCCAGGAAAAGAGGGAAGAAGCTCCAGAAGGAGGAATTACAAAGGAGCACAAAAAAATTCTTGGGTTAGTAAGTTTACCCTCTTGGATTAGTGATGTTTCATAGGCGTATACATAAGTCAAAGTGTACTTATCGAAGTGTATATTTTAAATATGGGCAGTTTGTCGTGCAGCAATTATCCCCTAATTTAACTGTTAAAAAATAGTATAATGTAAAGAGCTTTGGTATGAACGGCCTTTCTTGCTGCCCCCAGGTCTCCGAGCTGAACATGATTTAGAACTTGACTGAAGTTAATAGAGCAACATCAGTAAATAATCAGCTTTCCCTCTTCAGACCTTCTACTACACAATGATGAAGTTCTCACCTGGCCAGGAGAAATGTGACAATAATATTTCATTACAAACCAACTTTGTTATTTTTTTAAAACTCTGAATGCTTTAGTACATTTCCAAGAAATATCTTTTATTTTATCAAATTGTTAAATAAGATAGTGGTATGTATACTTATTTTTATTTATCTATAGGTATATGAGCTCAGAAAATTAAGTTCGTGAACTCGTGCTAGGATGGGAAAAGTGCTCTACACCTCACTGCTGAATATCACCATGGCCACCTTCAAAGTATTCCCCTTGGGAAGCCTTGCACTGATGCCAGCACCTAGTCCAACTTTCAAAGCAGTTTTGATAGTAAAAGTTCATGAACTTAAGTGTCAGATCTCATATGGCAACACCTCTGATAAGAGTTCCAAAATTGCACTGAAGGGTGGACTAGGCACTGGTGTCAGTGAATAGCTTAAAGGGGAGTTCCTTGAAGGTGACCATTGGGATATTCAGCAATGAGGTATACAGTACTTCTTCTAGAATGAGTTTGTGAACTTATCTATTGGACCTTATATATTTAAGTTGGCAAAATTAAGAAAAGACTTATGACAAGAAAACTTATGTCATTCCCTAAGGTAGGTACTGATCCAAGACATCTGAAACGTAGGAACCACCATCCTCCAGCAATGGACCACATTATTTGGCATTGACGTCACTGTCATGCCTCTACTGCCAGTGAGAGAGAGAGAGAATTCAGACAAATATTCTTCCTCTGGAGAAAATGTAATAGCATAAAAAATAAGGAAGGACAAGTAACTTCACCCATTAGAAAGCATGATCAATTCAGTGTTCAGGAAATTTCTGACCCACTAAAATTAGCAACTCCTTTTTTTCTTTTCCCTTTTGATGGTGGGATGACTAGAAAAAGGTTAAGTGAAAGTTACACCCTGATAAGACATTTCAATAGTTGGCTGTATAGCCAAAGGAAGATTTATTTTTATGCTGGGCTCTACATGGAGGCCCAATGCCCTTCCCTGACCTGGTACACTGGCTTGAACAAATAGAAACACACTACGATGTCTTCCTAAGCTGCTGAAGTTTGGTGGGTTTCCCTCAGTCCTCACACTCTTACCTCTCCAGAGCCAACCTCACATCTATCTCCAAGTTGGGGCCTCCCAAACCTTGCCACCAAGAATGCCATAATAAAGGGTCTGAGAGATAAGGTAGCAAGAGATGGGACACAGCGTCCTCTCTGCCACCATGGCCAGTGCAGAGTGAAGGACACTGATGTTTACCAGGCTCCTGAGGGAGTGGGGGAGCACCAAGGGAAATGCGAAAACAACCTAAGATTGTAGGAAATAAATTGGAAGTACTAATTGAAAACAGAGAGAAATAATTCAGGAGTGCTCTTCAGCAGGCCTGTGGCCAGGTATGCCATTTCAACCACATGAAATCCTTTGCCTGGGAAAGTAAAGAGTGAGATGCCATTCTTTTCTTTTCTCTTTATCTCTGCTTCCCACACTCGTCCTGGGACGCTAAGCTTCCTCACTTGCTGATGCCACCATAGTAAACCTCCATAAACGTACTGTTCCCCAGTTATAGATTAGATTAGATAGAGAAAAAACAACATTGTCATCTTAGTCTCAGACCGCAATTCATCTGTCACTAGAAAAATAAGGCACATCTTTCAGAGCACGGATTTTTTTTATCCTACCTTAACTCAGCCTGGCCACAGATGGAATAGCTGGCAGTGCGTATGGGGCACAGTGCCAACCTCCTTTGCCCAAATCTCTTTCCCTTTATTCCTTGGACATTTCTTGTTCTTTGTTCTTTAAATGTTTCTGACTGCAGTAGTAAAACTGAGTCCTAAATAACTGATCACTTCAGGAGGAGCAAGTTATTTAATACAGTGTCACTTCTTTGGCACCTGGATAAAGTTCCTTATCCTAGAATATCTGCTTTCCATTTAAGGTAAAGAGAGCTTTTCCCTAACTATAAATAGGAAGCTGGGAGAGCCAAGTAAATTTATATTGCACAAACTGTTTTTATCTAATGTAATCGAGCGTAGAGATAATTGGAAGCCATGTTGATTATATAAATTGCTCTTGAATGCTTTGATGGAGTTTCTGAGCAAGCCATTTTTTTCTTATGAAAGGGAAGGCTTTTAGAGAGTTGTTCTTTCTGTTTTAAAACTACTTCTGGAGCATAGGGTCACATCCTGCCCCATCCTTTTTAACAAACACAAAACCTATAATTCTTTTCACAATTAAATTTTGCAAAGCAGAGAGTGAAAAGACCTGAGAAAAGCACAGCCGAGCAACCTAAAGGTAGATGTAGCAAACACCAAAAATGCCCAGATTATTCAGACAGGAGGATTTCTACAGGCTGCATCCTGCAAGGTGTGAACTGCCAAGTGTAGGTGTTTGCATTTCATCTGTGAGAAACAGACAACTGTTGAAGGGTTATAAATTAGAGAGAGAGATGATAAATTTGGAAATTGAAGATTATTCCAGCAACAGTGTTCAGATGGAAGGAGAAAGAAGAAGGAGTGGGTTAAAGTCTTTCCATATTCCACAAAAGGAGCCCTCTGGCCTCACCCATTAGTAGGAATTTTGCCTGGTGCCACTTGCAGGAGACCTATAATTGTCCTGCCTTCCCTGCCCAATATCTAAGGGTGCATCCTTCTGACAGCGCGCATCTCCATTGAGAATTAAGCTGAGAAGAACAAACACATCCACATGCATATATGTATTCACATTGTAATACAGTCTATCTGAAGGTGAGCATTTTATAGCACATAAAACGTATATTAAGTTGCATTTCAATGACATATAGCATCCAGGTTGTCAAATGATTTAATACAAGATGTCCTCATTAATTCAGCTCTGCAGTTCTGTGCTCACAGTGCGTCTGAGCTCCTGATGTGATTTTGGCAGCATTATTTATTTAATGCCATTTTCTCAGGTGTTGATTTTCTTCCTACAAAAAGGAGCTGCTCAAAAGTGCTTCAAAAACACGTTACTGTTATCTACTCAAATCCATATTCTTGTTTAAGAACATCTATTTTTTTCTTAGTCGTTTCTCTTAGATTTTTTTATTTTCAACTTTGCATATTTGCTAAAGAAAGATAACAACTCTTTTACCATTATCTCTGTGTACACCTGTGAGGTACATGCCTTTGGGAGACTGCCTTCAATCTCTTAAGTAACAGCAAAACTTAACCCCTCTCTCTCCTCTTGGACACCCAAAGTGTTTAGAAAACCGACTAAAAATTAATCATTCCTAAGTGTTGGAAACTTACTTAAGCCAATCTGATTGTGTCTAAACTTGGATTCTTTTGAAGACAGTAAGAGCCACTGAAATACATGAAGTTTGCGATAGTTAGCTCTGCACAAACTTATGTCAGCATTGCTCTGAGAACCAGTCTGTGACTCTGTCTCATAAAAAAATGTCTATTTGAAAATAAAACAAAGTAAAAACACCTTTATTTGTAAGTAGACACAAAACCATTCCCTCCACTTGTTCTGTAAACTTACAGTTCCTACGCTGCTTCTTTGACGCTCTCACCACCACCTTGTCTGAAAGATCTATGCAAGGCACACACGACATCATTCCAGAGGTAGGGTTCTGTTACTCTTATCAGCATCATGAGGCAACTATCCATTCTCTTAAACCAAACGCCATACCTAAAATAGACCGCCCAAAGCCCAGACTCTCTAGTATACACTATCTAGACAATCCCTGAGTTACAAACATCAGACTGACATATGACTCCCACTGATAAACACAATTGGCAAATGCACCTGTTCCAATGTACATACAAATTCAACTTAAGAACAAACTTACAGAACATACCTTGTTTTTAAACTGGGGACTGCCTGTACATATGTAATATAATTCAACCTGTACCCTCAAATCTATTAAAGTAAAATTAAAAAGGCCAGGTGTGGTGGCTCACGCCTGTAATTCTAGCACTCTGAGAGGCTGAGACGGGTAGATGGCTTGAGCTCACAGAGTTCAAGACCCGCCTGAGTAAGAGCGAGACTCCATCTCTATTAAAAATAGAATAACTGAGGCAAGAGAATCACTTGAGCCCAAGTCAGAGGTTGCTGTGAACTATGATGCTATTGTACTCTACCAAGGGTGACAGCTTGAAAGTCTGTCTCAAAAAAAAAAAAAAAAATTTAAATTAAAAGACTCCTAATACATTGGATTTGTGTCCACTGTTTCACAATGGTGAAAGTGACTCTGCATCTTTTGGTAAATCCATATACCTTGAATACCTTTCAATTTTATGAAACCAGATCAGTCTTTTGAACTGTTCCTGGACATATCGATACCCAAAAATGTTAAGTCCTGAGCTGTATGGATGGTCTTTTCCCCTGTGTGGTAGAGTGCTAGCTATAAAAATGGTTTTGAGCAAAGGATAGATAATCTTACCTCTTTATACTAAACATTTCTCCAACAAACTTCTCTTTGAGGCTATTTTCTAGATCTTGTAGGCATGCTTCATTCCTTTTTATTTTTTTTATTTCTTTTTTTTTTTTTGCTCTTCCATGTGCTTTTGAATAGCCTATTTTTTTTTTTTTTAAATCATTGGGGATTCGTTAAGGGTACAAAGAACAGAGTTACACTGATTGCATTTGTTAGGTAAGATCCCTCTTATAATTGTGTCCTGCCCCCAAGAGGTGTGCCATACACAGTGACCCCCAACCCCTTCCTCCTCCCTTTTCCCACCCCCTCATTCCCCTATCCCCCACCTTATATTAGCTCATCTACTGCCTTCATATTAGAATTGAGATTACATTGGATTCTTGCTCCTACATTCTTGTGATACTTTCCTAAGAAGAATGTGTTTCCATTCAATCATTAATTCTTTTTTCTGCTTGATCACTTCCACTGTTGAGAGACTCTGATGCATTTTTCTGTTTGTCAATTAAATATTTTAGCTCCAGAATTTCCTCTTTTTTAAAAAAAAATCATTTTAATCTCCTTGTTCAGTTTCTCTGATAGGCTTCTGAATTCCTTCTCTGTGTTACCTTGAAGTTCATTATGCTTCCTCAGGAAAGCTATTTTAAATTATTTACGTGGAAGGTCACATACCTCCATCATTCTGGGATATGTCACTGCTGCCTTATTTAGTTAATTTGGTGAGGTCATATTTTCCTGAGTGTTCTTGATGCTTGTGGATGTTTTTGATGGCTGGGCATTGAAGAATTATGTATTTATTTTACTCTTCCCAGTCCAGGCTTCTTTAAATGTGTCTTTCTTGAAAGGGCTTCCTAGATATTCAAGAAGAATTGAATGTTGTGATCTGAGTCTTTCATAATTTCAGCATAATAGAACTGGAGATGCTTCAATTCCAGTGCTGCCATGACCCCTGCAGACTCCTGGTGGTACTCCCTTGGTGGACTTGGGTAAGATGCAGGAGGATTCCCTGGACTATCAGGCCAAGTCTCAAATCTCTTCACTCACTCTCTGTGCTGGTCTGCTGAAGTTGCCAGAGAACTGACATGGGCAATTCCTCATGGCCACCATAGGTGGGATGCTGCCAGATCCCACCAGAAGCCAGCTATTCTCACTCACTGCCTGTGGGGACTATTGCGTGGCTGCCTCTGATGTTTATTCAAAACCCAAGGGCTCTTTAGTCAAAGGGTGGTAGATTCTGATAGGACTACATTCTTCCCTTTAGGGCTGCCTGTTTTCTTCTGTCCCCTAGGGGGTCTAGAGATGTCATCCAAGACTAAGGCCTGGAATCAGGAGACTCAGGTGTCTGCTTGGTACTTTATTTTACTGTGGCTGATCTAGTACTCAACTAAAAGACAAAATCCTCTGACCTCTTTCTTTTCCTTTCCCCATGTGGAAGAGAACCCTCCCTGAGGGCTACTGGTTGGAGTTGGAGAAGGGGTGACACAGTTACTGGTTTAGCCACTGCTGCTGGTGTTTCACAGGATCACATGCATCCCCAAGTCCCTGACTCTGAGCAGCCTTAATGGTGAGACTGCATTATGAATTTATTCCAGGCACCAGGCTGCTTTTTGTCATCCAGTAGTGGCCCTAACCAGGTTGTGTTTTAGGGCAGATTTCCCTCTGGCTGGGCTTCTCTGAATGATCCCTCTGTGGGTGCCAAAAGAATTCTGCCTTGTGCTCTGTCCCTCTATGTCACAGTGACCCTGAAAGTCTCACAATCACTTCCTTCCTGGGCACACAGATTTTCTCTCTACTTGGTTTTCTGGCATAACATTGCCAGGAGATGGGGGAAAGGTTATATAGGCAATGTAAGAAGGTTATTTCGACCCTCTACAGTGCCTTAGGAGAGCATTTTAAGATTGTGTTTTTGTGTCTATGGTCATGACAGCATTTTTCTCTCAGTTTCTCCCGGCATTGACGGATTGCCTGCATCTGTTGCACAAACAATTATGGTGAAACAGTAGGAAATGTTGTTCCAACTTGACTTTACTCCCTGAAATAGTCTAAGCATATGGTGAGGTGGCAAGAGTATGGTAGCAGGGTGGAAGTTTTAAGAGACAAAGGGAATCTACATTTTTACATTACTCAGTTGGATCCCTAGAGCCTTCATTAACAGGATAATCTCAGAAAGATATGCCAAAATCCTTACCTAAGATGAGAGAACTCAGGAAATCTTAAATGCTATAAGTCAGCAAGAGACACTTTATTAAAATGTTTTTTCAACATATTTACTAAATAATAGTTTACATTTTAGGAGGATAGAAGATAAATAATAGGGAAAGAAATCTACAATGGTTGGCTTTGAGGTATCTATGTAGTCTGGATATCTCCCAGATTTCAACCTAAAGAAACCCTCAAGACTCTTCCTACAAACAATTCAAAGGTCTAGAGTAATGGTTCTCAACCTTCCTAATGCCTCCTAATGCTGTGACCCTTTAATACAGTTTCTCATATTGTGGTGACCATAAAATTATTTTCATTGCTACTTCATAACTGTAATTTTGCTACTGTTATGAATCCTAATGTAAATATCTGATATGCAGGATGTATTTTCATTATTATAAAGGGATCACAACCCACAGGTTGAGAACTGTGGGGCTAGAGAGAAATGAAGAAATAAAAACATTGGATTATTAGTGTATGGATCCTTTGTAGTTTCATATCAGCAGATAGAACCTCCTTCATAAAATCATGAAAAGATGTCTATTCCCACAAAAAAGAAAGGTTGGGCAGGTCCAGACAAACAAATGGTAACTTTGTCAAACATACATCTCCCAAGACACACAAATAGTCAGCAATCTTGATTATCAGTAAGAGCAATCCAACTTAAATTAAGTAGACACTGGAGTAAATCATAATATCAGTTCCTGTGTCAGGTCAGTGTTGCAACCCAGCTTCTGCAAGCATTAGACCCAGACTTTCAAACACTGCTGATGCTCTCAATCCCCTTCTAATATCTAATTCTTTCTACATGTTAGCCTTGTTTTCTACCATTGTACACATCTATTATTTCTCCAAATTGTGGGTACAAGATTTCTAAGAAAACCGGAGTTATATTTGAGGAAAGATTGACCACGATAATTACAGTTTTTAAGAATTTTATGGAAAAATAATCTCTGATTGGCCCCCATTTCAATGAACTGTGACTAGCAAAAGGTGCTCAGATTTAGGCAACCATCACTATACTAGACAATTGTAGCTGGGATAGGATTATAATTGTATAACAGAAAAAATATCTTTGGAAGAGATCGCATGGGTGGAGCAGGGGAATAAGTGTCTAGAAGGTATTTCTGCTAGTAGAAAATGGGAAGGAATACTGAGCAAACTAATAGGTATTCACTGCAGGAAGTTGACAAGTGTTAAACTAGTATCAGCTACAAAAATAAACTGTACTCATGATACATGCTCAGTAACAGAGCACCTGAGAAGAAGGTTGGGAAATGCCATTTTGAGCAAGTGTCACTTAGCTTGGAGTATAGTGTAGAGTGGAGAAATAGTATTCCTGCCGAGGATATAGTATGTAAAAGTCCTTAGGGGGTAAAGTGCTCAGGGCTCTAAATAAAACTGACAACACAAGGGTCACTATGGCTTAGGAATAATGATAATCTGTAGAACCACAGCTGGAAGTCGTGGAAGATGGGCCAAGTCATGCTCATTGGAAGAAAAGTTGAAGATTTTTTATCTTTTTCTCCAAGTGCAATGAGTTGGATGTTTTCAAAAATTCTATCCCACTGATGAGTGTTTAGGGACTATGAAAAGAGAAAAGTAGAAGATACAAATTTAAATCTTCTGGTGTAGAGTGGGAGATGAAGACTGGAATTACTCACTACTACTTTTGCTATTTTTTTTTTTCATTCCCATCATGTGCAAAATCACCACATGGATTATCTATATTCAGCCAGGCTGATGAAATTTGACATTTCCTAATATGGACCCACCTGTTCGAAGATCATGAAAACAAATTTAAGCATATTGTTGAGACACAAAATTAAACCATTATGAGAGGAAATAAAAAATACTAAGTTTGAAAAGACATCTTTCCATAATGACTTTTTATATAAATAACCATGTCATAGTCACAGGAAGCTATGAATACTTATGATAATTCATCTATCTCGTTGCCCAGTTTTCAGCAATAAAAAAGATCTACCATGTTAAATTCCATTAGAAAAATAGAGTCAATAATATGAATTAAACAAACAAGAAAAATGGTGGAGATAATTCTCTTCATTTTTTTCTTAATTTTTTTGCAAATATACTTGAGATAAACTTAGGACACAGCTACAAGGAAGGGCACTAGAGAATAAAAATAGTCCTGCTCTTGTGCAATGAGTAAGCATCTGATCTGGTGTTAAGTCCACACATTAATTTTAAATAGAGATGGAAGGAAAAATCAGCCAAAAATTGATGTTAACATTTTTTACACATTGACCACCAACTAACTGAATGTAATCATCTTTCCCTCAATTTATTCTTTTGAAAGTTAATTTTAGTCGTGCATAAAGGTACCAATTTAATCATCAGGATAAGTCCACCAATGAAACAAATTTATTAACGAGATGCCATATTTATACATAGCAGAATGTTGTATGTTCATTAAATTAACCAAAACTACCAACAGAGTATACCCTGACTGGGGCAGACAAAGGTGTTCCTTGGTAACAAGAAACCCAACAATAAGTCAACAGCTTAAGGAATAGAGAGGTCTGTTTCTTACTTGTGCAGTAGTTCAGGGTAGGTGTTCTTGGCAAATAGGAAACCCCCTTTTGCCATGATTCAGAGACAGAGTGTAAACAATAGTTCTGCACTGGGTAAAAAAGGCTTTATGAGTGGCTAAGCTCTGGTCACCTATCCAGTAAGAAGACAGAGAAGATTATGGAAAGACATCCAAGTTTTGTGAGACCAGATGTGAATTCATTTACATGGCAATGCTTTGTTACAAAGAGGGCTGAGCTAAATGGTCCACAATAAGACAGCTGAATCTCAATATAATGTTGTCATTTTGAAAAAAGAACATAGATTTCATGAATATCAAGTCTCCCTTGTTTGTTTAGAAGAATATAATCCAAACATGTACAGAGATTTGGGTCCTTTACAGTCCTTGTTCCTAATGTGAGTCTGTGAGACAGCTATCACTTTGGCCAGCAGACTGACAAAGAGGGACAGGTGCAAGGGGGGATGTTCCTTCATAGGAGCTGCCGCTCTGACACTTAGGGGCTGTGTTATCTCAAGTGTTCTCAGAACCATGTTTACTGAACAGGGTTGAGGTGCAAATTTAATGATATTAGTCATTATAATAAAGGAAGCACAAGGTAGTTGTGGGCAAATGTGAGAACTCAACAGATAAGATTTTGTGCTGCTCTTTTCCATATCTTCTCCTCAGAGAGGTACCATCTTGTGTTAGAAACAGATTTAGATAGTTTCAGACAACACTGTCCTGACACTTCTCAATTTTCCCCAAATTTAAGGATTAGGATATATTTCCAGATCAGGTAGAATGTAGAGGTCTGCTCAATGATATTTGGCTTTATCCAAATTTCTATGGGTTGGAGAATCATTTTATTTTAGCCAAGCACATTAGAAGGCTCAATGTGGGAGTCTCTGGACTCATAACCTGGGGGTCCCTCAAGGGAAAATCCAGATCTTTATTGGTAGGGAACGCAAATGAGAAGGAGGGGCATGATGAGGTAGAAAGAATACAAATGCAAGGGCTGGCCCTACACAGTCAACTTCTTCAGTCAGATAAATGAAGAAGAAAATAGGAGATCCACTAACAGGTGCCTATTTCAGGTTTTCCCACAGTACCATAGGAAGATATATGTAGATCAATTGGTAGATAGATAGATAGATATGTGTGTGTGTGAGACAGAGAGAGTATGTGTGTGTGTGTGTGTATGGTGAGAAAGAGAGAAAGAAAGACAAAGAGAAAAAGAGATTTTAAGGAATTGAAGAGATTTTAACGGATGCAGGGGTCCTCAAACTTTTTAAACATGGGGCCAGTTCACTGTCCCTCAGACCGGTGGCGGGCCAGACTGAGGGCCCCAGGATGAGTCGGCTGCTAAGCAGAACAAGCAGTGGCGGCAAAAATACCTGGCAGGCCAGATACATGTCCTAGGTGGGCTGCATGTGGCCTGCGGGCCGTAGTTTGAGGACATCTGTATTATAAGAGCTGACATCCATAGGGTAGCATGGCAGACAAGATTCAGGTGTGGGTTGATGTAAGACTTGAGTCTTGAGATTACAGCCTTCTGTAAATCTCAGTCTTTGCTCTTACTGGTCAACAACTGATTGACTGAGTTCCACTCACATTATCAAGGGTAGTCTGCTTTACTCCAAGCCTGCTAATTTAAATGTTAATCAAACCTAAAAAATATGTTACAACAATATCTAGACTGTTGTTGACCAAACAACTGGGCACTGTGGCCTCATCTGATTGACACATGCCTAAAGAAAGCTCAACTCTTCCTCTCCCACTCAGCAAAGTGTCCTTTTATTTGGGGAGGAGGGGGCAAGAGTAGATAGATGACAGATGACTAAATACAATTTATGAGGAAAGATAAATTAAATAAAGAAGGATGATTCTTACATAGGCATTGCAAAAAAATATGAAATCTCTATAAATAATTTTATAACAGATGCATCCTAAATAAATAATATCCATATCTCTTTATGCGGAGGAGGGTTAATATTTAATATTAAACTTAGTATTGTCAAAAGGAGGCAAGAAGGAACTAGGTTATTATTCCTGGAAACAGGCTAAAATGCAAACAAGGTGATAAATCTTTTGTAAGTTGTATTTTTATAAGTTTTCCCTAAACAGAACTGCTAAATATTTTCTGATAAATTGTTCAGGAAATTGGCATCCTTTCAATCTTCTGACAAGCCAAATAGTAATAAAATATATTAGAATGGAGCAAGGCTGCAATTCATGGTGAGCATCAAAGACACAGGAAAAATTTGTCTGAAATGAAGAAAGTTCATGAAATAATCACACTATTTTTCTGACTAGAAAAAAAATAATTTAAACCTCGTGCTTTAAACCTAGCATATTCCTTTGTTCATGGGGATTAAAATGGTATGGAGAAAGAAACAATCAAGGAAATTGCCAACCTTTAATATGTCTAAAGGAGGAATAACTGTGTCTACATAGAAACTGTTGAAAAGAAAAAGATATTCGCTCATTGCTATATTTATTTTATAGATATTTTGAAAGTCTGGAACATGCAGAACTCTGATATGTAAGATAAAATCTCAGCCCTGAGAGCAACTGTCCCCAGGCTTGGGTCATGAAAATATTCTGGAAGATAATAACTCACCTTTGTCAGTTCATCAGATTAAAATATAGTATTTGTTCTGCTAAGATGCAATGGTTTGATTACAAGAGATTTTATGAAAGTGCTTCATGGAAAAGGGAATGAAGGCTACAGTAAGGGTTGCAGACTCACTATATTGAGGTGTATTCCCCACAGACGAATTTTAGTAATAGTAGGTGTTAAGAAAGCCATAAGAATATAATTCTAAAGCCCAAATATACCTGAAGAAATCCAGCATTGATTATATCTCCCATTTGCTCAAGAGTAATGTCTTTTCTTTTCCTATTGCCGCCAGCACTGTGGCTAGCCCATATATTACACATTATGTATTCCCTTAATCATATTATCACTACTACAGAGATAAACACATCTGTGCTTGGGCTTTGCACAGTGTTAGTTCCACTTGCTGTTTCAGTGTACGTAATCCCAATTCACATAATGGAAATCACATATACTCTCAATTTTATGTTGTGAGCAATGAATTGCAGAGAAAAATGTATGTATGTGTGTGTATATATTTGTACATACACACAAACAAAAACCAATTGTTCCATACTAGTGATACCTGTGTTTTCCATAGTATTTCTGAAGTTTGAAAGAAGAAAATGCCCGTTTCTCAGTAACCTAGCTCTCAGAAGCTTGCCTCCCATACGCTCCTGTGCAAACACACACACACACACACTTCTATTTTCTATACTCTAACTTATTAACTTCTACTTTTATCTTTACCATTTCCTTTGTCTGTTATTGTCTTATTTGACACTTTACTCTCTGGTTTGTTAGTTGTTAATAGTATCCTTTAAATCCTACCTGCTACCTATACAACAATCAATAAGCTTATTCTGCTTTCTGCTTCTACATTGAGCCTCCAGAAATTCATCAATTACAGTTCGTGTTTTTCTCCCCCTTCACTGGCATCATTGGAGATTTCTGTTAATGGGTTTCTGTTCCTAAATTGTGATTCTCTGTATCCAGCCTTATGTCTCTCCCAGGTAGGGGACAGTGGTTTGCCCAGTGACCTTACTTCTCATCTGGATCTAAGAAGGGTTGATTTTTCAGTTTGTTCAGCTATTTATTTGTTGCTACAATTGAACAGCAATTTCCAAACTTCTTGTGTGGTAACCTGAAGACTGAATGACCTGATGTATGTTTTTATAGGAAAAAAGGGTCTTTACCAGCTAAAATATGCTAACTCATATTTTCTGATATGTTACAGTAATTTTATATATTTATTCACCATTTTTCTGTTTATTCTGGAGATTTGGAGTGCCTTATGACACTAATAAATGCTTACAATGCATAATCTTCTGTCAGTGTATCAAAGTCCAGAATCTTTCATAAGTTTTATTTTGATTTCGTTTTTATGATTGATGTCCTCTGATTCATATTTTGTTCTCTTGCATCTTGTGGAGCTCTAAGATTTCCTATTTTGCTTTTGCTCTTGTCAATTAATTGAAAAATGGTGCTTGTCTCCCACTTTTGGTCTTTTCCTTTCCCATCAGCTCCTGAGTGTCAAGTGACTGCCATGCACTTTTTTTTTCAATTAAATAATAGCTGTGTACATTAATGCAATTATGGGGTACAATGTCCTGGTTTTACATACAATTTGAAATGCTTTCATCAAACTGGTCAACATAGCCTTCACAGCATTTTCTTAGTTATTATGTTAAGACATTTATATTCTACACCAGTAAATTTCACAGGTACCCTTGTAAGATGCACTGTAGGTGTGGTCCCACCAACTACTCTCCCTCCACCCATACTCCTCTCCCCTCCCCTCCTTCTCCCCTTTCCCCTTCTTCTTGGGCTATAATTGGGTGATAGCTTTCATAAGAAAGCTATAAATTGGTTTCATAGCAAGACTGAGTGCACTGGATAATTTTTCTTCTATTCTTGAGATACTTTGCTAAGAAGACTATGTTCCAACTCCATCCATGTAAACATGGAAGAGGTAAAGTTTCCATCTTTCTTTATGGCTGCATAATATTCCATGGTGGCCAACTAGAGCCAGCTTTCCACAGAAGCTCTTGTCCAGAAAGAGAGTCAAAAGATAGAAGTTTAGCAAGTAAGCTGATGGTTTGGAGCTGAGCCAAAAGAGAAGGTTAAAAAACACATATCAACCCTCCAGAGGTGGCTGTGACCCGAAGGATACAAACAAAAGGTACAAAATCTATCACCAAGTGGACGGGAGTCCCCTTCTCCTTGAGAACAGCTTGCAGTATACTTTCTACAAATAAGCAAGCAGAGTTTAAACGTCCTCCCATTTTATCCCACGAGAGAGACCCTCTAAAAACTGGACCTCCTTCCCCTACTAGGGTGCCATGGCACTCTCCTGCCAGGCATAAAAGTATATAAAACTGTATCTATTCTCTACCTGCAGTTCTGAACTCCCAGCACTTCCCTCCACTCTCACCCCAAAGTCGGAAGCATGTCCCCCATAGAGTCCAGATTCTTGGGCATTTTCTTGAGAGGTGTGGACAGGGTGTGGGCTGTCGCAGGTCTGTGCCATGACTTTTAAGTTCCCTGCTATCTCTGACCTGATCTACTAAGAATAATTTTAGGGTGGAACTGTTCTTTTTTGGTCTTTGTTTCTGGCTCCATTTAGCCACGTTATGGCTTCCTTCTCGTTTCTTCCTTGAGCTTTTCCTCCAACTGCTTTTGCTTGACCTCAAAGTCTTAGACAGTGGCAGGAGCAAGAAAGATAATTTGAAGGACTTTGGTGTTTTGTTTTTATTTTTCTTTATTTCTTTTTTGGTTATAGCTGTTTTGAAATAAAGCCATCCACAATCTTCAAGTCCATTGAGTGCATTGTTCAAGGGTAGTTTTGTTTCTTTCTTGTTTTTCTGGATAATCTTGTAGGGAATACTGGAAGACACAGATGTAAACTCCATGAGGCCTTCAGCTACCCTTTCCACTTCACTTTTCCATGAGAAACCAGAGTTCAAACACTTCCTGAAGGAAGTAGCCTTAAGAAGGCATTGCTCCAATTCTGCCCAGTCTGCAGTTAACTCTATCCCGAAGTTTTCATGGGCAATAGGGTCTAAATCTTAATAGGTTAAAAGTAAATTTACTTAAAAATTCTCTTTATTACAAATTTTTTCACTTGTGCCTTTAAAAACGTTCACTCCTCCAAAGGATTCAGACATCTTACCTTCAATATGCGCAAAATCCCAGTATACATAACTCGCCTATCTAATAACTTTCTCAGGTATAATACATACATTCTGCAACAAAGAATATAACTTCATTGACATTTAACTTAGAAGAGGCCTTAGAGGTTATCTGGTATGATACTCAATTAAGAACCCAGGCAAGTAAAACAACTTTAAGACTCTTTAATAGATAATTCACTGAGTCATTCCCAGAAGCCCGATCTTCTGATTCTCAGTCTAACGTTCTATGAATTGTGCTTTAATGCCTCCTTTATGTTAAAAAAAAAAAATGATTTGGCAGTGTCAGGAACCATTAAGAGTTTGTTTCTCTATCCTAAACAGAAAACTCAGATTCTACACATTTCCCAAAATTTACTGTACTAGCAATCTGAGAACAGATTATAGAGTTACTTTTGCCCTGAGTCGGTGTTTCAAACTGTTAAAAGCAAACCAAATTGATCCTTACATCAGTAAATTAATGGTTTCTAGCAAATTTTATGAAATATTAAAAATAATTATCAACCTACATTTCTACCTTTATAGATGCAGGTCCTCGGTGGACCCCTGAACTAGATAAGTACATATAAACTGGTTGTTTATTTAGATGCTTTTAAACTAGGGCATTCTTTGTCTTTCTGTTAGTGTATATCAAATCATTATTTTATCCATAGAAACCCAAGAACACCTGCTTGGCTATTTATTTATGTTGACAGTTAAGAAATTTGAATTTTAATGTGTTCATAAACAACCTTCTTTTCTTTTACCATGTAAGAATAGAATACATTTATACATGAGAAGGCAGGATAAAGATTGGTCAAAACTGACTTTTGCAATTTATCTACCTCTCAACTACCTGAGCCCCTTTTTACTATAGTATTCAAATCTGGGATCAAATAAAAAGATTAGTTTTGCTAGAGACACATATTTGTCTGCACCATCACCCATTAATGAATGTTACATGCATTGGTGTACACTGCTTTGTTTTGAAGAGAAGGAAATGAGACCCAGTCCTTATAAACTGATTTTTGTGTGACATTTTCTCATGTTGTCAGCATTCAATTTTCTACCAATGTACTTACAAGTTTTCATAAACTATTAAATTCAAATATGACATTAACCCTAAATGAAGCATGGCTATTCATTTAGAGGCATGATGCTGAAACAATGGCCTGTCATATACACTCACCACTGGGCCATTTCCTTGGTGAAGTTTCTTATTGCAAACTCACCAACAACCATTGACCTCTGGACCCCAAAACTATCAATTATCCAGCTTACAGAGGTGGAATATAGTGAACCAGAGGCATCATTTGGCTGTCACCCAGTTAACATCCTATCATAGACTCAAAACAATTTGTCCAATATTTCAACTGCTAGGGAAAATTCTTTATTAGCTTTTGGGTAGGCTTGCCTTTCAATTGGATGATTTGAATAGCTTCTGTGGTAGGAGAGATGCTGCCCTCAGATAATGATTTTGCATTTCACCTCATCATTAATGCTTTGGACCTCAAGGGAAGTCACTGTGCCTTTGATGAAGGTCAAAGCATTTTATATCCTTAATAAAGGCTCATAGCCCCAGGAACAGCATGTGTGAGCAAGTGTGGTGAACTGATTGAATAAAAATATAACTAAATTGCCACTTTCCACTATAACGGCTAAAGGATTTCAAATGTAAATCAAAACTTAAAGAATACAAGAGTACTATGGCACCCCAAACTTCAGTATTATTCAAAACTACATACACAGAGTAATCAGCATAATTCCAAAAATATGAGAAGAAACTACCTTTTTCTCCTTTTAGGCAAAGTTTTTTTCTTCTGAAATTTTGTATTTAATTGGTAAATAATTATATGAATTCTATGTAAAGATGGGCTAAAAAAGATCTTGGTAGATTTGAGTTCAAAACAATTAATGATAATTTGTTACTATATAGAGTTTAGGTTGCTGTACTTTGAAGTGTGAAATAAATATAAGAAATGAACACCAATGATTATGAGAACATCATCATCATCCACATATCCCAAAGGATAAATGTCACCCTTCATTGGATTACATAGGATGCTTTCCAGGGAAATCATGCCAGCTTATACAGTCAGTTCTCACAGGTTTCTGCTTTCTTGGCTTCAGGCATAGTCTACTGGTCAGACTTACGCTCTCAAGAATGAAGAAAGGAAACAAGAACTGCTTTGTAAGGGACTGGGACAGAATGATATTTCATCTGCCTTGACCTTTACAGAATCCTTTAGAGAAAGGCATTATAATTTCTATTCACAGACTATAGAAATTGTTTAGAAAGGCTAAACAATTTTTCAAGGTTATACTCCTGATGAGTATCAAAGCTGAGTTCTGCTGAATTCTTCCTAGCCTTCAAGGACAGCAAACCATAATGTCTACTGCAGCGATGAAAGAGACAAAGCCTAAAGGGTTAGGGAATGACCTATCCTAGGACAGTGGCTGGAATGCTTGCAATAATCCTCAGACTAATAAGACACTTGATTGGAGGGCTAGTTCTCAAGATAAGTACCAGAGAGCCTGGCATGAGTTCAATTAGGAGCAAGTGAGGCTCTGGTTTGAGTTAGCAATGCAAAGTGACAAACTATATAGTAAGTGTTGTGAAGAGGCAACAACCAGAGGCTACCAGGTTTCCAAAATAATTATCCCACATGGACCCTTGTAAGATGCACCGTAGGTGTGGTCCCACTGATTACCCTCCCTCCACCCACCCTCCCTCCTCCCCTTCCCTCCCTTTCCCTTTTCCCCATATTCTTGGGCTATAATTGGGTTATAGCTTTCATATGAAAGCTATAAATTGGTTTCATAATAGGGCTGAGTACATTGGATACTTTTTTCCCATTCTTGAGATACTTTGCTAAGAAGAAAAATTTCTAGCTCCATCCATATAAACATGAAAGAGGTAAAGTCTCCATCTTTCATTAAGTCTGCATAATATTTCAAGGTGTACATATACCACAATTTATTGATCCATTCATGGGTCAATGGGCACATGACTTAGCAATTATGAATTGGGCTACAATAAACATTCTGGTACAAATATCTTTGTTATAATGTGATTGTTGGTCTTCTGGATATATATCTAGTAGAGGAATTGCAGAATCCAATGACAGGTCTATTTTTAGATCCCTAAATGTAGAAGTGTTCCCTTTTCTCCACATTCATGCCAACATCTCTAGTTTTGAGATTTTGTAATGTGGGCTAAGCTTACTGGAGTTAGATGATATCTCAAACTAGTTTTGATTTGCATTTTTCTGATGATTAAGGATAATGAAAATTTTTTCATATGTCTGTAGGCCGTGCACTTATCTTCTTAAGAGAAGTTTCTCTTTAAGTCCCTTGCCCACCCTGAGATGGAATCACTTGTTCTTTTCTTGCTAATATGTTTGAGTTCTTTGTGGATTCTGGTTATTAAACCTTTGTTAGAGACATAACCTGTAAATATCTTCTCCCATACATGTGAAATTTACTAAATGTAGAATATAAATGTCTTAACACAATAACTAAGAAAATGCCATTAGGCTATGTTAACCAGTTTGATGAAAATATTTCAAATTTTATATAAAACTAGCACATTGTACCCCATGATTGCATTGATGTACAGAGCTATGATTTAATTATAAAAAATGGGGAAAAAAGCTTACATAGAATTTGTAGGATATCTTAATTATGTAACTTGGTATCTTTCTTCAATTTTGGATGATTGTCAGACATCTTTTTTTAAACTTTTTAAACTGGCTTTCCTTGAGTTTGTCATATACATTTATAATTAATCCAAGTCTCCTTTTAAGTAGCATTTTACTGTATCACAAGTAGTATAAGTACTTAAAACAGAGTATTCCCAATACTCCCCCCCTCATTGCTATCATTCATTTCACTTATCCCCAAACTATAATCACTGAATACATTGTAGAATTATTATTTTGAGCAAACTATTATATATTAATCAAGTAAGAATAATAAAAATAAAATATCTTAGTTTAAAAAGCAAAAAAGAAATTATCCCATATGGTGTAGAAAATTTTCAACTCCAACTGCATCTACTTCCTTATGAATTCAAGCTATGTGATGGCCAGGTGCAGATTTTTTTTTTTTTTAATTTTATCCAAATTATCCAGAAAATGCTTACTAAAAAAGTAGTTTTTGACAAAGGGATAATAAGTGAAGGTGATCAAAATTCAAGTGAGGCAGAGGACAAAATTCAGGGTTAGGTTCAACACTCACTCTAAGCCCAAAGGCACTGTTTCTGAGCATAAGTAGTACCCAAGAATGGCAATGTTATCGATATGTCCAAGAATTCTAGAATTTAAGAACAATGCTTATGAACTTTTAAACTCCTTCACTAAGTTTTGCCATGTCCATTTACCGAACTTTAGAACCAGAATATCTCTTGAACTAGCCCAATTTGCAATATAGAGCAGAACATCATTTGATTGACTGAGGTTTATTCAATAAACATACTGTCTTTGCAACTTGATACATTGACTATTAAATCAAACTTGGTGTTGACCTTCCTGGGTTACTCATTCCATCTCCAATGAACCCACATCCCCAAAATGTCTTTATCTTTTTATTTTAATATTTACTCATTCATTCCCTTGTTCTCAAATATTTATTACTGCCATGCTAAGTACCAGTCAAGAAAGATGAAGTAGTTGAATAGCTATCATGGATTATACTGATTTGCAAGGAAAACAGGAAGCTATGCAAGGACTTAGAGTGTGAACGTCTTTGATAAGGAATAATGTGAAGTAATAGGAAGTCATATGTATGGCATCCCCAATTGTTTTGTCTACAGTCCGAGTGTCTACCTGGCATCTCCTTCCTTTATTCAAGCCTTCTTGTTATTAAGTTCAGAAAACAGATATTTTCAATGAGATCCATCAACACAGGATGTGGTACATTTCAACATCAGTAAAAGCTCAACTCCTTGGCTCGTCTTGTTTGCTTTCTTGGACATTATAAATCTGGAGCTGATCCGTATTACCTCCTCACTTTCAGCAGTGAGATGATTAAAGCTAGATGAGTGACCTCTCACTGCAATTATATGTTCTAATTCCATCCTTTCCTGATTTTGTTTTCCATTTATCTCTTTTCCTGAACTGCTGATTTCATTCAATTATTATAAGTTGCTTCAGTGAGTGGAATGAGATGGAATAAGAATAAATAAATACCTCCCTCCCCAAATATCCTTCTTACCTATTGATCATCTTGCAACTTTGCACAGAGCTGAATGTCTCATCTTATTTTTCCCCCCTGGACTATTAGGCAGAGGGTAAAATTGGAATTTCTTTGCTGCAGTATATAGAATGATTCAGCCCATTCTAAAAGACTATGATTCCTTCTTCCTAATTCTACAAATTAGGTATTCTTTAAAAAACGCCCACCAGATCACCTGGCTAATTTTTCTGGTTTTAGACTCTTACTCTTTTTCAGGCTGATCTTGAACTCCTGAGCTCAAGCAATTCACCCACTTTGGCTTAGAAGAGGCCAAGAAAATAATTTTTAAAGTTAAAAATGATATAGAAAAAACAGATAACAGTAAGATTTTTATACTAAAGAATAAGCAAAAACAAATCTGACTGTAACTCATAAATAACTTTGAGAGAAGAGCAAAAATGTAATGGAGAAGTGAAATTATACCTATGGAGAATAATGTTTTTACCTCTGACTTGCAGAGCACAGAAAGATGAGTGAGCAAGCTCCAGAACCCCAAGTTAGAACTATGCTTAGTAAAAAATTCATGCATTTAAAAAGAAATTCTCCCTTTTTAAAATAATAAAAAACACTTTGTGTTGTTTTTAAAAACAAATACAAAAAAACATAAGTTCAGGCATTTTCTCCCAAGAGTCCATCTAAATTTTAGTAGTTCTTACTAGGTATTAGGTTGTGTGTTATAAAACAATTAAGACTAATCAACAGACTATGTGTTCAAAAATCAAACCTACTTACTAGAATAAATGATCGGCTTCTAGAGCTTATGTCTAGTCATTTGAACCTGTTTTAAAATGTAGCAAAAGTCTTGAGATTTCAATATTCGTCCTATATTGCATGCATATCAGTATAAACAAACTGTGGCTACAATAACTCATTAATCTTCAAATCAAATTTATCTTTATTAGAAGTCTTATGGGGACATTAAAAATAATTATTGTTGTTAATAATTAGTAAAGCCAACTTACAAAAATAAAAAGGTAGGCAAAGGCCATGAATAAACAAACCCCATACACAAATAATAACTCCATGCAAATATACATTAAATAAATGAGAAAATATTCTAAACTATAGGTAATGCAAATAAAAACAATGCCATTATTTTCATCAAGCATGTAAAGATCTTATACACATTGACAAAGAATCTTTTATGAAATAAGCGGGATTTTCTGTATATGGGGATGATAAATTGGTATCTTTAGGAAAGTTTGGTGATATGTGCCAAAATCGGTAAAAATGCTGATACCCTCTGAAATAAGTATTTCACACCTGGGAATTTTCTCTGAGAAAATACAGAGTAAATGATAGATTGATATAATATTTATCAAAATATTAATTGCAGTAACAAAATACAAATGTGTGAATATTCAATAATAAGAAATATTTAATAAATTGTAGTATGTTAATGGAAATTATGTACATTTTGCAAATGAATAGGAAATATTCTGACATACCATAAATGGTAAAAAATTAGAACACCAGCAGTCTCTATAAAAGGGTGACAACTTTAGGAAATAAAAGTAAATTAGTGAATAATCTATACATTCCATAGAGTATTAAAAAAAAATGAAAATCCAATAAAATACTAGCTATGATTTATTTGATAAGACTAAGGTAACATTTCCTCAGTTGTCTTGCCTGTATTTTTCTCTAAACTGGATTGTAATCCAGATAGAGAAAGAGAGGCAGAGAGAGAAGGATATTTAAAATCCCTGTGTTCAATGCACAGTGGGGGCTTAGTAGCAGTTGTTTAAGTGAAAGCAGAAATACAAATGGGCAAATGTAGCTATCAAAGATCTGAAAAGCCCAGCCCTTCAGAGAAAACCCCAGACTAACAATTCTAGAGATAAGTATGAGTGACTGAGGGAAGCAGCATGAATGCTTTCACTTATGAAAGAACCATGAGATTCTACATAATTAATGCAAAACTGTGACGATGTCTGCTTTCATGACCTAGTATGAAATATCTACACCCATAAAAACTCCTCAGACTTCAGTGTGTCTACTTTGCTGAAAGACTGAGTCAGTTTCTGCTGGGAAACCATCCTACCTACCAAAGTCTGCATATCCCAATGAGTCAACACTTTACCCAAGGGTCTCAAAACTTCCTCTAGGACATACACTTATATCCTCTTCACACATCCTTTTCAGTGTGTGAAAAACAGGGACATTATTTTCTGTATGGCTATCAATAATATGACACCACAAAATATTTTCCTATTTTACATTTTGTGCATTCCTTTCTCTATACCTTTGTTCAGTTGCTTATACTTTTTAAGTGAAATCTTTACTTTTCTCCTCTATTTAGATAAGTGTAATATCTTCTCCAAGTCTCCTGATATTTCATTTTTCATGAAAACATCCTTGACTTAACAGTTCTTAACATATCTTTCCCTAAATCATTTTAACCTCTAAAAGAAATTAACAAAGTAACTTTTTCCACAGCTTTCCAATGAGTTTGATGACACTAGTTGGTAGGAATCTTGAAATAACAATTGTCCTGATTTTTCATCCCAGTGGCCTAATGCATTGCTGATCACACTCAATAAAGGCTAATTGAATGATTTCCAAACACGTTAGAAGTAGTTCAATGTTCCCACAGCAGGTTTTTATCAAAACAGTTCAGTTCATTGGATACTATGAGGTTTTTAAAGAGAATACTCCAAGGAACGTAAAAGAATTTGGACCAGATGGGTGTTCATTTCAATATGGCAGGGGAACATTTCCAATGCTGAACAACTGATTCTTCCCACCTCCTCCTGTGTAGACTCTGGCTTGTCACACCTTAATTATTTAACAGCCCCTGCCTGGCATGAAACCAGAAGGGATTGGCTCATTAATGTTCCATTCCAGCACATATTCTTTCCAAAAGCCTTTAAGAGACTCATGAATATTTCATTGTCTCTATCAGTGCCAAGAAGATGGCACCGTTATCTAGGAAACCAAATGGCACTTGCTACGTTTGCTTCCCTGAGCTGCTTACACCCAAACAGGGTGTGTTCCCTCAACGATCATTTCTGGGAGTACACACACTTTAACAGGTGACATAGGTGCAAAGCGGAATCTGAAACAGGGCAACCGATACCAGAAAGTGTGTGGAGGGAGGCACGCTTCACTTTAAAGGCAGGTGTTTGCTTCACGCTGAGTACTGAACACAATCAAAACTAAGAAGACATTAATGAAGTTTAATATAACCTAACTTCCCAGTGGCATTTTAGGAAAGTTAAAAATAAATAAGGAGGTAAATCTGACCATAGGAGATGCTTCAATAGTCTTTCCCCTGGTTTTTCCTTTTTTTTTTTTTTTAATAATACTAAATACCAAGAAAACTCAAAGGCATTTGAATCTTTACTGAAATGTTTCCCACCCTCTCCTTTCACACTCTTCCCTATATGCTCGAGAGCCATATGATTGGGGACATACGGAAGAGCTGCTTTACTCAAATATATCTGAGCCGTGAGCCAATTTTGAAAATAGAATCTAAAGAAACAAGAAAGGAAGAAAAGTATAGCGTATTTCAAAGTACCACAGGTCCACAATGACTATTGAATTATAATACATAAAACATGGGACATAAAAAGGATAAACCTTGAATCTTGAATGTTAGTATAGTTTCTAAATACTTGCTTATTGAAAATGTAAATGTCACACCTTAGAATTACTGCAAAAAAACACAAGTATTATTTTCCCATTTTATAAGTGAGAAAACTGACATATGAAAAAGTTTAGTGATTCATTTCAAAAGCGTGTATCTGATTGTGGGCATGATTGCACCCCTTTTAATCAGTCCGCCTCTCTTTAATTGAAACCATAAGCTGCATTTCTAAGGGACATTCCTCTCTTGGAAACTTAATAATAATATTATCTGGGAAAGATTAACTCTCCAATTTGAGCCAGTTTCAAAGTATTTGGAACTTGTCTACAAGACTTAGTTCAAAACTGGCTTGAAAACCTCTGAATTATCTCCCGCTGACAACTAATTATATATTTTTCATAATTTTAAAATAATGTTTAAAAATATCTGGTTACTAAGAACATCCCATTTAGCATATAGAGCTGGATACAAGCTGAGTAGCTCCGTATCACTCATTTGAATTTCTCATTGGACTATGTTCCTTTCTGTTATTTCCAAAGGCATATATTTTTTTCTTTCTTCATGAAAAGGACAGGTCATTAACTGCAATTTGACAACAGAAGAGATAATTAAAATACGGATTGACCAATGCTAAATGATAACAGAGTCGCCATATTATGACCTTAGCTAGTAGCATGAGTTTTTTTTTTAATTAAATCCATTCTTGAGACAATCTCTAAAAATCAGAGTTTCCTGTAGTTTGATGTTTTTTTTGCCCTGTGACTGTGACTTTCTTTGAGTGTCATTTTCCTACTGTTGTCAGAAAGGACTTATGTCCCTGAGATTGGACATATTGCCAAGACCATAAGTTCTATCCTTGCAGAGTGAGAATGGGTTCAGACCAACCTTCATGGACTTTTCTCATGGAAAGAGTCTTCAAAATCTTCTAAGTCATCTAACAAATAGATATTTGTTGGATGTGTTAAACAGTTATTTCTATTTAGGTGAAACAATTATCCTCCATTTCAAATGGGAAAAGAAAGCAGACACAAAACCTAGCAAGGTTGTATGCAGCCAAATACTCAAGACATAAGTGTCACAAATGCATTTATTAAGCTTATATAGTGCAAAATACTTGGAATGGCAAGAAGAGAAATGGAGGCGGAGGAAGTCAAGATGGCTGACAGGTACCAGCCTCTGACAGAAGCTCCTGTCCAGAGGAAAGGATAAAGTCCAGAAAACACCCAACAAAGTTGAAGACTGGGAGCCCAGCTGAGAGAGAGAAGAGTGATACTGGCTGGACACCTCTTCTGAGGCAAGCAGCGACTCCTGGAAGGCAATCTACAGGTACATAATAGACCTCAAAGGAAAAGTGTCCATCCCCTCCCCCAAGAAAGGTGTGCTTTTCCTTTGTTTCCTCTTCAACTGCTCTTCTGAGTCTCCTACAGGTGATCAACAAACTGAGGACCTATTCTCTCACTCCATAAGTCAGAGCTGCCGACAGGGACATCTACTACCCTTGAGGGACCCTGCTGAGACTCAGAACACCCTCCCCTAGGCAGAAAAACTCACTTTCCTTTTGAGTTTCCAGTCCACTCTCCCCCCGCTTGCCCATAGAGACAGCTAGAGGAGACCCAAGAGCAGCATCCACCCACCCTTGCTGGGACCAACCCCCTGTCCCAGTCCTTCACCGGGAGAACTGCTTGATCCATGCTTCCTGCACGCAGACTGATCCTATTAGCCAGTGCATTCTGGGCCCAGCTATCTCCCCGGCTACTATCCCCATGTCCCAGGGCTTTCACAGCAGGTGACCGTGACTGACTCCTAACGGGATGGGCTGCATCACCCCACTGGCTACTGTCCCTGCCTCCCCAGGCCTTGGCAGCACACGCTCAGGAGACAACTAGAAGACAACCACTGGGAGAATGGTTTTAGGGATGATCTTTGAAAGGTTCAAATTCAGCATGGGGAGGAATCAGCAGAAAAACTCTAGTAATCAGAATAACCAGAGTAGATCAACCCACCAAGGAAGGATGGGGCAAACACAATAGAAGACCCACTCCATAAACAGATGTTTGAGATGTCAGAAATTGAGTTCAGAATCCAGATAGTGAATAAGATCAACAGAATGGAGGAAAGGAGGGAACTCGAATTTCAAATTATTCAAAAGCTGTCCCAGGAATTTAATGGTTTCAAAGATAAAATGATCAAAGATTACAATACACTGAAGCAAGAGGTTGCAGCCCTTAAAGATCTGAAGAGTACGGTTGAATCCCTCGTTCAGAGAATGAACCAGGCAGAAGATAGGATTTCTGACACTGAAGACAAAGACTTTGAACATGTCGAAACTTCCAAAGATCATGACAAATGGAGAGCAAAAACAGATCACTCGCTCAGAGAGCCCTTGGATAAATTGAAAAAAACTAATATTCGTCTCATAGGAATCCCTGAAGGTGACAAAGTTGCTTCACAAAACACAGAGGCTCTCCTTTATGAAATTATGAAAGAGAACTTTCCAGACATGCCAAGGGATCCTGAAATTCAGATAGCAGACATCTTCAGAATCCCAGCGTGACTCAACTCAAACAAAACATTCCCCAGGCATATCATAATCAACTTCACTAAAGTTAACATGAAAGAGAAAATCCTGAAAGCACTAGACGCAAGAAAACATTAACTTACAAGTGGAAGAATATTAGAATGACTGCAGATCTCTCTGCCAAAACCTTTCAGGCTAGAGGAGGGTGGTCATCGGACTTCAACTTCCTAAAACAAAACAACTTTCAACCCAGAATCCTGTATCCAGCTAAACTGAGTTTTATGTATGATGGAGAAATTAAATACTTTAATGATATTCACATGTTGAAGAAATTTGTCATAACTAAACCAGCCCTCCAGGATATCCTCAGACCTATCCTCCATAATGACCAGCACAATCCTCCACCACATAAATAAACCCACCCAGAAAATTTTGATCAAATTCCCATGTCCACAGTGACAAAAAGATCAAAGATGTCCACTGGACTTTCAAAAAACTCAATACCCAAAACTACACCAGGCTTATCAATAGCCTCAATCAATGTGAATGGCTTAAATTGCCCTCTAAAGAGGCACAGGCTGGCTGGCTGGATAAAAAACTCAGGCCAGATATCTAAATTCACCTTATTTTAAAATATTAGCATAGATTCAGGATGAAGGGATGGTCATCTATATTCCAGGCTAATGGAAAGCAGAAAAAAGCAGGTGTTGCAATTTTATTCACAGATACAATAGACTTTAAACCAACAAAAGTGAGCAAGAACAAGGATGGTTACATTATATTTGTTAAGGGTAATACTCAATACGATGAGATTTTAATTATCAATATTTAGGCACCCAACCAGAATGCACCTCAATTTATAAGAGACACTCTTAACAGACATGAGCAACCTGATTACTCCCAGCTCCATTATAGTCGGAGATTTTAATACCCCTTTGGCAGTGCTGGATAGATCCTCCAACAAGAAGCTTAGCAAAGAAATTTTAGATTTAAACCTAACCATTCAGCATTTGGATTTAACAAACATTTATAGAACATTTGACCCTAATAAAACTGAGTACACATTTTACTCATCAGCCCACAGAACATACTCCAAAATAGACCACATTTTAGGTCACAAGTCTAACCTCAGTCAATTTAAAAGAACAGAAATTATCCCTTGCATCTTCTCAGACCACCATGGAATAAAAGTTGAACTCAGCAACAACAGGAATTTGCAGACCCAAACAAAAACGTAGAAGCTAAATAACTTTATGCTCAATGACAATTGGGTCAGAGACGAGATCAGGAAGGAAATTACCAAATTCTTGGAACTAAACAACAATGAAGAGATGAGTTATCAAAACCTTTGGGATACTGCAAAGACAGTCCTAAGAGAGAAATTTATTACACTGCAAGCCTTCCTCAAGAAAACAGAAAGAGAAGAACTTAACAACTTAATGGGACACCTCAAGTAACTGGAAAAGGAAGAACACTCCAATCCAAAACCCAGCAGAAGAAAATAAATAACCAAAATTAGAGTAGAATTAAATGAAATTGAAAAAAAAGGATTATACAACAGATAAACAATTCAAAAATTTGTTTTTTTGAAAAGGTCAATAAAATAGATAAGCCGTTGGCCAACCTAACCAAGAAAAAAAGAGTTAAATCTCTAATTTCATCAATTAGAAATGGTAAACACAAAATTACAACAGACCCATCAGAAATTCAAGAAATCCTCCATGAATACTACAAAAAACTTTATTCTCAGAAATATGAAAATCTGAAGGAAATTGACCAATACTTGGAAGCATGCCACCTTCCAAGACTTAGTCAGAACCAAGTGGAAATGTT
>NW_003852407.1:9739998-9751937 GCF_000181295.1 Otolemur garnettii
AAATCTATAAACATAATTCACCACATAAACAAATTAAAAAACAAAGACCATATGATCCTCTCAATTGATGCAGAAAAAGCTTTTGACAATATCCAGCATCCATTTATGATTAGAACACTTAAGAGAATTGGTATAGAAGGAACTTTTCTCAAACTGATAGAGGCCATCTACAGCAAACCCACAGCCAATATCATATTGAATGAAATCAAATTGAAATCATTTCCACTCAGATCAGGAACCAGGGAAGGTTGCCCATTGTCCCCATTGCTCTTCAACACTGTAGTGGAAATCTTAGCCATAGCAATTAGAAAAGAAAAGGCAATCAAGGGTATTCACACAGGATCTGAAGAGATCAAACTCTCACTCTTCTCAGATGACATGATCATATACCTGGAAAATACCAGGGACTCTTCTTTAAAACTCTTAGAAGTGATCAAGGAATGCAGCAGCATCTCAAGTTACAAAATCAACACCCATAAGTCAGTAGCCTTTATATATACCAACAATAGTCAAGCTGAACAAACAATCAGGAACTCTATTCTGTTCACAGTAGTGCCAAAGAAGATGAAATATTTGGGAGTTTACCTAACAAAGGACATGAAAGATCTCTATAAAGAGAACTATGAAACTCTAAGAAAAGAAATAGGTGAAAATACTAACAAATGAAAAATCATACCTTGTTCGTAGCTGGGAAAAATTAACATTGTTAAAATGTCAATACTACCTAAAGCAATATATAATTTTAATGCAATCCCTATTAAACTTCCATTATCATACTTTCAAGATGTTGAAAAAATAATACTTCATTTTTTATGGAATCAGAAAAAAACTCGAATAGCCAAGACATTACTCAGAAACAAAAACAAAGCAGGAGGAATCACGCTACCAGACCTCAGACTATACTATAAATCCATTCACAAGCCAATTAAAAACACTGAGTGGGGAAAAAATTCCTTATTTAACAAATAGTGCTGGACAAACTGGCTAGCGACCTGTAGAAAACTGAAACTGGACCCACACCTGTCACCACTAACTAAGACTCTCACTGGATTAAATACTTAAATTTGAGACATGAAACTATAAAAACACTACAAGAAAGTGTAGGGAAAACTCTTGAAGAAATAGGCCTGGGTGAATATTTTATGAGGAGGACCCCCCAGGCAATTGAAGCAACATCAAAAATATACTACTGGGACCTCCTCAAATTAAAAAGCTTCTGCACAGCCAAGAACGCAGTAAGAAAAGCAAGCAGAGAGCCCTCAGAATGGGAAAAGATATTTGCTGGTTATGCTTCCGACAAAGGTCTAATAACCAGAATCCATAGAGAACTCAAATGTATTAGCAAGAAGAGAACAAATGATCCCATCTCAGGGTGGGCAAGAGACTTAAAGAGAAACTTCTCTGAAGAAGACAGGCACATGGCCTACAGATATATGAAAAAATGCTCATCATCCCTAATCATCAGAGAAATGCAAATCAAAACTACTTGGAGATATCATCTAATGCCAGTAAGATTAGCCCATATCACAAAATCCCAAAATCACAGATGCTGGTAGGGTTGTGGAGAAAAGGGAACACTGCTACACTGCTGGTGGGAATACAAACTAATATGTCCCTTTTGGAAAGTCATATGGAGAAGACTTAGAGATCTAAATATAGATCTGCCATTTGATCCTATAATTCCTCTGCTAGGTATATATTGAGAAGACCAAAAATCATGCTACAATACAGATATCCGTACCAGAATGATCATTGAAGCCCAATTCACAATTGCTAGGTCATGGAAGAAGCCCAAGTGCCCCTCGAGCCGTGAATGGATCAATAAATTATGGCATATGTACACCATGGAATACTATGCAGCCATAAAGAAAGATGGAGACTTTACTTCCTTCATGTTTACATGGATGGAGCTAGAAAATGTTCTTCTTAGCAAAGTATCTCAAGAATTGAAGAAAAAAGTATCCAATATACTCAACTCTATTATGAAAGTAATTGTTAGCTATCATAGGAAAGCTATAATCCAAATGGAGTCCAAGAATACGGGAAAGGGAAGGGGGGGTGGATGGGTGAAGAAAGGGTGATTGCGGGGATCACGCCTATGATTTATCCTATAAGTGTACGTGTGACTCTTTCTAAATGTCGAATATAAATGTCTTAACACAACAATTAGGAGAAAGACATGATGGCTATGTTGACCAATTGGATGAAAGTATTTCAAATTGTATATGGAAACAACACACTGTATTCTATGATAGAATTAATGTGCACAAATATGATTTAATAAATAAAGAAAGAAAGAAAGAAGAGAAATAGAATTAGAATCCAAGTCTGTCACTAAGTAGAAATAAGTGTTTCTTTGTAGCCTACCTTCCTGGGCAGTGTCACTTAATATGAAAGTTAAATATGATACAAATGAAGGTGCTTTTATTTATAGTACTTTATTAGCATTAAATGATGAATAGATGAAAGAATAATAAGAAAGATAAAATGAAAAAATACAATTATTAGGATATATAAGTATTTTATGACATAGCATGACTATGCAGCTTTATATTCTGAAACTGTAGGAATTGCTAGTGGCCTGTAAACTAATATTAAGAGTATTTACAAAAGAATATTCTAAAACTTGTCTACTAAAGTTCATCACTATTCTTGAAAATATTTCTTTTTTCTTTTATAATTTGGATCCTATTTCTTTTTAAATGTAATGCCATTAATTTTCCTTAGAATCACGTTTTCCATCAAGCAGTCTCAGTGTCTATTTTGGTTAAGTTTTAATAAAATATTTAATCCACTCTTATTGTGTGTTCAGTGTTCATTTAGCCCCAGGGAACACATAGATGAAAGATATCCCCTGCAGTGAAGAAGTTTACAATTTAACTTCTCAAGAACTTAGGGGAATGTGTAGAAATTGTCCTAGGATTACAAGTGGGCTTATCAGAATATGTGCAAAACAGGATTCCCTGTAATCACCGGTTCAGATAAAGAACTGTGGATCATTCACCCACTTCTTATCCTTTCCTGTGCTGTCTGCCTATACATTCCCCTAGTTACAGTAATACCTTCTTCTTCACCTTCATCCAAGCTTCATCGAAATCTTTCACACACTTTCTCTTTTTTATTTTCCACTCAGGCTCCAGCCCTCCAAAATCCGGAGTCAGACTTATCACCCCTTTCCATCTCTTTTTTGAGATCTCCACATGGTTTTGCATGGTGGAGTGCTTCCTCTTTGAAGCATCTACTTCCCACATTTTTGGCAACATCACACAGGCTCCTACGTTTCATTCTGTACCCATGACCAACACTTAATGGCTTTCTTTGACTATCTTGCCAAGTTGTCTCTAAGTGACAATGTTCAAATCCAGGACTGTGATCTCCCCCTCACTACATACCCGAATCCTGGGTGATGTAGTCCACACTTGTGATTTCAAATGTACCTGCATGCTGGATGCTGGACATCCCAGAAGGGTTACAGATGTGAAATGTTTTAAATTAAAAGCTTCATTAAAAAAATACATATTAAGAAAAAAACTAGATGATGCTATGGTATGTGTGACTTAACATATGGAAATATTTTTCTTTGGTACATCACAGTCGGTGAACATTGTTTAGCCACCTCAGGATCTCTTCTTTTATTCCTGCTCTCATAGTCTAAGCTTCCTCCATCCACGGTCTTTAACTGTTAGTTACCTGAAGACCTGGACAAGGGCACACCCACAGAAGGCCATGCAGCATGTTTTAGAGATCAGGCTGCAAAGGGTGGACAGAACTTCTGGCCACACTCGGGTGCCAGAACTCAGTCACATGGCCCCACTCTGATACAACGGGGAGGGGAAAATGTGGTACCCAAAAGTCTCCTTTTTCACATACTATGGTTCTCCATGGACTTTAAAATCTACCTTCTTCTCTTGGGATGTAGAAAGACTAAAGATTATTTTATGTTTCAAATAGTCACCTGGACTTCCTTTTATTGTTTGCCTATGGTCTCTCAACAGATATTTTTTTTTTTCTCAAAAATCAATTTGTTTCTTGTACCAATGTTTGTAGCCAAATATTTTGCTTCAACATAGTTCTCAGGTGTCCTTCTTGTGTTTGCTTTCTTCACTGTACACCTGCCTTTCTCTCGGCTTAACCGTGATCACCTTGAAGCTATCAGCGTTGAGTGAGGAGCCCACATCTTTGATCTGACCATTTTCCCAAAAACCTTAATATTCAGTTGAGAAATGTGATTGAACCTTTGTTGTTAATGCTTTTTGAAATCTTATTATTCATAGGGTCTAGAAGTCAGTCTCCTCAACCCTGCATGCCCCCAAATTACTGGCCTCTCTCTGTTCTCTCTTTGTTTGAAATGTGGCCAAGTATTTTCTCTGCATCTCACCACCTTGCCAAAGATGCTGCTAACAATGACAAATGCTAAGTAGAGCTGCTGGGTAACTTGTGGTATGTGGTGCTTCTCAAACTATTGTGGGAAATGGGGTTTTTCCAACCTTTTTACCACTGCATAACATAGATATGCAAAATTTAACTTTTTCACAATCTCTGATATCAAATTTCTCTCTGCTGCCTCATCATTAATATTCACCATATGCTTTAATCATTTTCATGATAGCATCTCACTATTGTGTTAATCAGGATAACAACATCTACTACGAAAAACAGTAGTATAAGGGCGGCACTGTGGCTCAAAGGTGTAGGGCGCCAGCCCCATATGCCAGAGAGGGCGGGTTCAAACCCAGCCCTGGCCAAAAAAAAAAAAAAAAAAAAAATAGTAGTATAAAATAATTAAGAAAAATATGCATGTATATATGTATATGCATATATCTTTCTCTGTCATCCCCCAGTGCTAATGGAATCAAAAGGCCCTTGAGATGGTGTAACCAAATGAGAGCAGGAACCCAGATCCCCGAGTAGATGTGAGGAAAGTTGTCTTTTCTTCCTCAAACTATGAGGTAAACAATATAAAATCTTCAATTTTGCTAAGCAACTGTTGGGGGTTATTTTTTATAGCACCTAGCTTTAGTTACCCTGATGAATGAATAATTTCTATTAAAATCTTGCCTATTTCAATGACCAATGCCACTATAAAACCAGTTACCTAAATCAAAAACTCGACCATCAATTTTGGCTTTTACTTTGTTTTACTCCCCACATTCAATCTCTCACACAGACTTTTTGATTCCACCTTCCTGCATAGTGTCTCTGAAATGTGTGCATTTCTCTACACTACCAGTACACAATCTTATCTCAGACTAACAGTACTCTTCTCTAAATTACACAATCTAAAGCAGATTATCGCCCCCCAATACCTGATGCCAAATAATCCATTTTCCACCTTACATTTTGACTGTTCTTTTAAGAATCCAGCCTGATCAAGTCATTTCCTTAATTTTTTTTTTTTGAGACAGAGCCTCAAGCTGTCCCCCTGCGTAGAGTGCTATGACATCACAGCTCACAGCAACCTCCAACTCCTGGGCTCAAGCGAGTCTCCTGCCTCAGCCTCCCAAGTAGCTGGGACCACAGGTGCCCTCCACAACGCCCAGCTATTTTTTTGTTGCAGCCGTCATTGTTGTTTGGCGGGTCTGGGCTGGATTCGAACCCACCACCTTAGGTGTATGTGGCTGGTGCCTTTGCCACTTGAGCCACAGGCGCTGAGCCTCCTTAATATTGTCAATGCTTTCTGTTGCCTAAGTATTTAGGTCAGTATAAAGATCTCACACAACTGGGCCCTTATTCTCCTCATGTGTCTCAGTTTACCATACCCTTCAACCTGGAATCTGCTGTGCTCTCTCTGGCCTCTGAGTCTTTGCATATCCTTTCCTTAGAGCTCACTCATGACTCCAGCATCTCTACCCTCTCATTTTCATTATAAGTTTTGCTTCTTCCTGGAATTCTTCCATGACTCCCCAGAGTAGCTGCATTATGTCTCATGAATGTCACAGAATATCCATCTCTTATGTAACCACCACTTTCTTGTCTGTCTTTCCCTAAAACCTGCATCCCTGTGGTCAGAGACTGGGTTTTACCATTGTTAAAATTGTCTTCTAAATGCCTTGCATGGTGCCTGGCTCATAGTTATGCTCAGTACATATTGAATAAATGAATGGCTAATCTTCTGGTGAGGTTTGAATGTGTGCACCATCCAAAATTCATGTATTGGGACTTAAACCTCAACCTGCTGGTATTAGAAGGTAGGGCATTGGGGAGATGATTAGCTTTTGAGGGCTCTGCCCTTATGAAAGGGCTGGAGGGAACTAGCTGTGCCCTTTCCCTTCTGCCTTCTGCCATTTGAGGACACAATGACAAGGCCCTATTTGGAAGCAGAGGGGGAGCCTTCGCCAGACGTTGAATCTGCCAGAACCTCAATATTTATTTCGCCAGACTTCAGACTCTTAAAAATAAACTTCTGTTAGTTATTAATTATCCAGTCTTTGATATGTTGTTATAGCAGCAGGAAGGAACTAAGATAGGCTCTCTTTATATAAACAGTTACTTGTGGAGATGTCTGTATAAAGACAGGGCAGAATCTTTAAAATCTCCTGTCCTAAATTCAAGATTCATACATTTTCACCTCTGTGATATAGAGTTTAGAAATTGTGTTAGCTACTTGGAGTTAGTGCCCAAACATCTATAGCTGGAAAAAGCTAAAGATTTAATATAAAATTTGTATCCTTACATTTCCACTCCATAGGCTAAATATCTATTTAAGTAACTTTGCCTTATTGTAACACACAAACACACACTTATGCATTTATAAATACAAATAATTCTGCATTTTTCAAATTTACGTGAAGTTCTTAAGATTCATTTGTATGCGTATAAGCAGATGCACCAGATATGTCCACATAAGTACAATTCCAATCAAAGCAAAGACTATACTGAAACAACAACAAGGTTTTAAAATCAAATCAACAAGAAAATCCAATATAATCATAAGAAGGGTTTATCCTTTCAGTAGTACAGATTTTATCCTGAACAATAACTAATGCAATTTTGTGGGAGTGTGGGACAAATACTGCAAACAAACTAATCTAAATGAGCTCATTTGAAAGTACTGAGTTTTATTTATTAAATTTCTTTTTATTGGAAAGAATTGATTTCTTTGTGTCAAAAAAACTAAAGTGGATCATTAAAGCAATTATTATGACTATGTATTTACTGCCGAAATTATCCAAACAAATGGTATGTATTGCAGCAAAGCACACGCTTATTTTTCTTTTCACTTGCCTTCAGATGAAAAGAAAGAACTATTTCTACATCCTCAAAGGTCCATATTTTAGGTAGACAGGCTGATATCTGATTCATAAAAACTCCCTTGTTTCCGCCTCGAAGGCATAATATGCTCCTAAATCACATGGACATTTGTTGTCTTATGTTTTCATATTTAATAATTTTACTCTAATTTTATAGTTATTGAAATGGTAATATAGCTGTGTAATTCTGAATCTGGACACGTCATGTATAATAGTATTGTTTTTGTGTCACATGCCCTAGAAATTTATCCTCTTTGTCTTTTTAGGAGTATGTATAGCTCTTTTTTTTTCTTGCAGTTTTTGGCCAGGGCTGGGTTTTTGAACTCACCACCTGCAGTACATGGGGCCAGTGCCCTACTCCTTTGAGCCACAGGCACCGCCCAGTATGTATAGCTCTTAAAGCATCCGTGATTGGATCCAAATCTTCCAATCTTTTCAATCTAGACAGATTCGGAAAATCTATGTTCTTAAAAAAGAAATGGCAAATCTGAACATTTCTGATGGCTTTTTCAAGGATTTGGGAAAGGGCTTCCCTTTTACTCTAAATATTTTCTTGTCCTACTTGAAAAATGGCTCAAATCCCTTCAATCAAAGACCAATCTTCTCACTACTCCTATACATAAATTTAAAATCACAAATGTCCTTGAGGGAAGGAAATCAGTAATGTTTAATGGCTAGTATTTGAATAATTGTTATCTCAGCTTCTAATGAGCATTTAAGGAAGAAGAGATATGAGACCACTGGACATATAAAAAAAGAGAGAAAAAAAGAGTATCAGAAAAAAAAATCAGAAAGAAGAGGCCAAGACAACAAAGTCAAACTTCATCATTTCAAAACTTTGAAGCCAGTAAGTCAGGAATCCATTCATCCTTACTCTAGCTAATTCACAGTCAGTAAAAAAAAAACACTTTGGATCAAGCGAATCATTCTTTTAAAAAAAAATTAAATCATAGCTGTGCACATTAATGTAATCATGGGGTACAATGTGCTGGTTTTACATACAATAGGAAATATTTTCATCAAACAGACTTCTTTACTCCTCAAAATTCAACACAAAGTCTCATGTTTGCAAGACCAGTTACCCTTTAGGCACTACGTATAAATTCATCATAGCAAATTGAAGTATCCTAAGTCATTCAGTAATGACATAGAAAAATGGTACTAGTTCTTTGACCTGGTTTTATAATTGTTAATGTGTTTTAACCTTGAAAACTTTTAGTTCAATCTTAAAAAAAAAAAATGATGCTTTGTTAACTGTATCTGTCTTCAGAATCAAAGAGGTCAGCAAGATGAAAAGCAAAGCCAAGAGAACAATTTTATTGAACACCAACACACAGCAGACTCTGCACTTTACAAGGATTTAAATACTTGCAAAGACCCTACAAACTAAGTATCATTAGCTCGATTTTGAAGATAAACTACAAAATAGTGCTGAGAATATTTAAGTAATCTACTAGCCCAGGTCATATGCTGAGCCCACAGATTTAAGTTAGCTCTTAGTTGTGAATGACTCAAAGACCCTTGTAATAGATAGGTAGGTGGCAGCAACATTAGCTTGAAAGAAAGATAGATGTCCCATAGATCTGGTGCTGGCTAGGAAGGACAAAGAACAGAACAGAACTAGACCAGGAGGAATCTGAAAGCTACCATCAGTTTCCCAGACAGGCAGAGTACACACTGAAAACACAGCAAGGTTGGACCGGTGAACAAAAACACTGAAATTGAGTTCTAATTCTAGGACCAATACCTTAGGCTGTTTGTATTCTCCAGAATGGCTCTAAAACAGGGAATAAACAAGATATTAGCTCCAGACAAGGTGTTCAGGGAGTCCCTTTGTGGAAGGACCTACAGTCTTTATAAGAAGTATATGGAGATGGAGAGAAAGGTAATGGTAGAGAGAATAAGAACATATCAAACTGTAATTCTGGCTGTCTATAGATTTCTCAACAGGATAAGTTTTGAAGAAAACGCTTCAGTTTTCAAAACAACAGGATAAGTTTTGAAGAACGCTTCAGAATTTCTGGAACCATATTTTGTTCTGTATGAGGTTATGACCCAAGACGGACTTTGCACAAGTGAAGATAGAAGTCCCATCATAATGTCTTTTAAGGGGAGGCCAACAGCTTCTTAGAACAACCTCTCTCTGACTTTCATTAAAACTTTAAATTCCCATCATGAGTGACCACAGTCTTTCTTAGCAGTTCACTGTTAAAATATGGTCTAATATATAATAAAGATAACTTGGATGATCCGTAAATATTTCAGTATAAACTGATTTGGTACCACATTCATAAGATCATGTCTCAAGGAAATAGAAGAGTTAAATTTGGTTTTGCAGAGAAGGATGAAAAGGTTGAGAGGTTGGTGCCAGAAAGTGAATGCTCCGTTGCTGAGCAATGGAGTGAAGACCTCAAAAGAGGGAACTTCTTGTTTCCAGAGAGCATGTACACACATTCTGAAGAGTAAAATGGAAGAAGAGAGATGGTAAGGCAAAGAGTAGAGTCTTCTTAGTTACATTTGTATGTGTCTTTGCTCTTAGAAATGTTTTTTTTCAATTCCTTTGTGATCTGAAATTTCAGAAGTCACATTATCAAACCTAGAAACTTCTTGATTTGTAATGAAAAAGTAGATGTCTGCTTCCCCCTTTTCCTTCTTTCCTTCCTTCCTTCCCTTCTCCCTTCTTTCCTTCTTTCCTTCCTCCTTTCCTTTCCCTTCCCCTACCTAACCTTCTTTCCTTCTTTCCTTCCTTCCTTCATTCCCTTCCCCTACCTTCCTTCATCCCTTCCTTCTTTCCTTCCTTCCTTCCTTCTTTCTTTCCTTCCTTCCTGACTTCCTTCCTTCCTTGCCTTCCCTTCCCTTCCCCTCTCTTCACTTCTTTCCTTCCCTTCCCTTCCCCTTCTCTTTCCTTCCTTCCTTCCTTTCTCTTTCTTTTTTCTTCTTTCCTCTTTCAGTTTTTTAGATAAAATATGTTGATTATAGCTCACACCAGATTGTCAAGGACAAAATCTACCTAAGTAAAATCAATGCACCATAGTAAATCTTTCTCTGCCACAAACCTTCAGCTCAAAGAAAATTCATCTTATCTTAATTACTTTTCTGAAAGAAAAAGAAAAATTCACACAACATTTTAATTGAGTATAAGTAGCCTGGAGTCCCCAACCTGGCTAGCATTTAGAGCATTTCATTTAATCAAACATGACATACAAGTCAGCACACTAGCTGTGAAGGGGTCTCATGATCATAACTCTCAGGATGAGGGTGATTCCAAAATAGCTATAGTAGCATCCTAAGGACGCTATCTACTAAGGGGAACAATTAAGCCAAAATGACATTCTGTTATGCTGCTGCTTACAGATTGCAAATAACAGCAGCTTGCCCATCTATCAGAAGTAGTGCCTTGCAAATTCAACACCCTGAACTGTAGTTTCTTCATCCATCATGCAACTTTTCAAACACAGGCTGAAAAAGAAGAATTAGGTACTGCTGATTCATTAAAATGTCTTATATTTTGGAATCTTTTGTGAACAGACAATTAACTACTTTTATTCTTTTCTGCTTTCAAAAAGTTTCCAGATCTTTGGAAGAGATAAGAGTATAATTAGAACTGCAATTAATGACTAGGTAATCCGGAAGAGCAAGAATAAAAGAGACAAAACTGGAAAGAACTATTGTGCTAAATCAGAATCCAAGCAGATTCTAAATATAGTCTGCCATAGTCTAAAAATAAAGGAACTGCCCTGTTAATTATCACCACAATTCCAACTTTCTTCATTACAGAAAGAAGTAAAAGTAGAATAATTTTAAAGTATTCAATATTTATCATGCTGTAAGGGAGGAAAAATGTATAAGAAAAACCAATCAAATGAGAAAGTCAAAGGCTGTTTATTCAGAGCTTGCTATGCCAAGGGAGTCAGCCACTATCACCTGTGTTTTGGCAGAGACTCAAAGGCAGCTATGGGAGTAGGAGAGTTTTATAGTAGAAAAGAGGAAAGACATTGAGTGTGCCCTGATGCAGGCTATTGGTATGAGGAAGCTGAAGACAGGCTACCTATAAGTGGAACATACTATGTGATTGGTTAGGGGTACATCTCTGTCTGTCTCTTTCTCTCTCTCTCACTTGAAAAAATTAGGGAGTTTTCAGTTATTATTGAAGACATGGCCATTTGGAGCCAATTATTATAGAACTTATTGTTTAGTTTCTTGAACTGTTTACAGGCACAGCAATCTGGCTTCCTGCAAGTCTGACTTATAGCAGGTTGAATTCCTAGGTTGTTTATTTTAGAAAAGGGTGATTATTTTCTGGGAAGATTTCTGCAGGCTATGGGTCAGAATTCCATTTTTACATATCAGCTGGACATTGTTTCATTTGCATATTCAGTTTCTCATATAAAATGAGGTCATAAAATAAAAATAAAATTTTTTAGCTTTTATAAAAATTTTAAAGAGATGGTTCTATTATGTCATCAGGAAATAAAATGTAATGTTTTGGGAGGTGCCCATAGCTCAGTGAGTAGGGCACCAACTGGCCACATACACCCAAGTTGGCGGTTTTGAACCCAGCCTGGGACAGTTAAACAACAATGACAACTGCAACAACAACAACAACAAAAATAGCCGGGAGTTGTGGCAGGTGCCTTTAGTCCCAGCTACTTGGGAGGGTGAGGCAAGAGAATCACTTAAGCCTGAGAG
>NW_003852407.1:9751957-9826784 GCF_000181295.1 Otolemur garnettii
GCTTGGTGCCTGTGGCTCAAGTGGCTAAGGCGCCAGCCACATACACCTAAGGTGGTGGGTTTGAATCCAGCCTGGGCCCGCCAAACAACAATGATCGCTGCAACCAAAAAATAGCCAGGTGTTGTGGCAGGTGCCTTTAGTCCCAGCTACTTGGGAGGGTGAGGCAAGAGAATCACTTAAGCCTGAGAGTTTGAAGTTGCTATGAGCTGTGTCACCACAGCACTCTACTGAGGGCAACATCGTGAGACCCTGTCTCAAAATATATATGTGTATATATAATATATTAAGATGGCCTCAGAGCCTATAATACCTGGTGGGAAAGGGACTAAACTTTTTAAGATACTTTGCAAACATTGCTCAAAAAATATAGAAATATCAAATCAATATTCTATAAAAACAAACATTGCCTTTTTTTCTATGAAAGTGTTCTCAATAGATAAATATCAATTCGTATCTTCAGGGTGGCTTTTGTTTTGCTTTTGTTTTATTCTAGTATATTTAGTGTTATTTTTAATAACCAAAAAACATATAAGACCAGACTGCTTTCTTGAATGGCTATGAAAATGCTCTGAATTTCAAAATACAATTTCTCCAAATTATGTAGCTACTTCCAATATTAACAAAAGCGTGGTGGTCCATCCCAAGAGGACCCATAGAGGAGGATCCCACACACCACTCATTTATTCTCTGGACAACACAGAACGAGAATATTCCAAGTGCAAGATACTGAACAAGCTGTAGGGGTCGTAGAAAAACATGATGCAGACCCTGCCTCAAAGGCTTATAGTTTAGTGGAGGGAGATGGACTTTTTTTTTTGTAGAAACAGAGTCTCACTTTATCACCCTCAGTAGAGTGCTGTGGTGTCACATAGCTCACAGCAACCTCCAGCTCCTGGGCTTAGGCGATTCTCCTGCCTCAGCCTCCTGAGTAGCTGGAACCACAGGCACCTGCCACAACACCTAGCTATTTTTTGTTGCAGTGTGTCTGGGGCCAGGTTTGAAACTGCCACCCTCGGTATATGGGGCTGGTGCCCTATTCACTGGCACTGCCCAGGGAGATGGACTTTATAATCATCTAGGAGTCATATTTAAAGACATTCTTCTATAATGGCTTTAAAGAAGTGGTTGCAAGAATCAGTGAAGATGAAGTATATGAGATGTCCTGAGAAGAGGGTGCTATGGTTCTCTGAAGGAAGGGAATGATGGATCATCAGTAAAAGCCACATAGAACAAGTGATTTCTTAATTTGCGTCTTAAACTATAAGTAGTTTTTGCCACTTGGATTAAGTCCAAGAAAGGCCTTTAGGACAAAGGAACAGAATAAGCAGTTAAGGACATAGCTTAATTTCTTTGAAAATATAATGGCTAAAAATAAAGAACATGTCGAGAAAGAACAGGGTAAAAATGAAAGAGGTAAGCAAGGGCCAGATCTTTGAAAGTAAGAATGCCCTTGAAGGATTTTATGCTTTATCTGGTAAACAGTGGGGATCCTTAGAGAATTTTAAAAAGCATTATATGTTTATAAAACCATCTTTTAGAAAGATATGCCATTGTTGGAAACACATATTCTTGCACATATCTGAAATAATTTTGCTTCTATCTACCTCTTATAGCCACTCAGATGAGAACTCTAACATTCTAATTAGAACACTTTCAGAGAAAGTTCACAACCAGAACCAGTCTGGATAGCAAACATGAGCTGTCTAACATCTAGGGGGCCCAAAATGATTCAGAATAGAACAGGAGAAACTGAATCCCAAGGTAATGGAGAAAACTAGCCCAACAAAAAGATTTTAGAAATCAGATACTACAACCTCTTCTTTTATATAGACAGGACACGAAGTTAGGGATTTTGCTGAAATATCAAGGTATGTGTACAACAGATAAACTGCATCAAAGTCAGATGCATGCAGACCACGTGCAAATTTCCAAAAGAAATCAAAGCCGTGCAGAGAATAAGAGTGTTTGGTCATTGGAGATCAATACAATTTAGAGAACACTTCTCCGGAAGGAGAAGATTCACAGTCTCTGCTGTGAATCCCTCCCCAGATGGGTAGAGGAGCACGTGCCTTCTGAGGATGTAATATGTGTCACCTACAGGGACAGAAGTGAAGTGAGCTGATGTCTGACTATAGACTGGAAATACCAAAGAGAAGAGACAGAGGCCTAGCAGCCCAGAAGAGTGAGAACAAAGGAAGATAGTGACCTAAATATCAGTGACCTGGCTAAATCAGTGACCTACCCTTCCAGCATTAATAAGGCGAGGGTTGCAGGGCTATTTCTTATATATCAAATGTGGGCCAGGCATGACAGAAGAGCAGGGTGAACTTGTCTGGGATCTTATACAGTAAGGTATTTCGGAATCCTGCAAGATAGATCCCAGAAATGGATCCCAGGTATTTCTGATACAAAAGAATCACCTACATCAAAGAAACTGTATTTGGTAATAATGGGGAGTCCTCAAAGATATAGACTTGTCAGATTTAGCAAGTAATTACAGGATAGCAGGTCAATTTGAATTTTGGATAAACAACAAATTATATTTTAACCTAAGTATGTCTCAAATATTGCATGAGACATACGTGTACCAAAAACATCTGCTGTTTACCTGACATTCAAATTTTACTGGTCACCCTCCACTTTATCTGGAAACCTGCATTAGCATTGCACATTGGCCAGACTGTAAGATCTTAAAACCGACATGTGACTGTACCCCCACAGTGAAAACTTTCCTCCCTCCCTTCTCATTCTTCTTTTACTAAGATTCAACCCTGGAGGGCTCATACTTTGCAAGTTGGGAAGAAAGATCAAAGGAAGAAACAAGAACTTGCCACATTTCTACCACAATTGACCAATCTCAAGCTGGGGAAGCAGGTATAGTATCTATAACTCTGAGTAAATCTGACTCTTCCATGGAATTGACTATTCTGAGTGCTGAAACTTCTGCTTTGTGATTCAAATTGACTGTAGGAAGCTGAATAAATTAAAAGATCAGAAAAGTCATGGATCTGTGTGAGTTTTCCTCCAAAGTAAGGGAAAAAGCAGCTCCCTAGTTCCTAAGCAAAGTAACTGGGCAAATGGGGGAAAACAAGTCTGTGCTCTGATTGCATTCGCAAACCTTGCTTGTTCAACATATTCGTTATGTACAAATCAGCAAACAGAGGCCTAAAGAGACCCAGTGATTATGCTGACAGCAAACTGCTGGAGACAATCAAAGGTGAGGAAGAGCTCCTGTCTTCCACATATGCTTCCAACTCTTTCCATTGTAAGTCTGTGTCAGCCTTCTGCCAGTGGCAAACCTTCTTCTCCACAAGTTCCTCTCTGCTCCTGGAGAAACCAACTGGAAGTTGATGAAAAAAAAAGGAAAGGAAAGGAAAACAACAACAAAGAAACCCTCAAATAACCATGATTTGAAATCTCCCAAGAGACACTTTCATGAAATCTCAAAACAAATTTATTTATCTAACTGCACAACCTGAGAATATAAAGTCATCTATTGCTTGTCCTTAACCTGGGCTTTGTCTACATGTGTTTGCCAAAAGGAGAAGCTCTCTGCTCCTGAGTGTCAAAAGTAAAACAGCATTAAGAGAGCAGCTTATTTTCCTGAGCTCTCAGTGATACATCTTTTTTCAAAGTTGTGACCCCACTCTCTAGGGAAATACAAGCCAATGAACATCAGTTCTTCAAACTGTAGGGAAGACCTAGAAGCTGGGAAGAGTGACAGAGAAGGGGAGAAGAGGAAGTATAGCAAGTATGTGAATCTTACATTAGTTTCTCCTATGGCTGCTATAACTAGTTACTGAGACTTAGTGGCCTGGAATGCCAAAACACAATTATCTTACAGTTCTGGAAATTAGAGGTCCAAAATTTGGCATCACATGGCTAAAACCAAGGTGTGGCAGTGTGTGCCCCTCTGGAATCTCGAGGGGAACGTTATTCCCTTGGCTTTGCTGGATTCTGGAGGCTGTGTGCATTTCTTGGCTGTTTCCCCTTCCTCCCTCTCAAATCCCAGGTGTGCATCCCTCCTCCCTCCAGACTCATTACATCTCCTTTACTGACTCGAACTTTCTGTTTCCTTCTTTCACCTGGAAGAGCCCTTGTGATCACATTGGACTCACACACATAATCCAGGATAATCTTCCCATCTCCAAGATCCTGAACTCAACTGCAGCTACCAAGTTGCTTTCTCTGAGTGAGAAAAGTTGTGGGACATTTTAGGGACCATTATTCTGCCTACCGTACATGCGTTCTATCATCCATCCTTTTGGGGAAAATTCTGAACTATGAAATGAGAAGTAACAAAGTCTGAACTGGCTTGGGTTTCTACCTTCACGCATTTCCCTTTCTAGTACAAAGAAGCCATCCATAAGCACCATTTTGTTAAGGCAAGAATCCCTAAACTATGTGGTTGCTTTCTGCCCTAATAGAAAGTTAGCTTCTATTTAATATTCACCTACTAGTGGCAGCACTATTTACCATTCCTGTCTTGTTGCTTTTTCCTCCCTGATCACACCTCCTTGCTCTCTCTGGGGCTACTGCTCTTCCAACTGTCTTGTCTTGCCAGGTATTCCGATCTAAGTTCCTCCACTACAAAGGTGAACCTGTGGCCCCATGCATAGGAAAACAAAGTCCTTTGGGAAATCTATTTACTGCCAACTGTAAAGTAATTTCTAACCATTGACATGGAAAGGTGGGATGAAATGTAAAAACTCAGGGTCATGCATTCCAACAAACAGAAAGTATCTGTCTGCAGCAGCAAAGAGTGAGGCTGAGAATCAACAGAGCAAGATGAGAGAGATAAAGAAGCAGTTGTAAGGACAATTTGATTCCCTGGATTCCCTAGATCAGCAGCCATTATCTAAACCAAAAAAGTCCCCTTTCGTTTGTTTGTTTGACTAAGCCAATTTAAATTGGGTTTTGATCATTTGAACCAGGAATGTTCCACATGATTACAACCCTTTTCTGAGCTGTACTTGTTAAATCTTGTTAATATCTGGAAGCAATCTTATCATGGTAAAATACTGATATTTTACAAATGAAGAAACTGAAGGAGAAATTGGTTAAGTAATCTGTGAAAGTTCATGCTAGTATTGTGAGAAAGCCAGAATTTAACCCAAGTTCCTGCATCAAAAGACTTATCTCCCAAACACAATACCTGACTGCCTTTGTTTTTCCTTGTGGTGAGACAGTGCACGATGCCAACCTAAATGAGTTTTCTTGGCACCCTATGAGTATGTTGTGCTCAGCCTCATAGTTTGGTCATAGTGTTTCTTTTTTTGCAGTTTTTGCAGTTTTTGGCTGGGGCTGGGTTTGAACCCACCACCTCTGGTATACGGGGCCAGTGCCCTACTCAAAGGCACCCCAGGCACCACCCATAGTGTTTCTTTAGTCTTACTGCATGATCATTATAGAGTTAAAAAACAGAAATTTTGTGTTGGATCAACTCATCAATGAGAAAATACTCAGAATTCACTGTTAAATACATTAGCTGCAACTATTCAAGTCTATTTAGAACACACACTGGTGGTTAGAGTAGATGACACCCAATCTTCTCGACCTAAGATCTTTCATTCTGGTTAAAAAAATTATTTGCTTATTTGTTCATTTGTTTTAGTATAACATTCGATTTTAAGGTGATATGATATATTAAAATGCATAAAATAAATGGTAGATTCTCGAGGAATATATAAAAATGGCTTAGACACAAAACTTTCCAGGCTGTTCAGAGAGTGTGTAGTCAAACATTCCAACATAGTTACCAGTCAATGTACCGTGAGTTCCAGGTGGGGAACAGAACAAGCAAGGATGGGGAAACTGTGGAAGAAGGAAGTCACACTGAGTGTGCTAAGAGTTTTAAGATGGTTTGGTTGATTTCTGCATAATCATGACTATTCATATTTACCTTCTCCAAATTCCCAGTCCAGATAAGCTCTCCACTTACATACTTCTTCAGCAAGCTACAGGTTTGCTTTGTAGCACCTACTTACACAATGAATTGACCAAATACATACTTGCTCTTTGTGTCACCACTACCCCTGACAGCAAGTCCCATGATTGAAGTCATTTTGTGTACCCTCAGTATCTTACTGCATAATTTTATACTTTTCTTTTTGAGACACAATCTTGAGTAGCTTGGGCTATAGTTTCCCCCAAATGCCTGGCTAGTTTTTCTATTTTTAGTAGAGATGAGTTCTCACTCTTGTTCAGGTTGGTATTGAACTCTTGAGTTCAAGGAGTCCACCCTCGACCTCCCAAAGTGTTAAGACAAAAGATGTGAGCCACTGTGCCCAGTTTATATTTGTTAAAGAAAAAGAGAAAGGAACAAAGACAAGGGTGTTGTGTCATGCAGATGAGGGTATAACAGAGTGAATGACAGTACCTCATGAGGTCCAGTGATGTTAATGATGGCTTGCTTATTTCTATTAGATTCTTTGCTTCGGTATACTACAAACAGCCTATGACCTGTCCTTTTATTTTATCTCCAGCAGGCCTTCTCACATAATTGAATCAATGCACAATTTTTATCAAATTTCAACCCTGTATCTCTTTCTCAATTTCTATTATTGGTCATAATGTCATAACTGCATATACCAGGATCAGTTGAATACACAGTGTACTGTGGGATGATGCTGGACTCGGTTGTCATAGGATTTACTGCTATTCATTTCTGAGTCCTAAGTCCAACTCAGTTTCAGGACAAAATTCCATTCCCTGCTGTTAATAGAAATTGAACCTGGGCTTTACACTAGACCAACTTATTCATCCTTCAATGTTTGTAGCTGGTATGACCCTTCTACAAACTGTAGTCTTTATCACCTGTTGCTCTAACTGGTACCCTCTTCTCATCCCTCTCAGTGGTTCCCTCTTGAGAACCACTTCTTGAGCCCCCTTCCCTCCATCACATCTCTAAGCAAGTTTCTTTTTTAGTATCTTTTACCCTTTCTGCTGTATATTCATGCTCCTTTCTAGATATTTGTATCCCTTGTCCTTTCTTGCCTCTTTCTTGTCTTTTTCTGCTACTTATTACAAAATCGGTGACGCCAAACTTACATGTTTGCCACATGCATATAAACGTCCACCTACAGTGGTTACACTGAGACAGGAGAGACAGGAGTTCAAATGACTAAGTGAGGAGCTTAATGCAGGAAGCTGAGTACAACTAAAAGGAACAGACCAAAGGCCATGTGAGCAAAAACGAAAACAATAAAGATGAGGCTGTGTGGAGAAGAGAGCAAGTCTGGGAGTCAATTGTCCGTTAAAATGGTCAACGACCAAGATTGCTGCAGAGAAAGACAAATGATTAAAAGTCCTGTTAAAATAATCAGCAAAGATGTGTCTGGGGCCTGAAAAGAGCCAGAGATCATTAAAGGTTCCAGAAATCCATAGCAAGAATATTCCTGATGCTGAATTTATTTTGCCCCAGTCTCAACTGCGGTCCTCCTCAACTCCCACTTAGCCAGCTTTAGTAAACCTGTCCTAAATATCACTATCTGGGGGTGGTGGGGTGAGGGTAAATGGCCTATAGGAACTGATCTAGTGCTCCTAAGAGTAGATACAGGAATATTTTCTAATGGATTTAATTATATATTTTCTTACTTAATTAGATTAAGCTGCCATTTTAAGAAATGGAGAGAGGCATTGTGATTTAGGATGGGTTTACCTCAGAAAAGCAAACATCACATACTCTTTGTCTTTTAAATTTCCATTCAATAAGAACCTCGAATCCCCTCAACCCCTTGTCCAAGCCACTAAGAAATATAAGGAATATTTTCCTGCAGAGAGAACTCCCACTTCCAAACCCCTAATTCTATTTACTTCCCATTATTTTTTCAGGGCACCAATGATTTCTTTATAGCATGGTGAAAAGAGCATGTGAATTTAACCTCCTATCAGATTTCTCCAAATACTCTGATGAGTGTTGAAGCTACAGTTTGTTTGTTTGTTTTTGGCTGGGACTGGGTTTGAACCCACCACCTCCAGTATATGGGGCCACTGCCCTACTCCTTTGAGCCACAGGTGTCGCCCCACTACAGTTTGTTTTTGTTTTGTTTCCACTACAGCACATCCCCTTCCTATTTCTAATGGAAAGATTCCTTATCTAATTCTGATCAGTTTGTTTATTGTTTTGGACCATTTTCATTGTGAAATGTAACATATTACAAAGAACACGGAATACGTATATAGCTCAATGAATCATCACAAAGCAAACAACTGGATAAACACCATCCCTCCAGGGAAGGAGGCGGAGACCAGTGCACAACCCCTCCACCCTGCCTGGCTTTCTTCTTTATCATGACTTCTTCACTCTCCCTTAGGAAAAAGTTCATGAATGCTGCTAATGGTATTATACTAATTATTGCTATAATTTGATTTGTAAAAATATTAATTTGTACTATTATTGATAAACCATTTGTGCTGTTTTCACATTCAGACTATTACAAATAAAGCTGTTGTGAGCATTCTGGTACCCATCTCATGGGATACATGATGGGTGTAGACTTAGGAGAGTCTCTGTAACAGTAAATAGTGTAAAACAGGTAGTGGCAGCACTTATGGCTCAAGGAGGAGAGCACCAGCCCCATATACTAGGGGTGGCAGGTTCAAGCCTGGCACTGGCCAAAACTGCAAAACTGCAAAAAAAAAAAAAAAATTCATGTAAAACAATTTTTACAAGAGGTTGTGCCAATTAACACTCCCATCAGCAGTGTGCAAGAGAATCCAGTGCTCTTACTCCCTTTCAGTGAATTTTAACCAATCAGGAATATGTGGACTGTGACATTTAATTCTACATTTAATTTTAGTTTTCTAATTTTATTGGCCATTGAAATATCTTCCTCCATAAAAGGCCCACTTAGACTCTGACCTAATTTTTATTAGGCTTTCTTTTCTTTACTGAGTTGTAGGAGATTTTATGCCTTCTGGATTTATTTCCTTTATCAGTTATATATATTGTAAATATCTTCTACTCGATGACTCACCTTTTTTTTCCTTAAGAGAAGTTTGCAGAGTTACTATGGTTACATTTAATCAACCTGTAAAAAGTGTTCTCTCTCCCCAAAAGTCATGGCAATTCATGAGAGTATTCTTCAATATAATTTCTTGAAGCTTTATTTATTAAACTTCAATGCTTACTACTATCCATCTGGTGTTTTTTCCATATGGTATGAGGTAGGAATCAAGGTTTATTTTAAAAAATGTATATATGTATGTGTGTGTTTGTGTGTGTGTACAAGGGCTGTTGAAAGTTTCCAGCTGTATAATATACAAAATAGAGATATACATATAAATATATATATAAACTGTTTCAATAATGTTTATTAAAAATTATCATTTGCCCCACAGCTGTGCAGTGCTAATTCAATTTTAAATCAAATGTCTGTATATCAAAGTATCTGCCAGAAAGCTAGTAAAATGCAATGAATTAAGTGTGTGCATGGATTACAATCTAGAAATTGTACTTCTTGGTAGATAGCCAATAGGGAAACATATATATTTATAGAAGTCATGCAAAAAAAAATTTCAACACACCATTGCTTATAATAAGCCAAAACTGAAAACAACAGAATATATAAATACATTGTTTGCAGTTACTTAGGATAAGTATCCATATAATAAAAACACTAAATATTAATAAAAATAATGAAATGCAATTATACATTTCTGGGAAAAATATCTCATCAAGATAATACGTTTTTAAATAAAATTTTAATGAAAACACTTATACAGTGTAATTCTTCTACCTAAGGCTTTAAAAAATGAGCAAAATTAATTTGCTGTTAATATCAAAATAATAACTACCTTTGAAAGAACAGAAGAGAGGATGAGAAAGAGGATGAGAACTTTAGATTATTGATAATATTCTATGTCTTTACGGCATCATTTTAACATAATTCATTTTGTGAAAATTCATTAACTACAATGTATGTGCTATTTTTCTTAACTTATAAATATGTTAGTAAAACATTTATTTTTAAAAAATCAAAGATTTTGCCCGGAGCTGTGGCACAGGGTGTGCTGTGAGGCGGCGTGGTGCTGGTTTCTGTCAGGGTGTCCTCAAACTTTTTAAACAGGGGGCCAGTTCACAGTTCCTCAGACCGTTGGCGGGCTGGACTGCAGGCCCTGGGACAAGTCGGCTGCTAAGCAGGACAGGCAGCAGGGGCAAAAACACTGGGCGGGCTGGATAAATGTCCTAGCCGGGCTGCATGTGGCCCGCTGGCCGTAGTTTGAGGACGCCTGCCAGTGTATATGATCTGGAGCGGTGGGGTGGATCTCTGACACACTAGACAAGTCTTGCGAGCTGCTGGCGGCAACCACAGCCGGGAGCCATGGAGATCTGGGACTCCAGGAGGCCTTTTCGCAGTTTTCGGTTCTCAGGGGATGTGCATTAACTGGATTGCCTGAAGAGTTATGTGAACCCAAATAGTACATAGCAGCCAGATTTGAGGACTGGTTGGAGCAGATTTGCCATAGGTTTAGAAATGGTAGCGACCACTGTTCTGGAAAGGTCCCGGCAGAAAGGAGTCAGCCATTATCGATAGCTCATGAGAAGGTCGTGAGGGCAGAACCTGAACGCTGAGGAAATTATCAGGTGATCACTAAGGACAATTAAGTTGGAGATCTGCTCTATGCCTGGGATCTAGAGCGAGATTATCAGCTATGTTGTCTGTCCACCTAAAACCACAGTGCCACCTGAGGTCCAGGAAATATATTGCAACACAAATATATTCTTATCAAAGTTGCATCTTTCCACCCTATATATATGCTTTTATGTATATATATAGTTTTTTATTTTGTTTTTTCTTTTTCCTTTTTGTTAGTATTTACTTTTTCTTTATTCATTTCTTTTTTGTTCTTTCATTTATTTGTTTCTGAGGTTGCTTGTTTTGGTTGTTTACAGCTTTCTGATATTTTGTATTGAGGTGCTTTGTTTCCTGCTTCTTTGTATAGTTGGCTCTTTCTTTAACTTACATTTTTACTTTCATCAAGAACAAGGGCTCCTTTTTTTTTGGTTACAGTATTTTAGCCTCATTTATTCTCTCTCCATCTTTCACTCCAGTACAGTCTCTCCTTGGACACAGCCTCTTCTAACTTTCTCATCTCTCCCACAATAATTGTCTCTGCAACAGCTAAGATATCCCCTCCCTTTTTCTTGTCTCTCTCCTTTCTTTCTTTAGTCTGCTTCCCTTTCTCTCCTCTATCAGATACAATGCTACTTTTAATTTCCTTTATCTATTCTTATCTTGATATTAATTTTTTGTTTGTTTGTTTTTGTTTTTCTGAGAGCTGAGGGGACACAGCTATGGTCTGGCAGATACATCATAACAATGATCTGGCTCAAGGGGGCTAAGAGACTTTTCTACCTCTGGCCCTAGGAGGATACTAGTGACAAGTCCATGCTGCAGAATTTTTCAATTGTTTTCATTCTTATTTAATTTTTCCTCAATATTTTTTGTGCTTGCTTTTTTCCTTCCCTTCCTAGTTTTGGCAAAGGAAGAGTCTAGCTCTGCTTAGGCTGGCAAGCATTGCCTGATTTTAAGGAACTCTCCCAGTCCAGGCTCCTCAAAACCCTTGGGTTATAAGTGTGGTCTTAGCACCATCTGGATCGATACTATTTCTTCCATAACTCTCAGTCTCTCTTCCTGACCTCTTTCTTTCCTGTTCTCCAAGTTTTTATTTTCTCCTCTGTTATTCCTCCTTCCCTTTTTTCTTTTCTTTTATTCTTTCATTCTTTTTTACTCTTGCTTTTTTTCACCAAGTTTCTCCCTGCCTGCTCTTTACCTTTCTCCTCATTTTGGCCTCACACCAAGACTCTGAAACAAGGGAATTTGAGGCAAAGGAAGAACTGAGGAAAAAAAGGGTGCACAAAGAAGTGAACAAGAAGAAAGCACATAAGAGGAAGAACCAACAGAAAAATTCAGTCACCATAAAAAACCAAAACAGAGCAACTCCTCCAAGGAACCATGAGGCAGCTTTTATAGAAGACTCATAGTATAAAGAATTAATCTGACAGAAAGAGAATTTAAAATATGGATGATTAAGACAATAAAGGGAATGGATGAGAAAATAGAAAGAAAGAACCTAAAGTTGGATGAGAGATATGTAGAATATAGAAAAGACACTGATGAGCTTAAGGAAATGAAGGAGACAATCAGGAAGTATAAAGATGTAAAGATACAGTAGAAAGTATCAAAAATAGACCACAGAGAAGAAAGAACATCAGAGTTAGAGGATAAAGTCTTTGCATTAACACAGGTAGTTACAGAGTCTAAAAAGAAGTGAGAGAAAGCAGAGCAGGCGCTTAGAGAACTACAAGATTCCATGAAGTGTTCAAACTTAAGGACAATAAGTATCCCTGAAGGGGAAGAAGATTATCTCAAAGGTACATTGGAAGCCTTACTGGAATCTATCAGAAATGAAGACTCCCCAACTTTTACTAAAGCTCCTGAAACACTCCTTTCAGATGGGTGTCAAACCCTGGGTTATCTCAACTCTAACAGAGCCTCTCCAAAACACATTATAATGAACCAGTCCAAAGTCATAATAAAGAAGAAAATTCTGCAAGAGGCTAGGAATAAGTGCCCAATGACCTATAAGGGCAGAGCCTTTAGAATGACAGCAGATTTTTCAACTAAAACTTTCCAAGCCAGAAGAGCATTGTCATCTAGTGGAAATTGTTAATTTCCTCAAACATAGTAACAATGAAGACACAAGTTACCAAAAGCTGTGGGATACAGCAAAAGCAGTCCTCAGAGGAAAATTTATTGTATTTAATGCCTAACTTTGAACAACAGAAAGTGAGTGCATCAGCACACTCACAAACCATCTTATGGAATTAGAAAAAGAAGAACAATCTAACCCTAAACCCAGCAGAAGAAAAGAAATAGCTAAAATTAAATCAGAGATTAATGAAATTGAAAACAAACAAAAAATCGTTCAGATATTACTAAAACAAAAAATTGTTTTTTTTAAAAAGTAAATAAAATAGATTGACTTTTGGCCAGACTACCTAGAAATAGAAAAGTAAAATCTCTAGTAACCTCAATCAGAAATGATAAATGAGAAATAACAACAAATGCCACAAAGATACAAGAGATTATCTCTGAATACTATAAGAAACTCCTTTCTATTGGTTCCTCCTCATGTGTGCCCAGAAGTTTGACAATGTGGAGGAAATAGATCAATACTTAGAATCACACCCTCTCCCTAGACTTAATCAAGAAGAAATAGATCTCCTGAATAGACCAATTTCAAATACTGAGATCAAAGATATAATAAAAATCTCCCCCCCAAAAAATGTCCTGGTCCAAATGGCTTCACACCAGAATTCTATCAAACCTTCAAAGAAGAGTTTAAACCCATACTGTAGAAATTATTCCAAAAAAATGAGAAGAAAGGAATTTTCCCCCAACACCTTCTATGAAGCAAACTTCACCCTGATACCAAAATCATGAAAAGATCCCACTAAAAGCAACTTCAGACCTATTTCACTAATGAATATAGATGCAAAAATTCTCAACAAAATCCTAGGAAATAGATCACAGCTTATCATCAAAAAAGTCATACATCACTGTCAAGTAGTATTCATCCTAGGGCTACAAGGCTGTTTTAACATATGCAAGTCCATAAACGTAATTCACCATATCAACAGAAGCAAAACCAAAGACCATGTGATCCTTTCAATAGATGCAGAAAAAGCATTTGATAAAATTCAACATCCTTTTCTAATTAGAACTCTGAAGAATATAGGCATTGGCAATACATTTCTTAAACTGATTGAAGTCATTTATGGCAAACCCATGGCTAATATTACACTGAATGGAGTAAAACTGAAAGCTTTTCCACTCAGAACTGGAAGAAGACAATGTTGTCCTCAATCAGCACTACTTTTCAACATAGTATGGAAAATTCTAGCCAATATTATAAGGGAAGAGATTGCAATAAAGGGTATCCAAATGGAGGCAGAGGAAGTGAAACTCTCCCTCTTTGCTGATGATATGATTTTATACTTAGAGAACCCAAAAACTCCACCAGAAGACTCTTAGAAGTGATCAAAAAAATACAGTAATGTCTCGGGATATAAAGCAAATGTCCACAAATCAGTAGTCCTTGTATATGCCAAAAACAGCCAAGATGAGAAGCTAATCAAAGACACAATTCCCTTCTCAGTAGCTTCAAAGAAAATGAAACACCTAGGAATATACCTAACAACAAAAATAAACAAATGGGACTTAATTAAACTGAAAAGCTTCTGTACAGCTAAGGAGACAGCCACTAAAGCAAATTGACAACCATCAGAATGGGAAAAGATTTTTGCATATTAGGAATTGAACAAAAGCTTGATAATTAGAATCTACAGAGAACTCAAATTAAGCAACAAAGAAAAGGCCAACAATCCCATATATCAGTGGGCAAATGAGATGAATAGAGCCTTCTCTAAAGAAGACAGATGAATGGCTAACAAGCATATGAAAAAATGTTCATCGTCACTAATTATCAGAGAAATGCAAATCAAAACCACCCTGAAATATCACCTAACACCAGTTCTTAGTAATAGAATGGCCCAGAATGGCCCGCATCACAAAGACTCAAAGCTGCAGATGTTGGTTTGGTTCTGGAGAGAAGAATGGTCCACATCACAGACTCAAAGCTGGAGATGCTGGCATGGTTGTGGAGAGAAGGCGAACACTTTTACGCTGCTGGTGGGACTGCAAACTAATACAACCCTTTTGGAAGGAAGTATGGAGAATCCTCAAAGAACTCAAGTTAGACCTCCCATTGGATCCTGCTGTCCCATTACTGAGTACCAGCCCAGAAGAAAAAAGATCATTTTATCATAAGGACATTTGCATTAGACTGTTTATTGTAGCTCAATTTACAATTGCCAAATTGTGGACAACCTAAATGCCTACCAATCCAGGAATGGATTAACAAGCTGTGGTATATGTATAGCCACTACAGTGGATGGTGACTTTATATCTTTTGTATTAATTTGGATGGAATTGAAATACATTCTTCTTAGTAAAGAAGCACAAGAATGGAGAAGGAAGAATCCAATGTACTCAATTCTAGTATGAGGACAATTGATGCTAGTACATGGTGCGGGGAGAGAGAATGGGGGAGGGAAGAGACGAAAGAAGGGGGGGGTGTGGGGCCACGGTGTGTGACACACCTCTTGGGGCACGACACTATTAATAAAGAGACTTCACCGAGAAAATGCAAGCAGTATAACCTGGCTCATTGTACACTCAATGATTCCCCAACAGTAAAAAAAAAAAAGAAAGAAAGAAAAGAAAAAAAGAAAGTTGTCACTACAAAGAAATGAAGAATGTTTAAAGTGATGGATAGGGATATTGCCTAATTTGATCATTATACTATTATACATTCATTAAAGCAGTTCATTCTTATCCCATAAATATGTACAGCTCTTATGTTCCAGTTGTAAATAAAAATTAAATAAAAATAAATAAAAATAAAAATTATTCTATAAGAAAAATAAATAAATAAGATAGAAAACACCTCCATATTTAGGTTTGTATGGCATGTATTAGTTTTGAATAAAACAAGAATATTTTTGTAATGTAGGTGAAGGGACACAAGAAAATCTTCAGGAGATGAAGCATTTAATTAGTTCACCAACTTACAAAACAGTCCCTTGACCTCCCCAAATTGCTTTTTCATCTGCAAACTGAAAGGGCCTTGGAGCTTCAGTGGGCCTGTTGCAGCTTTTCATCCTAAATTTACATTTAGGAGAGCAGATTTGCAAACCATTATGCCTTTGTGTCTGTCCTCACAGAAACTCTAACTTTATTTGTTTTGTGCTTCCTCTGTTGGTTTGATTGTTGGCCTATCTCAATGAACATTTTCCATAATAGCTTTAATCTTGAAATAATAAACATAGTTTGTTTAAAAAAAAAAATCAAAACCACTTCAGTGTTTTTCGGTGGCATGTGTGACTGGCCATCTGGTCACATTCACAACTACAGCAAAGTGGAGCTTTCTCTATCATATTAATTCAGTGGATAAGTTGGATGGTCACATTCAAGTCCCAGTTTCTTGTCAACACTCGTGGGGAACATTTGGCCCTTTTAAGTTGTAGCACATGCCCATCCCTTCACTATCTTTTTAATGATGAGGCAGGGTTTATTGTGCTAGAGGATGTCTTTAAAGCACATCAAAATAGAACATTCATGTAACAATCTCCTCTGTTCATTACCATGATTTAGAACCCTGTAACCACCCAAACCTCAGATTAATATCTGTTCCCCATCCTTAAACCTGTTCTAGAAGTGAGATAACTTTCTAATTACATCATGACCTCCAATTCTCCTTGATCTAATCTATCTTGTACTATGCTAGCATGGTATTCTACCCAAAGCAAAACTTTCAAAATCCTTCAATATCTTCAGTTTTACTTTATATCAGAGCTCCTAAAACTTCACAAGAAAAATAATTACTATGGAGTAGGCATTTGTTTAAAAATCAAATTCATGTCTCCTATTTGAGACACTGACTCAGTCAATACTAAAGCCCAGAAATCTGCATTTGATTTTTTGTCCTATTTAGGGAAAGCCAGGAAATTTAGGACTGCCCTGGGTATTTATTTAGATGTTTCTATGCCCTCTGTGAATGCAGGAATTTCTATTTACAAATGCACTGTGTGCTTTAGCCAAGCATTTTATAACACTAAATTTATGTGCTGGTAAGAAGTCATCCCTTTAAGCAGTCTCCTCTAAATAACATTAGAACTTCCATTTAACTACTAATGCAAAAAGAAAAACAAAACAAAAAACTTCAAAGGCAATAAGGAGTATAAAGAATGTGACAGTGTGGGCTAAGTTCTCAGAGGAAAGAGTAAGAAATTTTGAATGATTTCTTAAAAACTGACAGCCTGTAAATATCTATGACCTAGAGCTCCCTTGAGAAAAACTCAAGAGTTGATTTGGCATTCCTGAAGGGGATAAGAAACTCTCAGAGTCCTACAAGAGTGGTCACATTGCAGCTCTTGGAATAATGGATGGAATCTCCAGTAGGGATCAGCAGTGAATCATTTGGAAAAGGATTCTTTATTGCTTGGAGATTTCCATTTCTTAATCCTCTGCCCCATGGAAATCATGATGGAGTACATACATAACCATCTCATGTAGAAAAGTTAAGAACAGTTGGGGAAAAAAGTGTTTGTATTTTACTGTAAGTCAAGAAAGAAGAGAGAACTGTATTTCCCATAAAAAAATAGGATGTCAATGCAAATTACCAGGTTGTATCATGATTCTGCCAATACCATTCATTTCCATCTCCTTGCCCTATCTACTTAATATTTTTCTTCTGCACATGCTTGCTATTTCACTCTTCCAAGCATTTGCTTGGAATTCTCTCCCTCTGCTTGGAATTCCAAACTGAGTGTACACATATCCTTCCGATCCTCATCAAGCTCTCCATTCTCAACCCAGCCATCTGCACCTACTCATATAACTGATTACTTTTGTCTCCATTATCATCTGCTAGCATATTACCATCTATTTATAATACTTGTATTGAGCTATATAAACGCTATACTATGATCATCTATTGTTTTCCCCACAGGACTGCTGGTTAAAGCTAGAGACTGAGGCTTATAATCTATATATTCCCCACATACAAAAATTGAATGTAATCTATTTATTGAATGAAATATTCATTTATTTATTTATTTTTTGAGACAGAGCCTCAAGCTATCACCCTGGGTAGAGTGCCATGATGGCATCACAGCTCACAGCAACCTCCCACTCCTGGGCTTAAGCAATTCTCTTGCCTCAGCCTCCCAAACAGCTGGGACTACGGGCATCTGCCACAATGCCCAGCTAATTTTTGGTTGCAGCTGGCATTGTTATTTGGTGGGCCCAGGCTGGATTTGAACCTGCCAGCTCAGGTGTATGTGGCTGGCACCTTAGCCACTGAAGCTACAGGTGCTGAGCCTATTGATAGAAATAGAATTCAAATAATTGAGAGGGGTAGAAAGTTCATCACAAATCACCCAAATGGTAGCCACGCTTTCAGTTCCTTGCTAGAAGAATAAACCTATGGGAGTAATATAAATATTGTATCCTCTACAATAATTAAGGCAGAAAACATACAGGAGGTTTTCAAACACAAATATTGACTGACTATACAAAATGACATCATGAATTTAACTGGATTGGCCAAATGATTAAAAAAAAAAAAAGACTCAGTTGAGACCATCAATGAATGTGACCATTTTGATCTACTGGCCACTAACCTAACAGATATATGAGTCAGAAAGGTTGAAACTATTAAAGCTTTCATCTTAAGATAATAAAAGTATATATAATATATATGTGTATGTATATATACCACTTATGATAGACTGGCATCATGTCAAGTACTTCACATGCATTTTCTCATTCAATACTCAGAATAAACTGATAGTATATATTGTGTTCAAATCTTCTTTGGGGGAAACTGAGGCTTCAAATGATTTCATAACTCACACAAAGTCATGCCACTAAAGAGATGAACACTGCTGGGCTGTGCAACATGCCAATGTTACTAAAAGCTATACTTAAAATTGTACCAGACTGCTGAGATTTTAGGAAGAAATTTAAGGTCTGATGCAAATTATGTGAATTTTTTCACACAACATAAACTTCTCATTATTAAAATACTCTTTGAAAACTCTTAGTAAGTTTAAATTAAAATGATCTTTCAGATGTTTTAATTCATTAAAAAATAAATTGTGTGGAGTTTTTTCAAATATATATTTGTATTTAAAGGCCAAATGTCAGAGGACAATGTTAAATGGCTAATTTTTGGAGGGATCTTTACTAGAACCAATATTCTAATAACAAAATCCACTTTACCTTATATTGGAAGACCCATAAAAACCCTTCTGGCTGGTACATTATGGCCACATTCAGGAAACTAAAATAACTTGTCTCTGAACATGTCCTCCCAAAGAAAACAGATAAGAATATGGGGCTTCTCTAAGCCCTTGGGCTTCAATAGATTTTCTCAAGCTAAAAGAAATGGGAAACTGTTACCAAAAAAAATGGGCTGTGTCATTTTCTATGGCATTTACCAAGTAAGAGCCCCAAGTCACAGATTGTAAATGAGCTGAGTTCTTTTCATATGAACATTCATCTACCAATGTCAAAGTAACAACCTTGAACTTAGTCTCTCATAGCTACACTTCCTTAGTTTGGGCCCTCAGTTCCTCTCTTCCTTTATTTCTGTAAGGAAGTCTGATTGCTATCCATTTACTGGAATGAAAACACATTCACTTAATTCCTTTTTCTGGACAACTAGGAAATGTCTCAGTATCACAAAACTAAGCAACTCCCCAGCAGTCCATATCAAAGAACTTAACATTGAATGTAAAATCCTACCTTGGTAAGATTATAGAAAGGTTTTGAATTTTTTGGCCAAGGTCAAGTTTGAACCTGCCACCCCCTTGAGCCATAGGCCCCACCCAACCTTGGCAAGATTACAAAAGTGATCCAATTAAAGTGGGTAACTTAAAGTGACCCAGTAAACCCAATTAAAAAGAAATATTTCATCAACCTGGTCAATATGTTCCACTCAACACAAATTTTAGATTTGAAATCATTCATGAGTTATTATTTGGTAGCGTCTCTGTTGACAGTTATGGATAAGGATTTTTTTTTCCTTTCAAGGGCAACATTTTCATTTTGATATAATTTCAAACTTGAAAGAAAAACATAAGAATAATACAAGGAACTCCTGTATACTCTTTCCAGAGATTCATCAATTGCTTACACTTTACCACATTTTTTTTTTCATTTACTTAAATATAGGTGGAGCTAGATACTTCCTTCCACTGATGGAAGACAATGCTTATTGTTCCTTGAATATTCTTTTCAAGTCTCTCTCTGGTAAAGTATGTTGACTATCTAGGTCAAAAGTTCTCAACCTGTGGGGCACAACCCCTTTGTAACAATGAAAATACATTGCGGCATTAGGAGATTGAGAACCACTGATCTAGGTGGATCTAAATCCAGCTAATGACACCCAGGCGAGCAAGATCTCTCCGTTGGTCTCTCATTTATTATAGCAGTTGGCAGCTGACTGTCCTCAATTAAGTAAGCTAACCACCTCATGTTCATCATTTCCAAAGCAGAAAACAATATCTTTTTCCCTTTCCAATTCAAGCCATATCTATATGCCCTACCTTGATTATTGACAACAGTAATTTAAAAGTTAATACAAGTTCTTGCCATCAATATGTTCATTTTTGACATTCCTGTCTCTCTTACAATGTTTCTGTTCACATATATCTGTGAACTTAAACTTCTTCCCTTCATATTTCCATTTTCATTTTCATCATCACTTTCACTGTCTTAGCTAAACCCTCTCCATCTCTCACCTTGACCTGAAGTAAATAATTTTCTATGCACTCCCCTTGAAAATAAGACTTTTCCTTAAAATTCACCCTCAACAAAGCTTTCACAATGAACTCATGATCTCATCCCTACTTGGTTTTTAACGTTTCAATAGTTGCCTGATGCCTAAAGGATTAAATACAACGTCCTTAAACTGGAACGTGATGTCTTAATCTGCCTTTTGCGTTGTTTCCAAATTTATGTCTTTATATTTCTTCTCCCACCCCCATGAAAACCAGCAACTAGATGAATAAAATTATACACTGTTAATTGACTGCAAAAATTTGAAGCAGGCACAAACTCAGCTTCTGTTAAAATTAAAGGCCAACCACTTCCTACAATAATTTTCTTCCTGGAATACTCTGACTTATCACACAAATTAGGGCTCAAGTATCACAGCTCATATGCAATGCTTTCTGAATTTACCCACACATTCATAGTGCCTTAGCCACATTTGTCTTTGGTTCTTGTCACATTATAATGCTCTTGTTCAATATGTGCCTATGATTCCTTTAACTGTAAGCTGCTCAGTGGTACTCTCTTCTAGTTCATTGCTTGCCCAGAGAATTCAGGATATGTTTTACAAATATTACTATTGATATAAAGAGCTAACAATCACTGTACTCTTACTGTTTTCCTGGGAACACATATATTATTTCATGTTCTAGCCCCCAAAACTTTCCAGGAACAGACTATTGCATGCCCCTCTTGTCTTCATTACACAAAGAAATGAGTTTCTGATTCTATGCAGATAATAGGGCCATCATAAAGAGTTAATTCTGGGTATACTAATTACACCCAGGTCTTGAGCTGTTAAGCAATTCACTATAATAAAATTAGCATTAATTTAGTCATTCTCGTATTTCTAGGGAAGAATTTTTTTCTCCCCAAATACCAATGTCCTTCGCATTTCTCTTTATCCATGAAATAAAGGCTTATATTTCAAAGAATATCTCTCAGATTTCTAATCATTTTTCCAATAGCTTTATTTCCTCTTCAACTCTTTTCTTGCCCCAATCTAACCCAATCAAGCCAGAAAATTTAAAGCTCAGGGTTGTTCCAAATGTGACTAGTTGCCATTCAGATCCTGATGATTCACCCAAAATTTTATTCAACTCAATGTTTCAGTTATCATTGCAAATAATGAACTAAATGGCTCTTCAAAATACTCATCTACTTTTTGTCACATCAGGGTAGCAGGAACAATTCTCCCCTCAAGGAAAACTCAAGAAGGGAATCTGAAAAGAGTAAAGAGGTTTTTGCTATTAGCACTAATTTAAGGTCATGGTCTGCAGACACAGAATTCCAAAAGGAAGGAGTTGAATTCAATTATATTCATTATTAAGAAATCAATTATTTATAATATCATTCTTAACCACTACTTCCTCCACTAGTTTCCCCAAATCTAGTATGCATATTTAGACACAAATTTGTTTGATTTCTCAAATTCTTCTCTATCCTTGTAGACACTGCATGTGAGTTAAAAGCTTAGGGGCCACCCATACTTAGAGAACCCAGATAAATGAAGATACAGTAGCCCCCCCGCCAAGGTTTTGCTTTCTGTGGTTTCAGTTACCCATAGTCAACTATAGTCCAAAAATATTAATGGAAAATTTCAGGAATAAATAACTCATAAGTTTTAAGGTGTGCACCATTCTAAGTAGCATGATAAAATCTGATGGCGCCCCATTTGTCCCACCCAGGACATGAACCATCTTTCTTTCCAGCATATCCACAGTGTCTACAATACCTATCTGTCAGCCACTTAGTAGTCATCTAGGTTACCAGACTGACTCTGTTCAAGTAACCCTTATTTAACTTAATAATGACTCCAAAGCACAAGGGTAGTGTTGTTGGCAATTTAGATGTACCAAAGACAAGTCATAAGATGCTTTCTTTAAGTGAAAATGTGAAAGTTCTCCACTTAATAAGGAAAGATAAAAAAAACATGATATACTTAGGTTATCTATGGTAAGAACAAATCTCCTATCCTTGAAATAGTTGAAGAAAGAGAAAGAAATTTGTGTTAGTTTGGCTGTGGTACCTCAAATTGCTAAAATTATAGCCACAATGCATGGTAAGCGCTTAGTTAAGAAAAGTCATTACATTTGTGGATAAAAGACTTGAACGGAAAAGTGTTCTGTTGCAACAGAACATTGTGCCTATACAAAGACTTCAACAAAGGATCCCCTAAAATTAGTGACATCATGCCATTCACTGCAAATAAATTCAGAAATAGGTTGAGACTGAAAATACAAAAATTACTGGCGAGACTGCACCTGCCAGTGAAGAAGCTGCTGCACATTTCTAACAGAGTTAAAGAAATTGGTTAAGGAGAAAGGATGCCATATAAAGCAAGTCTTTAGTTGTGAAGAAGCCAGGCTCTTCTGGAAGAAGCTTTGCAATCAAACCTACATTCATAAAGTGTAAAAGAGGCAGGAGGGCATAAGTCATGGAAGGACAGATCGACTCTGGCACTATGTGGCAACACTGCAAGGCATGTGATAAAGCCGGTAGAAAGTATACAAAGCAACGCACTCTCAAAAATAAAAGCAAAAATTATCTTCCTTTGTTCTGGCAACATGATCAGAAAGCATGGGTTACAGCCATCAGGTGTATATTCCACCAATGCTTTATCTAAAAAATAAGGAAATACTTGAAAGAGAAAGAGTTAAAATTTAAGTTCTCATTAATAATAAATAATGCAAAGGCAAGTAAATCTCGATGAAAATCAAGCTGGGAAGGAAAGAGGGAGGGTAAATCCATACCTATTGGGGTACAATACACACTATTTGGGTGAAGGGAACACATATTACCTTGACTCAAACTGTACAAACACAAAGTCTACAAATGAAACATGTATACCCCTTAATATTCTGAAATTTTAAAAAAGAAATATGGCAGGACCTCTGTAAGTTAACTACCCAAGGGAATGTCACAAACTGGTCAACATATAGAGATGGTCAAAACAAGGAACTAGGCCTATTGTACTGATACAAACACGTGATGCATCTCCAGTCTATAAAAATTACATCACCTTAAGGGGATGGTCAACTAAGGAGATTCTATTATAATATGTATGAAGCAAATGTTAATAAAGTATCCTAAAAAAAAAAAAAAAGCGAACAATGCCCAGGCCATCTTGCATCCATTTACCATAAAAATGAAAAAACAATGAGGCTGTATTTTTACCTACAGATAACAACCTCATTGCTTTAGCCTCTTAACCAGGGCATCAATCAGTTTCTTAAGACTATATACACCCACCTGGTATTTGACCACATTTGAACAATTGATACAGCAATTGATTCAGGCCCTACTCTGTACATAAGCGGTAGAAGAATAAATTGAAAGCCATCAAGAAGTGTTGACAAATAAGGAAACAGGAGAACTTGTTGAGTCATCTACAGAAGAAGAGAAAGATGAAGAAGAAGAAACTGAAGCAGAACAGTAATGAACCTGAACAGGGACCTTTCAAGAGGAGGAAGCAGCCCTGATGGAAATAGCTAAAAATTAACAGAACAAAGTATAGAGCAGTTGAGAAAGAGAAAATTGGTATGTCAATATAGGGAAAAATTTATGTAAGAATGGAGACAAGCAGGCTGAACCACAGGTCAGATGATGCTAGCTCTGACCACCTCCTAAAAGAAGTAATTAAGATGTAAAGTAGAGATTAAGTAAGAATGTTACAGTAGGAGATAAGAATAGGTGTAACTTACAGGATAAATAAGAAGAGGTTATATGAGAGGTGCAGAGCTATTTCCACCACCTCTCTACTGATGAGCTTTGTCTTAACTTTGTAGAGTTTTTTTTGTGTGTGTGTCTTTCAATAAATCCCAAGTGTTTTAAAGTAGTGTGTCTCTTTCTATTTCATCCTGGTTGTGCTGTCCACTCATAAGAGAGGTTCCAATTGAGAGACTCTGGCCGGGGTACTCCTCTGTGTGTCTGGAAGGGTGCTTCTCAGAAGGCAGGTGGTCAGTGGCCCCATAATGTGGCAACCAAGGCTTTTCTCTGTGCTTTTTTCTAGGAGAGGCAGTTGCTGCTTTTACAGAGAGTGGTCCTAAGACATGGGTTTATACTGGCCCACCCTCGCCTGTCTTAGTCTTTGTTAGTATTGTTTGTTTTAGTATTTGTTAGTGATGTGTCTTTCAATTCTTTGACCACCCAAGAACATAGTTTAAAGTTCCAGTACACTTTCAAAACTGTTGCCAAAACTTGCCAAAGTATTTCAATCTGCACCAACATTAAAGGAAAAAGTTATAGAATACAATCCTCCAATGAGATGCAGCATTAAATAACCTGTGTGATCACCAAAGGATTACAACCTTTACAGCAACACCAGTGAATTGAGAGAGAGAGAGAACTTCCAATTTAAAAACCTTCCAAAAGGTTTTGTAAAAAAACTTTAACTCTGGAGCATTCCTATATGCTCTTGATATCTGATCATCCACATCACTGTGACTCAATTATCCAGGATCACCCAAAGCAGATGATCCTCTTTCTGATATATCATTGGAAGGTCAACATATGCTCTTGGATGAATAATGGAGTTACTTCCTGATAAACGCATCCTAAGTTGAAAATGTCGTAGGCTCAATATACATTTAACACACCCAAACCTATCGGGGTCTTGCTCCAAGGGCAGGGTCCACTGAGACCTGTGGAACTAGCAGGACCCATTCCAGAAATATAAAGTTAGGAATGATGATAAAGAAAGAAACAAAAAATACAGAATAGAATTTTCAAAGGTGGGAACTCAGGGGACCATGGCCTGTTTTGTTCCACACAGCTTTTATTGAAATCTGTCTGCCCAGGTGTTAAGCTGAGGGAGGGAACAAAGACACGGCAGTTTTTCTGCATGAGCATATCAGCTCCAATTGTCATTATTATTATCTTCAAGGATTTGAGCAGTTTTGGAACATCTGAAACTTGAGCCATGTGTGAGGGAAGCCTCTTGTCTGGAGTCACACACACAGATTCCTAGGGAGGTATTAGGCTCCACTAGCTCACTGTGGAGTAAAACACCACTGGTGTTAATCTCCTCTGAGGAATCAATGGGAGAGAGGTTTTTCCTCTCATCATCACCACAGAGGATTTTCCTCTGTGATAAGGGATGCAAGCTCTTTTACCTGTATCTCAGGACTCCAGCCTTTCCCTTGGTTTCTGCTCCAGGCAAATGCACATCTTCCCAAAGGGTATCTGCTTTGTCTGTTTAATGGGCAGGACTTGCCATAATCTCTTTTATGACCATTCTCTTCCTCAGAGTGTTCACAGACTCAGTAAGGTATTGGTGTAAGCTGTGTCCCCAATAGGCTGGAGTTTCAGGAAAGGCCAGAAACTTTTTAGATAAGAAATTTAGCAATGACTAGCTTAAAGGTAAACTAGCTGACTTTTCTTTGTTCCAACTCCTTCAGCTTACTTTTAAATTTTCTCTTTTTCTGGGGGTGCCCTCCCTTACCAAGAATGGGATCTTCAGTCCCCATTCTTCCTGAATAAACCACTGAACATCAATACCTTAGCTCTGCTCACCTTAAATGTGCTCAGAATACATACCTTAGCCTACAGTTGAGTGGAATCATCTGACAACACAGTGCCCTGCCCTGGATCAGTTGTTTACCTTCATGATGGCATGGCTGATGGTAAGCTGTGTTTCACTGAGGCTGCCAAGCATTGAAAATGAGTATTGTACCATCCAACAGAATGGGTTTGCATTTGCACCATGAAAGTAAAAAAAAATCATTAAGTCAAGTCATCATCAGAAAGTACAATCTGTAGTAGCATAATGCTGTGTCACAGTACCTATGCAACTCATCTCCCATCATCTCATCATGTAGCACTTTGTCATCTGACATCATCACAATAAGATTGAGTACAGTACGATAAGATATTTTCAGAGAAGAGAGACCCCACTTACAAAAATTTGTTTTTATTTTAAATACTTTTTACGTCAGACTGTTACAGGGATAAAATGTTTGGGTTACACAAATTGCTTTTGTACAGTTTGAGTCAAAGTTATTAGTGTGCCCACCACCCCGACAGTGTGCATTGTACAAGTTAGGTGTGAATATCACCCTCCCCTTCTACCCCCTCACACTTGCTTCCTTTCTATTGCATTTTACTTCCAAATTTGCACATAGGTGTGGATAGATTAGGTCCAGTTTAATAGTAAGTACATGAGCTATTTCTTTTTTCCATTCTTGTAGAACTTCTCTTAGAAAAATTATCTCCAGGTCCATTCAGGTTGTTTCAAAAGGTTTTAGTTCACCATTTCTCACGGCTGAGTAGTACTCCAGGGTATATATACACCACACCTTATTAATCCACCCATGTATTGATGGGCACTTGAGTTGGTTCCACATCATTGTTAATATGAATTCGTGAATTGTGCTGCAATAAGCATTCAAGTGCAAGTGTCTTTTTGATAAAATGACTTTTTAAAACTTTTATTATAGTATATTGCTATAATTCTTCTGTTTTATCATAAGTTATCATTAGTTGTTATTAATCTTTTAGTGTGCCTAATTTATCAATTAAACATTATCATAGGTAAGTATGTACAAGAAAAAAAAACATAGTATGTGCAGGATTCAGTACTGTACACAGTTCCAGGCATCTGCTCAGAGTCTTGGAGCATATCTCTCCCAGAGAAGTGGGGTCTACTGTGGGATTTGCAGTTTCTGCTTCTTTTGCTATACTTGGGCTTGTAAACTTTAAACTATAGTAGGTAGAAGAGATAGTGTGACTAAATTCAACAATTCTATCAATTTGTTTAACTTTCTCTGAATAAAATCATAAGAACTAATGATTCTTATGATTACTTAAAAACATATCCATTTCATAATCAAACAAAAATGTTGACTCTGATAAATGTCTGTCTTTCTTCATAATTCTTCAATGTCTCCTCCAAAGCTATGATTTCTTTCTTGTAATTCTTCCAGAAATGAAATCCATCCACTATGTAGTTTGAGGAAACTGATGAGTACTCATTAAAGTTCCTTGAAAACAAAGTGAGGTTGACAAAAATTAAAAGAATATAAGTTTTCAGAGAACTTTAAATTGGAACCTATACTGTTAGGTCATGAGAATAAGCTAACACACATTTTGTGGATCAGTTGAAATTCAGAGACGAGAAAGGACTTGTGAATCACATGGTCTGTTAGGGACAGAGTAGAGTCACATGGCCTGTTAGAGACAAACTGGAGTACCAAGTCTACAGGCTTCCCTCTGTACTTCTGGGCTGAAGGTCACCATGGCCCCTAGAACTGGACGTGATAGTAAGTGAACAACGTGGATGATGCTACTTCTGCCATGCCTCATCCTTCTTAAGAGAAATTCATCCAGATAAACAAGACAGTCGTAGATGTGAGTTTTCTGTAATACATTTTCTTTATCACATTTAATGCTAAAGATATAATGCTAAATTAAATATGACAATTTAAAAATTAACTGTTTACTTCAACATGACAAAGTGATTTTAATATCTCATACTAGTCATATCTAATACTCTCCTTCCCTATCTTCTTTGAGTAAAAGTCCATGTATGAGGGCAGTGCCTGTGGCTCAGTGAGTAGGGTGCCAGCCCCATATACCAAGGTTGGAGGGTTCAAACGTGGTTCCGGCCAAACTGCAACAAAAAAATAGCCAGGTGTTGTGGTAGATGCCTGTAGTCCCAGCTACTCAGGAGGCTGAGGCAAGAGGCTCGCCTAAGCCCAAGAGCTGGAGGTTGCTGTGAGCTGTGATGCCACTGCACTCTACTAAGGATGACAAAGTGAGACTCTGTCTCAAAAAAAAAAAATGTCTTATTTATGAAGAAGAAAGCAACTCCTATTAATACTTCTTTCTTTGGGTAATGAGATTAAAGGGTAATCTTATTTCTTATATATATGTTTGCATTTTTCAAGTTTTCTGCAGTGAGGATGTATTATTTTTATTCAAACATTAATTTAAAAAGAGAAAAGGAACTATCCTTTAAAGCACAATTTTGATAGGATCATATATTAGTTTCCTGTTGCTGAAACTACCTTAAGTGTAGTGGCTTAAAAAATCACAACTTATTATCTTAAAGTTCTGGAGGTTAAAAATCTGAATGAATTGTCAGGGTCTTGGTATTTCTGTGAGCTCTAAAGGAGAATTAATTTTCTTACCAATTCTAGTCTTTATGGGCCACCCGTATTCCTTCACTCATGGTTGTTTTCTTCATCTTCAAAGCCAGAACTGAATCATCTTCAAGTCTCTCTCTCTCCTTCCTTATCACATCTCCTTCTCTCACTCTCTTTCACCTCCTTATAATCACCCTGCTGATCACTTTGGGTCCACTTGGATAAATGATGGTAAGATTTTTATTTCCAGATTCTGAACATAACCATATATGTCAAGTTCCCTTTGCCAGAGAAAGTAACATATTTATAAGTTCCAGGGATCAATCAGGATGTAAACATCCTTTGGGGCCATTAATTCAGCCTACAATAGACTTCTTTGATCAAGCCTTTCTGATTTCTTCCAAATATTCTCAATCTTTACTTCATTTACTACCCCATGTCTGCCAACCAAAGCATTTTTTATGTCTCTATGGAGGAATATATATCCTATATACTATCATATCCAGCAACATGCTTGACTTCTTCCCCTCTGAACTTTAAACACTAATATTACTATTATTTTTCTTTTTCTCTAAGATTCTGTCTTTTTTAATTCAACTATCAAATATGAATTGAGCCCCTACATGGCTTCAGGCTCTATTCATGCTCTAAAGACAGAGTAGTGAACATCACAGATGAAGACCCTGCCTCAGGGAACTTTCATAAGGATGAGGACACTGAAATAAACCTGAAGATGAAAATATAAGAAAAATAATGAGAGGGCTTCCTAAATGCTGGGAGAAAAATAGGCAGGATGCCACAATAGACAGTGATGGAGAGACGATGATAACAGCATCAGTGCAGCTTCCGGGCTACATCAAGATGATTCAAGGACTGCTTTGCTTATCAGGGGTGTCAGATATTGTGAAAAGGACGTGTGGACCTTTGTCTTGCTCATCAGCTTTCACTAGTGTTCATGTATTTAACGTGTGGCCAAAGACAACTCTTATTCTTCCCATGTGTGTCAGAAAAGAAAAGAGATTAGACACTCCTGTAAGCAGTGGAAGCTGATCCCTAAAATGAGACAGTAGAGTCAGTAAAACCAAACCAGTCTGAAGAAGCACTGAGGATCAAGACTGCTGTGTAATAGAACCAGAAACAACCCAGGATTCCTTAGTGGCTGGAGTACTGATTTGAGACTAGGAAAAAATAACAGACATAATAATCAGCATCTGTTTCCTTGCCTTTAATATTAGGATATTGAATTATAAAATCAGATACCCTATTAATGTTTGATGAATATGTAGGAAACTTTATTTTACATAGTTTTACATCTGCTGTCCTTTGGGGTATGGAAAGTCGAAAGTGTTTGGCACTAACAGAATTATTTAGTAGCTCCTGTTTGCGCATGACTGCTAAATGTGAAGCCAGCAGAGGGTTTCATTCCAGGAATCATCAAATAGACCAACTGACTGAAAAATAATTACAAGTTTATTATGGCCATCTAAGTCCACATTATTGTCAGGTCTGAAATGATGCTTTTTTCCTCCTAATAGAAGTGCAAGCAGCCCAAAGTTTATTGCTGTGACTCAGACATGCTGTCCACAGGTACATTCCTCCTGTTGCCACCTCTCAATACTGGGAAATTGTCTAACACTGCTGACCTCAATATGGTTTGGATTCTATTCAATACTCAGGGAAACATTATAGATCATTCTTATTTGATCATAACGAGGCAGCTCAGCCCTATTTTATAATGGTCATAAGTAAAAGTAAATAACCAATTTTGCCTGAATGAAATAAAATCAATACTTCTCTTTTGCAATATGCTTCTCAGGAAGAAAATCCACAAATTTGTCTCATTTCTAAAGGTCTGATGGCAAATAACTTGTAGGTATAATTTTTTTTTTCCATTCAGTATGAAATGGGCCAACATACACTATCCAGATTTTGCATGTGCCCAACAAGCTCATAGTGGCTCAACTTAAAGTAATTTTTACGGATGATTACGACGGATATATATCCTCGTGCCCCTTAGAATAACGCAATCTAATTCTTTTTTGTGACCAAGCGTAACATAAAATGAGATTTACTGTGTGCCTGTAATATCTATTAGGCTCTGTGGAGATGGAGGTCGGGTGAGTTACCTGCTTATTCAGTAAGACGTTATCACTGAGAGCATTCTGACACTTATGCTAAATGCAGTTACAGCAGCATGCACTACAAAAGTCATTCCTGGTTTTTTGTTTGGTTTCTTTTTTTCTCTTTTTAAAAACTCCCAAGTTTATGGTAGTAGTCATCAGGAAAAAGTACAAACTTTTCTCTTATAGGTATTCACAATTTTTCTGTTTCCTTTGTGAATTTCTTTTTTTATTTTATTAAATCATAGCAGTGTACATTAATACTATCATGGGGTACAGTGTACTGTTTCTATATACAATTTGAAATACTTTCATTCAACTTTAACATAGCCTTTGTGAATTTCTAATTAAGGTTCTCAGACAATGCAAAGAACATAAATATAATTGAGGACTTAACTGGTAAGGAATAGGTAAGTATTATAGCAATGAAGTTCATAAACTTTTAGGAGTTAAAATCCTATCTGTTCTACCCAATGATTTGGTAAATATAAAAGTAAAGAAAAATAAATGAAGTTTCAAATATATATATATATATATTTTTTTTTTTTTTTTTTAAAGCAGAGTCTCACTCTGCTGCCCAGCTCAGAGAGCCGTGGCATCATTACATCATTTTAGCTCATAGCAGTCTCAATCTCCTGGGTTCAAGAGATCTTGGTGACTCAGCCTCCCAAGTGACTGGGACTACAGACACCTGCTACCACTCCAAGTAATTTTTTATTTTAGTAGCTACAGGGTCTCATTCTTGCTCAGGCTGGTCTCAAACACCTGAACTCAAGGGATCTTTCCACCTCAGCTTCCCAGAGTGTTAGGATTATAGGCTTGAACAACTGAGTCTGGCCACTCAAATATTTTCACTTTTTATAATTTTTTTGAAACAACTAAACAAATATAGGAATGCTGGCATGTTGCACAATAATCAAAAGAAAGGTCTGTGGCCAATAAAATGTAGAATTTCATTTGTTAGGGCATTTTTGCTCATTTTGTTTGTTTCACTTTGTTTTTATTTCTTATTTGCTGATTATGTAATAATATGGAATAGTATGGGAATAAATATACAAAGGCAAAAGAATTTTTGTTGCAAACGTGTTATGAGGTGATGGGCTGGGGTTAGGTCTAAGAGTCAAGGATGTTCCTTCTAATTAGTCATAACAGCAGAATTTTCCACTTCCCAGTTTTACCTACTGCACATCATGAAGTTGATTGTTCAAAAATATTATTAGCATTTAATACCATGTAGGTGAAAATTAATTAATGTAAAAGCAGCACCACACCCATGAGACTTCTGAAACCTTATCTTCCTCAATGTTAAACCTGGGTGCAACTATTTTGAAAATCACTCTACGTGTATAATTGTGAAAGGAGATATATAATACGGTCAGTCTGACTCAAAGACGGCGCATCCCTCCCATCTACAGGGACGTCCTTTTAGGTCCATCCCATGGAGACTAAAAAGGTGAGGCTGATATTTTCCTCCTCCTCATATGTACACAGCCATCAAATCACACCCGTCCCAGGGTAGAGTAGAATATAAAGATCTGCTCAGTTGCCACTCTAGAAAAAGAACATTTTTACTTATTTATTTAAGACAGAGTCTCATTCTGTCACCCCTGGTAGAGTGAGGTGGCATCACAGCTCACCACAACCTTGAACTCTTGAGCTCAAGCGATTTTCTTGCCTCAGCTTCCAAGTAGCTGGGACTACAGGCGCCTACCACAACACTTGGTTGTTTTTTAGACAAGGTCGTGCTCTGGCTCAAGTTGTTTTCCTGAACCTGTGAGCTCAGGAAATCCATCTGCCTGGAAAAGAACATTTTGAAAGGAAATGCAGAGCACCTTCCTGGGCTCTGACAACAGCACTGAGTGGGAGGTTGGAATCCTGAATTTTAATCCTGGCTCTCTCCTTATCTCTAGTGATGCTGGCCAATTTAATCTCCCTTATCTCAGGGTCCTATTATAATAGAAAGGGGTTGGACTAGACACTCCTCAAGCTTTCTTTTAAAGTCCTGGTAAATATCAGGTGTCAGTGCTCCTGAGTGAAAAACTTTTTTCTTCTTCCCTTCACCATGAGGCTTATTTCATATAAATGACTCAGAGCCGCAAAACCCGTCATCGCTTGCCAGCTGAGTGTTCGTAACTGACCTCCATTTTACACTGCCTGTGTCTGTATGGCTGACTGGATTGACTATGCACAAGTCAGCCTCTGAGCAATTCATCTTATCTTTGCAAGTTGCCAACAATTCAGTGGTTAAGACAACTGGAGGAACCTGAGCGTGAAATGGCCACTCCCTGGCTCCACTCTGGCACAAAATCAGCCTTTTGTTGTTAGACACAGCTGGGCCTCATCTTTTCAGTCTTTAGCTCAGAAATTTAGCGTTCTTAGGCTTTGTTTAGTGTAGATGACACAGTACCACTGCCAGGGACAGGTGGCCCAGTCATTTCCCCTCCTGCAGAAGAGCCCAAATGTAGCCAGAGAATAGACGGTCCTGAGGAGGCTGCCCACACTTGTCCCATCACTACCTAAGCAGATGCCCTTCTCCCCTCCCAGAAAAGCCAAGTCAGTATGAGAAAGGCCCAGGTGACAAGTCTGACAGCTGAAAGAAACCATGAAAAATGGAGAAAATCGTAACCATATTTTAATACTTTAGTGTTCATAAGTTTCTACTTAATAAAAAGACACGATTGTTTCTACCAATGATTGAAGTTAATACCATTGGCCTAAAAGTAAGAGTCATGAAACAATTCATCTTTATTCTAACACTGCTGTACATTTGTATGAAGCTGTACATCTTTAAGTGTGTTTTTGTAAAAAGTGATCCTTACTAATGGAGATAGCTGTTCTTATAACTTGTATAGTTTGCTGTCCTACTCATTCTGGGTACAAGCAAAAAAAGACTCAGAATAAGATCTGAAGATCACATATTGTCAAATGATGGCCATAAAGTGCTGATTCCAAGGCTGGTACCTTTGCAATTGCATATAGAAGGAAAACTCAAAATACCCACAGGACAATCAGAGTCCATGTTAGAGTTTAAAACCCAAGAATCAGGAATCTAAGGAAATGGAACACAGAGGCCACTGAGAATTAAGAGCTCCAGCTCCAAATGGTAGCTGCAAAGAGCAGAATGAGATCACCCAGGGCATAGAGTTTCTATCACCAAACCCTACCTTTAAGTCTTTTTTAACCCCTGACTTGAAGATTTCCATCAGCACTTTAAAACAATTCCCATTCTACATAGAATATCCTGCTTTAGAAAATTACAGAATGCCCTTTTTCTCCCTCTAAATTAACTCTACATGACTAGGACCCTCAACACCTAACTGCTTTGCTAGTAAGAGACCAATGAAACATGCTTGTAGACATAGATTTTAATATTTACACAAAGCCAGTTTTTACTCTTTAAATAAATCAAAAATATCTTTGTTCTCTACAAACAGTGGGCAAGTAGGCATTTAGGAAACATATGGTATTTGGGCTGGCACCCCAACTCTGAAACAAGCTACTTACAACTGCAGTATGCACAGAGCCTGTGTTAGCCCACTGAAAGTCACATTGTGGAACCTGATTACAGCTTGAAATATGTTGTCTGAATCCCCAACATCACTCATTTCAAGGAAAAAGAATGACAGGCAAATGGACCTGACCAAAATAAATCGCTGAGTGCATCCAGTGACGCTCACGTTAAAAAAAAAAAAATCTATTCTCACCATATGAAAGCAAATCCATGTCTGGATAGAAGCATGTCACTCCTTACTTCTGTAAGAGGAAATCTAATTTAAAATACAGCCCGCTTTTCATTGAACAAGAAAGCAAACTTTGGTAATGGAAGCATCCTGTCTTATTCACATGACTGCTCTTTGGATTTTGAGAGATGGATTTGTGTTTTTCTGTTCTAGATATCAGAATTAAAACTAAAAGTGCCCAGGCACACTGCCCCCAACAGACATCCAGTATGCTATGGGTCACCCAAGGTCACACTTCCAAATACTCAGACCTCTGTAGAATTCCCTGCATCCTTTGTTTCCCAGGTTTGGCTGCATATATTTTGTCAAGAATTCCAATCTTTTTATCATGATCTGATAAATTGGTGCCACAAGAATAATTTTTTCCCTTAACGTATATACAATTTCCTGAGGATACATCCATGTCATACTGAAAAGGCTGATAGATGGGTTCAAATATGTGCATCAATAGTTGCCTTTTTAATTCATAAGACAAATATATTAAATGACTTCTTTGGAAATTACTTAGACTAGGGGGTTTGACTTTGGGAAAATATAGCCTTCATTTTAAAAGGGATTTGCTACAAATCCTAGAATATGGAAGTGTGCACTGGTGGAGGCTCCCCTGATCTATTTCTGAAGTGCTGAGGAGATCATTTTGGGGGATGGTGCAGACAATAACTGGATTTTAAGTCCTGATATATAGAACCTAGAGTTCCAATGACTACACCAGGAATTTCATAACATTCGCACTTAAATTTCCCTTAAGATATATTTAAACACTGTGTAAATGGTAACAAGAACCTTATACTCACAACTGCTGTTTTCTCATGAAAAATTTATTGCCTTCATGTTTCACCTATTCTGTTCCAACATTTTTTTTATTTTCCTGAAAGGACAACATCCAAACTCTCCAAGTCATAAATAAAATCTCCAAAGCCTTCCATGACCAGGCAGGCTGTTAAAATAACAAGATGCGGACGTGTGTGTTTACACTGGGCAAGAGCGGGCTGGTGGGGGGCAGTGGGCATTATTCAACCCCCTGCCCCACCATTGCTGTGCTTACCTCTGGTGTGGCTTGTTTTCTCCTGCTGTGTGAGGAGAGAGCAATTTCTTCATGTTTATAGCCCATGCAAAGGAAAATATTTCCATGTACCTCATAGACCAGTGAGCTGGGGTTTTCTGAAAGGAGTAAAGCCATGAGGGATGGAGAATTCTGTGAGTGACGGGCTTTGTACCCCTTGTCTAAGTGGAGGCCAGACTCTGATAGGTACAGCCAGGCAGCCAGGGGTCTATGAGTTAGCAAAAGATTTTTGCCTTGGAGCAAATCCAGACTGGTTTCTATGTAATTTTTCATCTGAACCTCTACTGGCATCCCCATCTGGACCTCCCTCAAGTCTCCCCTCTACCTACTGTCTTCCTTCAAGGACTGACTCAGACCCTACATTATCTCGTAACATCCCTGCTGGACTGCATGGCCAGCAATCCAATCTTGATGAAAATGCTGTAGTGAGTGTTGAAGGCCAGGGAATGAAGGTGGTGCTAAAACTGGTAAAAAACAGGGCTTGTCCCTGCACCATGAATATATGATCCCAAGACTACTCAATTTCCATTCATGATCCTAACTTTCAACAAAATAAAAAGTGGTTATTTCTATTTGAATTTTTTTTTAAAGATGGAGAGAGAGCTTAAATGAAATAACTGAGATTTGAGACTCTAAAATAGATCTGCAATTATCCATTTGGGTGGGCGAAATGGTAACAAAGTCCTATTTTAGGTCCAGAAAGCCCTGATGGTGTCAAAGGATAGCAGCAGGGAAAGCTGGAGAGAGGAGCACTGTGATGGGGAGGGATGAAAAAGGAGGGAGAAATAAAAGAGAGAAAGAAGGAAAGGCCTGGAGCGTACCCGGTCCTCAGCATTGGATAGTACACTGTGTCTTCCAGGAAGGTTTTCAGGCATTCTGATTATGGGAACAGGAGCTATACCCAGCACTGGTTTGTTTTATAAAATACATTACTATTTTATGCTACATTTGTGGAAGCTGAGGTTCAGAATGATGGCAATTTGTCAAAGGTAACACATTTACTAAGGAGAAATGACATTCTAACCCAAGATTTAAGCCCTTGGTATCCAGACTCTAAACTCAGTGCTTTCTCTAGTAGACAAAATCTTTTTACAACCCTGCAGCGTGGTGTCCTGCTTTCAATATCCACAAGTGCTCACAGATGCCTCTGAAAGCCTAAACAATGAAAACGGGAAACAAAATCCATATGTGGTTTCTTCTGTTGTCCCTGAGTTTGGATGACACAAAGGCAATTAGGTCTAATTTTCCACCTTCGTCCTGATAACATGTGCAGAGCCAGGAGCCCCTTGCTTTGCCTGTCACTGCTTTGTGTTTCTGCGTGCTTTCAGCAGAGAGCATCTGTGCTTACCAGACCCAGCCAGGGCCTGCACTGGAAACCCCACAGTACAGCAGCAAAGGTCACACATGGCCTCTGGCTCGCCACCATAAGAACCAGGAGGAAAGCTGTTCTCAGATATTTTCCTACCCAATTGAGCAAATCCAGCCATGTTAGGTCAAATGATGCAAAATGTGATCCCCCAGAACCGGGCAATTAAGAACTAAATGATTTTTTTATTACACATTGCCTAAATACTTGATGAGTTTTTTGTTTATTTGTTTTTCCCCATAATGCTGTAGTGATAACGTAACGAAGACACGTCACTGAGGCACAACTCTGCTAATGTTCCCCCAGACCCACCAAAAAGAAAAATATTCTCCATTTTCCACGTTTTTCCATTCTCCAGTCTATTTCAATTGTCAGTCTCACTCAGAAGTCATCTGCTCCCCTGCAGTCAACAAATTGTATCATCTCGGTTCCTCCTTGAGTAGACTCAGGCTCCCTCCTTCTGGCCAGGCTATAGAAGAGAAATGAAGTGGATAGCCATTGTTCCCACAGTTTTGTCTCTGTCTCTTCCAGCTTTGTGGCCAGCCTTCAGAGCAGCCCCTCTTTAACCCCCAGTCACTGTCCTCCAAGCCCTGGCACTGATTCGTTGCACAGGTACTTCCCTGCAGCCGTCCTGCTCAGCTAGCAGAGCGCCCGTGCCGGTTATACTCTGGTGTCTTGGATCAACCTCCTTTGTTTCCCACCCTTGCTTTCCAGGTCCACATTACCAAAGATCTTCCTTTTCCCCTCACTTCAAGCTGCTTCCTTTATTCCATCCAGAGCAGTAAACACTAGGCTGAAAATTTAGCAAAACTTTTTAAAGCTTTGGGGATGGGATAAGGGAGATACAATGCCAGGAAAAAGAAACTAATTGGACCTCTGTGAACACTATTTCCAAGTCCATGGCCATGGTTCTCTCTACCACAGCCTTCCCCCTGCCCTGCTCCCTGGCCCTCCTTTTACCAACCATGTAATTTGGTATTTTATATATGTGTGATTAGTATGTGTGTATGTGGCTTCAACAGATGGAAGCACGTTCACCGTCTCTTTACCCGCCCCTCCACTCTCCGTATAGTTCCTCAAACCTCCTTTGATTCTAACACGGAGGAAAATCCCTCTTTCCCATCCGACTTTCTTCAGTCTGCGTCAAGAACGTCCTAGCATTGCTTCCTCTGAGATGTCACCCTGCTCCAATGATGACCACTGTTATAAAACAGTTATAAAAATATAAAGAGAGTATTAATGTCTCATTTTCTAGACCATCTCCATTCCAGAGAACTTGTCCAGAACCAAAAGCCCCATCTGAATTATCTTCCCAAATAAGCTCAAATATGAATGGAGAAACAAACCTACGGGGTGCCTTTCAATAACATCTTGTCCCTGAAATATCTCTTTGATCATAACTTTTTCCACAAACACTCCATTCTGCATTCGTATTCTCTAGAGTTGTGTCTCTGAAGCTTATCTCCTGGCCTAAATCAACAATTTATCCCTGGTATTTAATGGAATAGGATTACGTCCAGTTGCCAGATTTATAATAATCACATGATTATCTTGCAGATAGCAATATTTAGTGTGCATCTCTACCCAAGACTGCTCTAACAATCAAATTATGTATTTTTGAAGGATTTCATTAATAATTTTAGTGGGTTCTTCCATAAGTCACTCAGAAATATAAAATAATTCAACAAGTAGTGGGACTTTGTTACTCACTGATACTATAATAGGTCAGACACAAAGATGAATATGGCTTTATCTCACATTCTTTACTAGTAAGGTATCTGGCCATGCAGAGCACAAATCTGGAAAACACAAATACCAATCACAAAAAAAAAAGCTCCATAGAAACTGCAGGAAAAGAAGACGAACATACTTAAAGAGCAAATAAGCTTCACCCTGGATGTAACATTTAACTGGTTGTAAAAGATAAACAGGATTTAGATGGGAAGTGCTGAGGGCCAAAGGCCAGGAGTGGAGGTAAGAAGGGTCAAGGGAAAGAAATGTCTCAGGTGAAGAGAACAAAGGAAGCAAAAATTTATTAATGTAGCCATTAATTCTAAGAATCAGGAAATTGGTGTCTGGGTAGGGATAGGCATGTCATATTTTCAGTACTGCAAATCAGAGGAGGCATCCCTGGTTTCTTCAGCCAGCGGATTTAGACCAATTCACAAAGGGAAGTCCTTTCCAGAAGAGGGAGAGCCAATTGCTTTTACTGTCAAAATGCAGCTTTTCAAGCGGCAGTAGCCAGCATCTGAGATTAAATGAGAAACAAATATTGTTCTCATTCCAAACAAAAGATGTGTCCCATGCCATAGGCTCTGGAATTACCGCTCTAAAAATAATGGGATATTTTGCAAAACATGTGCCTACAATGTAGTAAAAAAAAAGAAAGAAAGAAACCCAGACCAGCAGTCATCCCAATGTTAGCTGATCCTCTCCAGCTCTGGCTACCATGCGCATCTGATGACCTCATTAGTTTTCTCCGAGGGAGGAAGGAGCACAGACAGATGTCCTCGGCCATGTGACTGGGTGAAGATAAATAGTCAGGATGCAGCTGTGTAGACAGCTGTCCAAACCGATTAAAAAATAGATCTATCCCTTCCCCTCAGTTCCTCGAAAGATTCTGGGATTATCACAATTTATACACCAGCCCCAACTATGTCTCCTGCATAATAATACAATTTACCACTTTCCTGGCACTGAAAAAATAATTTCAAAGCCTGCTGCAAATGTAAGTTTAATTTTATGGTCTTTCAGGAAGGTAAGTAGAAATTCCTAACTGTGAAGATATACAAATGGATTGAAGTACTGCCCCCCATTTAATTAATTAAATCTCTGAACAACATGGTGGGATGTGTGATGCTTGATTCCATAATTTCCTTTGGAGAGATGCAGCCACAGAGACCTAGAAACAAATCGCTCACTGTAGGCCCAGTACTCTGCATAGCGAAGGGAATTAGGCAGCTTCATGTTGTGGGCATGATACACCTATCTGTGACCTCGCAATCCTAAATATGAACCCAATAGACAAAAAAAAAAAAAAAAAATTCATTCATGGGAGAATTGACAGACTGCTAGATAGGCTTACAATGAAATTCTAGTCAACAATGAAAATGAACAGTTTCCTGTTTCCACCAGACTTCAGATGAGATCCGTGAAGCTGAGGTATGAAAAGATCCTCATTTTGTATTAAGTTACAGTCAGGTAGGTTTGTGCTGCCAGCTGGGCTTGGCCACTTATCACACACTCTCAGTGGGAGCTCAAACCTTTACAACAGGGACCATGAGAATTATTCTCTGCAGGAGTCACCTGCAATTTTTTTATTGCTGTTTCCACTTTGCTAAATGTAATATTTTCCTGACATTTTTTTTCTCACATGTAGAAATGTTTCTTTATGGAAGAGAAGGGAGTCATGTGGTCAGGCATCCACAAGATGCCTGAATGATTTATGAATTTTTGGGGGGTTTCTATGTATATGATCAGTCACCTGAGAGCACCAATAATTTGATTTTATCATAATGAAAACAAAAATAGTTTATAGTTACAAGATTCTCACCCAAAACAATTATCATAAAAGGGAACAAATAAAGAAACTGACTTTTGAAACAATAACGTTCTGGTTACAAAGTAAATACTCTTATAAATGGCAATTTGCTAAATTGAAACAACAAAATAATTTGGCCTTGATAATAAAATAATGAAAAAATCTTAATAATTGAGTAAATATTTAAATTAATAAGAAACATATATATATATATTTTTACTTCAGGAACTCATCAGTAACAAAGCATTATTCATGTAAGTGTAAGAATCACAGGTAAGGAGTCAGTCATAATTTTTATTGTAAGTATTATGGGGTGGTATAACCTATCACTTTAAACTAAAAGGATCTGGACTTCCTTTCCAGCTTTGCTCCCAGCTAGTCTGTGACCTTACAGAAGTTGTTTTATTTCCAGGGATATTGACCAATCAATACCTATGTTCCTTTCCCATGTAAAAATTCTATTGATTGATAAATATTCAGAAAATGCTATTTTGGTTGAACGTAAAGAAGTATTTTGTGTGATTCCTATACCAAAACTAACAGTGATAATTCCTATGATAATAATAACCTACACTAAATATTGTTTCTCAAAATTCCTTTTCATATTCCACAGTTTATTAATCCTTTCATACCATGGAATATGAGTCAGCCATAAAAAAATGAATATTTTACATCTTTTGTATTAACCTGGATAGAGATGGAGATTATTCTTCTTAGTAAAGTTCACAAGAATGGAAAAGCAAATATCCAATGTACTCAATACTAATATGAAGCCAGCAGACAAAGTAATACATACCCACACAAGAGAAAGGCTTGATTTAATTCAAGTTGAAGGAGGGGAAGGGGGAGGGGAGATGGATGTGCTCCCACATAATGGGCACAATGTAAGGGTATATGGCCCACCTCTTGGGTGTGGAACTCAACTACAAGAAGGACCTTATCTAACAAGTACAAACATTGTAATCATTTGTACCCTCATATTAGTTGGAAATTTAAAAAAATGCCTTTTCAGGGCAGTGCCTGTGGCTCAAAGGAGTAGGGTGCTGGCCTCATATACCGGAGGTGGTGGTTTCAAACCCAGGCCCAGCCAAAAAAAAAAAAAAAAACTGCAATAAATAAATAAATAAATAAGAAACCCATTTGTTTAAAAAAAAAATGCCTTTTCAACCATGACCCTTCTTGAATCCTGACCATAACCCTATACACAGGTATGTCAGGGACTATGCAGATAATGCAACTAAAACTTAAATTTGGAAACTGACTTAACAAAGGCCTGCAGTGATGTATTAACAAAGCAGAAATAATATTCAGTTTGGTGTAATAAAATGCTATCAGTACCTAAGATGACATAAAAATATCATGTACAAATGTTTGCGCTTGAAAAGGTTACAAGAACTCTTTCAGGGTCCTGGGACTAGGGAAACAGTGATTAAAAGGAAACCAAAGGGGCATGTGGCAGGTTATGTGTCCTGGGTTGATATCCCACGTATGAAGAAACAAGGACAGATCATAGGCTCTGGATGAGTAAAAATGTATGCGGATGTACTTCTAGTAGTTAGATTAGAACCGGTGGCTCACATTTATAATCTGAGCACTCTGAGAGGCCAACATAGGAGGATCACTGAGGTCAGTAGTTCCAGACCAACAAGGGCAACATAGCAAGACCCTGTCTTTACAAAAATTAATTTTAAAATATCAGCCAGGAATGTAGTCATGGCGACTTGGGAGGGTGAGGCAAGATGACTGCTTAAGCCACAAGTTTGAGATTATGGTGAGCTATAGTTATGCCACCATCATCCAGCCTGGGTGATAGAGCAAGACCCTATCTCTAAAATAAAAACAATAACAAATAAATAGGCTATATTAAACCAAGATGTACTGAGTTTCAAGGATGAATTTGGCTAAGAGCATGGCAAAAATATTAACTTAGAGTACCAACATTTGTATATGTCTAGGAGGCACAGAGAATGACTCTTTGGATAGAAACTCAAGATCTGAAGATTATCCTAACTCCTAGATACACAAAGAGCAAGCTGCCAGGCACTGAAGATGACAGTGGGAGCTGGTGGAATTCTTCTCCACTGCAAAGAAGGTGGCACCTGCTGCCCCATCAGAGACATCACATAGGTCCTTGAATAAACCTATCCAGATGGCCAGAGTTAATGCCTCCAGAGTACTGCCAGGAATCTCAATGATTATGCTAAATGTTATAGAGTCTTAGTTATGGTGACCAGATTTTAACATTAGTAAAGTGGGACACCAGTGACGAGGGTGGGGGGTAGGGGTGGGGGCTATTGGCTGAGCTGTTTATGGTTAGGGACCCTCTAAGTAGCCCTGGGGGGGGGCCTACTTGTTTGTTCTAGACAGTTTGGCTCCTTCTGAGCTAATTGTCCTTGCCTAGAAGCAAGGGAGGGAGCCAGTATCCTTCTGATACCAATTCCACTTGGGTGACCTTGCCCAGGAGGAGAGTAGGGAGTTTACATTAGCCTTTTCATTTCCAAATGAAGTTACATTAACCTCTTCATTCCCAAATGGAGTTACATTAACCTTTTCAGCAGCTGGAACCACATATTCCCTCCCCATTCTCCTGCCTTTCCCTAACTTACCGTGCATTCTTTCAAAAAATTGGGACTTTTTAAAAACACTGCAGGACACGGGACAAATTGTTAAAAATCAGGACTGTCCCACCCAAAGTGGGACATCTGGTCACCTTACTAGTATTGTCCAAGAGGGGACCTGAAGGCCAAACACACACTCTCACAATCCACTCTCAATTATCCAGACTTCCTCATGCTTCCACATCTTTCCAGTTGAGGCACTATCAATTTTCCTTTTCGGTTAACATTTTCTTCTAGAATACAAAGTCATTTCGACAGAAGTTTGTAGTAAACTGATAACTCTCTGGAGAATGTTCGTGTATGTGGCAAATGTGACTTTGCAGAAGTGAAAGATCTTGAGACAGGGAGAACATCCTTGATTCTCTAGGTGGGATATAAATACAGCCACAAGCGTCTTTTTGCAGTGGATGGAGATTTGACACTAGAAAAGAAAACAATGTGACCAGTGGGGCAGGATGCTGTGCTCCTGCCTCTGAACACTGAGAAAGGTGTCACAAGCCACAGGGTGAGAGAAACTGGAAATGTCAAGATTAGTCCTCTCCTCAGCTCCAGAGGAAGCTCAGCCCTGTCGACACACTGGTTTGAGCCCAGCATAACTGAATGTAGACTTCTGGTCACAGAACTGTAAGAGAGTAAACGTGTGCCATTTCAGTCACCTCATTTCTGCTAATTTGTTAAAGTAACAATAAGAAACTAATACAAAGTCTAAGTAATTAATAAGGTTAATTTGGTAAAGAGCAAAAAAAAAAAAAATGCATCTAATGTACCTCAAAACTAAACAGATAACGCTTTGGATGGTTGACACCCCAGGGGTCACCTTCGTCACTCTCAACCACTTTCATTAGACTCTGTTAGTTAATCTTTTATTCATGTCATTCCCCCAGCTTGTGCTGGTCCATCTATTCAGTATGTGCATATTCCATATATATCACAAGAACCACCTTCTCAGGGTCTCCTTTTCCAGAAAAAAAAAAAAAAGAAACATTGCAAAACTTGGAACCTCCATCCTTAAAAACAGAAACTGCCTAGATTTGGTTTGTTTACCTTGGAATGCACACTGCATACTATTGTACATAGGGGTGTTTCATAAATATTTGTTGAGTTATTCAGTGATTGATTAACCATTCTGAATAAGCATGGAACCAATCTAACTATAACATGATAAAATAAATGAGTTGGTCTTTCATTTGTAGAGAGAAATAAGACCCTCTTTAACCAGCTTGGGAGCAGACAAAAGAGATTAATTTGTGCCCAAAAGGAAAATAGGCCTGCAGACCCACAGAATCCTCTGAATTCATGATGTAGAATTAAAACCTCTCAGGGGCACGGCCCTGAGTGGGTGATTTTGAAAAGATAGTGATAAACTCAGAGGAAAATAACTGTTGCCGCTGGTGACAGACAGCCATTCGGTACTAACTCTTCTAGCAAAACTAGTTACGTTTGGAGAGTAAATTGTGTGTGAACAGCAATCTAAATCAACACCAGCTTAGGGAAAAAAATGAAGAATATCACAATCTCAGTTTTAAAAGACCAATTCTCTTAGAATCAGGAGAAATTACTATGACAGAATATGATCAAAAAACCCCAACTTATACAATGATCAAAAGGAGTCATATTTCTACTCAATTTCACTCTAACTAAAAGGAATATTTCCAGCAGACTAAAATCCAATCTTTAGTTTGAGTCCCAGCATATGCTTTTCCGTTGTTTCTTCAGTTTAGTACTTTTGAATGAGCCCCACTTTGGGGAACCTCTTCTAACATATAATTTGTTTTGAATTTTACACATTTCTGCAAAAACTGTAAGTAAAGAAACACATTCGGTATTTTGCAAGCTATTTAGCCTAAAGGAAATTTGCTGGCCTTGGTAAGTAAGAATTGTTCTCTCAGAGGAAAATGTGAAACATAGAGGTTCTATTTTAATTGAGGAATCTCTTTTTTTTTTATTTTATTAAGTCATAAACACATAGATCATATAGACATTGATGCCTTTATGGGGTACAATGTGCTGATTTTGTATAGTTATGAATGCCTACATCAAACTAGTTAATACAGCCTTTACCTCATTTACTTAATTATCGTGTTATGACCTTTATACTCTATACTTAATAGATTTGACAAGTACCCTTGCAATATGAACCACAGGAATGGTCCCACCGTTTACCCTCCTTCCATCACATCTCCCCCCTTCCTCTCTGATCCCCCTTCTCTTCTCTCCTTCATCTTGGGCTATAGTTGTGATTTATCTTTCTTATGAAAGTGTGAGTAATTATAAAGGGGTTTCACAATTGTACTGGGTACACTGGATACTTTTTCTTCCATTCTTGAGATGCTTTACTAAAAAGAATATGTTTTAGCTCCATCCATGTAAACATAAAAGAGGTAAAGTCTCCCTCTTTTTTTAAGGCCGCATAATAGAAAGGAACCACATTAGACAGATGAGAAAAGATAATCATAAGGCATTTTCCTATGAAAGGCCAAACTGCACATGTGGTCTTCCTAGTTAACCATATTCTTCCTAGATTGTTCCTAAGCCTGGAGAACCAAAAAAAGAATTTCAAACCTTAGAAATTCTTGAGATTTTTCCTAAATCTACCATTGACTCTTCTCCCTGTACTTTCCAGCTCTTTCCATTGTACTTACTTACTTGTGATCTGTTCCTCTCTGACCTCCCATCTTCTCTGGTGCTTGGAGTTTATAGTTTTAACTAATGGCCTTTCCCTCTGTCCCCTTAACAAAGCATGTATTTCCCGTCAGCTTATACAATATCCCCTTTAACGAGTTATTTTGACCCTTCACTATAAACATTTTAGTGGGATCAAGATTTTTTTTTTTTTTTTTTTTGAGACAGAGCCTCAAGCTATCCCCCTGGGTAGAGTGCCATGGCATCACGCTCACAGCAACCTCCAACTCCTGGGCTCAAGCGAGTCTCCTGCCTCCGCCTCCCAAGTAGCTGGGACCACAGGCGCCCGCCACAACGCCTGGCTATTTTTTGGTTGCAGCCGTCATTGTTGTTTGGCGGGTCCGGGCTGGGGATTCAAACCCGCCACCTTAGGTGTACGTGGCTGGCGCCTTAGCCGGAGTGGGATCAAGATTTATAAACTATTAATCAGATTGCAAAAATGGAATTTCTCCTTGAAGTTCGGTGTCTAAGCTCATACATCTCTTTCACCCCCACTCGCATTGTAATTAAAGTTGTCTCGACCTCTTAAAATTTACAGTTTGTTTTCGTTTGGGTAATTGTTTGGCCTTTCAGGATTTTTCTCATTCTCTGAAAGCTCTTCTATTCTCCCCCTTCTCAGAATAGGATTGTCTCTGACAAAAGAGACAAGTACAGTTCAGGTGTTAGAGAAGGATTTGGATGGTTGACTCTAAAAAGGTCACCCTGAAGGGAGGCTGAACTGTCCTTCAGGCTTTTGTGTTCACTGTGGTGCCCAGTGGGCCACCTCCTCCTTATCATCCCAAACTAATGTCACTGAGATATGGCCATCCCACTTGGCCTTTTGGACATGATATAGGTTGGTGCTAAAGTCAATGGCCAGTCCTTCCTTTCCAGCTTAATAATTGTTTCAACTAGTCAGCTGTATATAGCCTTGAACATACTAAATTCCTAACTATGGGCCTTTCCCTCCTGGCTGTGCCTAAGCAGTTAGGAATCAGGCAGGATGTCCTTGAATCTTCCTGAAGTGTCAGCATTCTCCATTCCTCATGTCAGCTCTAACCTCTTGCTCATCACTTCCTCTCTTTCCTGGCACCTCCTCCCATGACAGGAAAGATTTTCCTTCCCCTGTGTGAAATGACCTCCACTTAAGTACAATATATTCTTTACCCCGTCGGTTATGTTACTCTTCATCTATAAAAGCCCAGTCTTAAGATTCCCAAGGAAAAAATGCTTGCTTTGAGGACTATATTTTATTACAAAATTTAATGTGTCTTATTTTAAATTCAAATCTAAGTAATGGCATATTTCGCCTAGTGACACCTGTTCTCCCCCTCCCTGCTGCATGAAGCCTGGTGGAAGGGATACAAAAGAAAATTCCAGTTCAGTGATGTGGTTGAAAACACTTTCTAACTCATGCACCCCGGTTTTTAGCCATTTATGAAAGCTATCTCTGTGCACAAGAGAACAAATATTGTGATACATTTTATGTTCTTAATAGTTTTCACCATTCTTCCATGGAGACTGGAGAGTGGTTACTGGAGATTTCTTTGTTTTCTGAATTTTCTGTCTAAGAAGCAGGTTAGGACGAAATCTATTGGAGATTATGTGTTATAAGGGAAGGAGAAAAAAATGAAGTAATTAAGGCCACAGGCTTGGAAGAGGGATCAACTCTATTTGCAAAGAGAAATATGCAAATAGGGATTCATGTAGGAATGTGCTGATGACCCTGGTGTACAAAATACTCTTCCCTCTCTCCTACCAACTGCTCAGCAAAATCCATGTATTCTACTAAAGCTTCTGTTGAGAGTAGATTTTACCAATGGAATGTAAAAGTTAATCAAATTGCTGGGTGCCATTGGTTGTTAGACCAAGACATACTTAAACAATTAACTGTGATAATTTTTTTCTATCTTGAAAATCTATGAACTTTATATTACACTTATACCTTCTATTATGTTACTTACATAGCAAAGTTGAGGATATATTCGTATATTAAAAATGCTTGTTGAAAAAAAATTTTGGTGAGTTAAATTAATTATATTAGTTTTTTAAAAAAGTTTAAACTTTGAATACTTTATAAAATATTACAAACCTCATCTGAAAGATGGAGACATGAGGGGTATAGAACTGTAGTATTTCTGTGTTGTCCAATTATTCCTAGTAGGGAAGGATCTGTGTGAACAGAGAATTTTATCCTTAAAACCATATTTTTTTTCTTTCTATTGCATAAATTTAATCAACTTAGAAATAGCAGATACGACATACTAGGTAATATCTGAGACCCAGCTCTGACTTAACCACACTGCCTAGTCCCTTCAAAATCCATTTCTTCTAAATCCTTATGGTCAATGCCAAACTCTAAATTCCTAGCAAATACTTTGCTTAACAGACAGAGTATTAAATATTTCTTTTTGGTTGAGCACTTCACTGAACAAGTCTTTAACCACCTAAGTGCATGATTTTCTAATTACCATTTCAAAAATGATGTGAGAGAATAATCCACCTAAAAGGTGAAACCTTAGCTCTTTCACTGATAGGAAATTGATTGCTTTCTTTGTTCCCAGTGATATTTTTCTTAAAAAGAAAAAAAAAAAAAAAGGCAGATCAATTTAAGTGCTGAACTGACAGAGACTACAGTGTCAATAGACATTTATTTGCTCCAAGGTGATATAAAGTAGATGTAATGATAAAGCAAACTTTCCTATGGGAGACATTAAAGTGTGAACAGCAAATTGGTGCCTGTAGCTGGGGGTTCTTAGTCCCTGGTACCAGGTCAAATCACCATACCAAGAAAGGTGGAAGCATGAATCCTGATATGCATGGTTGACCCCCTCAATAATTTGTTCTAGATTTCTACCTCTTTCTAGCATCTAGTGTGAAAATTTAGAGCTATTTATTACACATAATATTGGCAATATTCAAGTGAATATTTAAGTAAAAACTACAATCCAAATTTTTTTGCTCAGGTTGTATTTATATGGAAAATAACTTGAAATACATGATTGAAATCAGTATCACGGTCTTGTTTCAGATACAATAAAAAACAGTTAACTCTTAGAAAAATATAATGAGTAAAACTAAATCAGATAAACTTTACTGGAAATAAATGCAAAATTTTGCACTGAAGTTAAAAGATAAACTGTAATAGTGCACAAATAAGAAACTGGTTGGTGTAAAGTTCCTATGAAGAAGACTTAGGAGTTTTCATGAACGGGATACTTTATCTATTTAGTTTGGTGGCTGTTGTTGAAAGGATAAAGTTGGCTGAAGCAATTTACTGGAAGGACAGTATCCAGAGGGCATTCCCAGAAGCATTCTACTCAGTATTGTCTTTCAGGCCTCAACCAAGATGCTATTTTCAATTCTGGTTTCTGTATTAAAGAGAATACTTACATTCTAGAAAATTCAGAAGAGTTGAAGATGGTACGAATGCTTATTCTAGAGAAAGGAAGACTTAATGAGACCATGGTGTCATCTACAGTTAATAGTAAAAATAGCTAACATTTATTGAATGCTAACTTTGTGCCTGACATTATACTAAACACTGTTTATATATGTGATCTTACTTAATGGTACTAAAAGACTATGCCTACTACTAATAGTAGTAGCCACAAGCCTAGAGCCTAGAAATTGATACTAATAATAATCTGTATTTTTCCAAAGAGAAAATTGAAGAGACATAAAATAGTTTCCTCAAGGTGCAAAGAACAGCCAAGAGAAAGAAAAATTAAAGTTATTATATTGGTTAAAAAGGGCAGAGGAAAGACTAAGGGTGGAAGCTACAGAGGAGCAGAATGTAGGTATAGTGAGAGAAAATGACTCTGAGATTTGGTTCTGTTTATAGGATAATATGCTGTCCCTATGAGATTGTTCAAAAGCAGTGGAATGGCCACTGAATGGAGAAGTGATGGAAAAAATGTCTGCACTTGGTGTACATTTAACAGTTCTCTAATCTCTGCCTTCATATTAGTTTTCTGTGAATCTAGGAGAATCACTAGCATTTTGATGTAATACAAGTCAAACTATTACACAAAATGTGGGTTTTGGCTTTAATTCATTGGATTTCCTGACATACCTTTCCCAGTTTGATGGAGGGAGAGGAGGAGGTGTGAATAGTATTTATGCTGGTTTATGTTGCAAGAGTGTAAACAGGCAAGGGATCCAAGGACAAAATGAGAAATTAACCCTAACTTCCTTCTAACCATCTTTAATCCCAGTCCACCATGAGAATACGATCCTTCTTGAAGAGCATTTTGTACCCATAATATGGATTCCCATAACTGAATACAAGAGAATGACACAACTTACCAGCATGGCATCACCTTGAAAAGGTAGTTATCAGGCTCTGGGCTTGGGGCCAATTTGTTTCCAGAAAACAATAAATAGAAGCTTTCAAGGGGTAAAAAATAATACATGAATTTTCTGCGTTTAACAAACTGGCATTTCTTTCAGGATTTTAGCTGTCTTATTCCTATTATGAAATGTGATATATTCGATTAATAATATTTTTATCACCAAAGCCTCTAGCTACTACAGGTCAATATATTTTAATAAGATATTCCATTTTATCTAAGATAAATGCTTCTAGGCAAAGCTAACTCTTTCTTTCTGGTCAGTCATCTATAAAGAAGTAAATTAAAGAATGTTCTCAAAAATGAGGTAAATAAGATTTTCAGGAAGTCCATTAAACTCTCAGTTTCAACTAATGTAACTTTCTCAAGGTACAGGGGCACCTGATAAATGGGAAATTGTATTGTTCTTCCTGAAAAAAATGGGTAGAACAAAGACTAATCAGTAGAGTCACAGACAAGGGGATAAGCGGGGTAACTGGTCAGGAAACAGGTGATCGGTCTCTGGCATTTGTTCAGGATCCTCCAGCACCTGATCCCCAGTAGAGCAGAGTGAGTGGGCCCATCCACAGACTACTTCTCTTTTATATGAATTAGGTCAAGAATGTGATGCTAGAGGAAAATGAGATGACCATCAAACAAGAAGGATGATGACAAAGTAAACTCGCCGCCTACCTGCAGCCTGAGTTCTCCCTCTTTCAACTTATTTTCTCTCCCTTTTAAAGTTCTGCCTTCACTTAGTTCCAAAACATGGATTATCAGGATCAGGGTCAGTGGATAAAAAGAAAAACAAATAAGAGAGAGAAATAATAAATCCTTAAAAATGATTTCTTTCCTTTTTGATTTTTTGTTCAGAAATTGTTCCTTGCTGAGAATTGTAATAATGTTAGTCAAGGTGATAAATAAGACTACAAAGATTAATAAAATTGTTTATACTTGTCATCCAAAAGTTCAAAGTGTATATGGCATAAAGATACAAATAGATAATTATAAAACAATGATTTAAGTGTGATGTTCATGATATCTGCAAATTACAGAAGGAAAAAGACACTTTATTCTGATTATAGAATAAGCACAGGGAAAGAACCCTAAGATACTTTATAAAAACATAATCTTATTTTTTAATGTGTGTTTATTATTTTCCTTTTAAATAGGTTGCAAATACATGGGAAAAAAATTTAAAGGGTATAAATAGAAAAGTGTAAAGTTTAATCTTCCTTCTACTTTTAACTTAAAACTGCATATTTTCTCTTCCTGAAGGTAACCAGAGTGTTGCATGTCCTTTCATATATGCCTCATATATTTAAAAAATATATACATATTTTTTCTCCTATGACTGGAAGCACACCTGAGACCAGCATTGTGCAAGAGAGATATAACATGAATTGCATATGTAATTTTATATTTTTTAGAAGCTATAGCAAAAGAATAAAAAAAGTTAAATCAACTTTAATAATATGTTTTATTTTACCTAGTTATTATAAAGTTTTCATACTACATGTAAAGTGATATAGTGTTATTTGGAAGTGGACTCAGTTGGGCTATAAATGCATATTGCAATCTCTAGGGCACCTACTAACAAAAGTAAAAAAAAAAAAGAAGGAAAGAAAATGAAAGCATAAAAAATGCTCAATTACGAACACATAAAGCTGAAAAATAACAGATGACAAAATAGGAATAAAGAACAAAGCCAACAAATAGAAAACAGAAACACATGTAGTAGATATTAAGTCAACTATTCCAATATTCACTTTGAACATCAATAGTGTAAATACACCAATTAAAAGAAATTGTCAGAGTGGTTAAAAGAATAAGACTCAAGTATATGTTACCTAGATGAAACCCACTTTAACTGTAAAGACACACATAGATTAAAAGTAAATGGATGGAGAAAGATATACCATGTCAACACTAATCAAAAGAAAGTGAGAGAACCCATATTAATTTCAGACAGAGCAGCCATCAAAGAAAGGAAAGTTATCCTGGATAAAGAGTGACATTATTTGATGGTAGAAGAATCAATTCTCTAAGAAGTCATAGCAATCTTTAATGTGTATGCACCCAATAATTAGGAGTCAAACAATGTGAAGTAAAAGGGGATGAAACTGCAAAAAGAAATACACAGATGAATCCACTATTATAGTTGGAGACATCAACATCCCTTCATCAGAAATGGACACATATTGCAGGCAGAAAATCAGTAAGGACATAGTTGAATTTAGCAACACCATCAATCAACTGGATAAAATTGACATTTATAGGCTACTTCATAAAATAACAGAAGAATACAAATTATTCTCTAGCTTACATGGAACACTGATGAAGATAAACTACTTTCTGGATCATAAACATGCCTTAATAAATTTTAAAAAGTAGAAGTTATACAAAGTCTGCTCTCAGACCACTATGGAATTAAACTAGAGATTGGTAATAGAAAAGTAACTGAAAAATTCCCAAATGTGTAGCGAGTATATACACACAACTTATCAAAATTTGTAGGCTGCGGCAGAAGTAGTACTTAGAAAGAAATTTGGAAAGAATAGCATTGAATGCATACATTAGAAAAGAATAAGTATCCAAAATTAACAATCTAAACTTCCACCTTCGGAAATAAGGAATGAAGGGAAAGTTAAATCCAAAGTAAGCAGAAGAAAAGAAATAAAAATTAAAGCAGCAAGAAATGAAACTGAAAACAATAAATCAACAGAGAAAATGAATTCAATCAAAAGCTGTTCTGCCAAATGATAAAGAAAATCAATAAGTCTCTGACCAAAAAAAAAAAGAGAGACAATATTAATTACTAATATCAGAAGTATAAGAGGGGACATCACTACAGATCCCATGCACATTAAAAGAATAATCAAGGGTATCAGATTGTTGTAACAAAATACTATAATCTGAGTGGCTTATAAACAACAGAAGTTTATATTATCACAATTTTGGACGCTATGAAGTATAAGTTCAAAGCCCCAACAGATCTGATGTAAGGACCCCACTTCCCAATTTATTGGTGACTATCCTTTCATTGTAATCTCACCTGGAAAAGGAGTAAATGGAACTACCTTAGGGCTCTTTTAGGAATGTTGTAATTCCACTGTGGAGGATTTTGCCCCATGGCCTAATCACCTCACTAAGGCCTCATTTCCTAATACCATCACCTTGCACACTGCAATTTCAACATAGGAATTTGGGGAAGACATACAAACATTCTTACTATAGCATGAAGGAATTATATGAACAAATCTATGTCTATGAATTTGGAAACCTAGATGAAATCAATCACTTTCTTGAAAGTCATAACCTGCCAAAACTACACAGAAGTAATAGACAATCTGAATATTTCCATATCTATTAAAGAAATTGAATTACTTAATAACTTCCCAAAACAGAAACTATGATATTAGTTTAGTTATGGTTTCATTGGTAAATTTTACTAAACCTATAAGGAAGAAATCATGCTAATTCTCTGCAATCTCTTTCAGAAGAAAGATGCAAAGTGAATGCTTCTGAATTTAGTCTATAATCTTACTGTTATCATACTGATGCCAAAATCAGAAAAAGACATTACAACAATAGAAAACTACAGACCAATATTTTTAATAAACATAGATATAAAACTTCTTCAACAAAATATTAGCAAATCAAATCTAACAATGTACTGAAAAAAGTATTATATATTTCAACCAAGTGGGATTTATATATTACCAACCAGGTATGTAAGGCTGGTTAAACATTAAAAAATTATTAATGCAATCCATATGCATCCACAGGCTAAAAAAGGAAAAATAGCATGATAATATCAATATATAATAAAATGATAACTTCACAAAATCCATCACACTTTCATGATAAAACTCTTGGTAAATTAGGAATAGAATGGAACTTCCTGAACTTGATAAAATATATCAACAAAAAAACCTACAGCTGAATCATACTTAATGGTGAAACAGTAGAAACTTTCCCATTAAGATCAGAAATAAGGTAAGGATGTCTCCTCTCATCACTTCTTTTCAACATTAGAATGGAAGTTCTACCTAATGCAATAAGGTTAGAAAAGGAAATTAAAGGTTTTCTTTTGGGGAAGAAAGAAATAAAACTGTCTTTGCAGATGACATGACTGTATGTGTAGAAAATCTGAAAGAATTGACAAAAAAATATTCTGGAGCTAATATGTAATTATATTAAGGTTGCACAATACAAGCTTGATATACAAAGTCAACTTTCTTAGATACTAATAATGAACAAGTGGAGTTTAAAACTAAAAACACAATATTATTTGTATTGACATTCCCCAAAATAAGATATTCCAGTATATTTTAACCAAAAAAAGCAAAACCTATATAAGGAAAACTGTAAAACTTGGATCAAAGAAGTTAAAGAACTAAATAAATGGAGATATATTTTGTGTCCATGGATAGGAAGGCTTGATATTATAAAGATGTCAGTTGTTCTCAAATTGATCTGTAGATTCAATGCAATCAACACTCAGGCAATAGCAGGGCCCATTGGTTCATGCCTGTCATCCCAGTATTGTGGAAGGCCAAGGTTAGATTTCTTGAGCAGGACTTTGAGACCACCCTGGACAACAAAGAAAGACCAGTTGTCATCCAAAATATATAAAGGATTCTTAAAACTCCACCAGAAGACTCCAAAAAAACAGATTAAAAAGTTATTCAACAACCTTAACCGATATTTCACCAAAGAAGACACACAGAAGGCAAATAAGTGTATGAAAAGGTGCCCCCATCATATGTCACCAGAGAAATGCAATTTAAAGCACTAGTAAAATACTAGTACACAAGTATGAGAATAGCCAAAATCCAGAACACCAACTTCACTAAATGTGATAGGAACTGTAATTCACTGTTGGTGGAAAGGAAAATGGTACAACCCACTTTAGATGACAGTTTGGCAGTTTCTTACAAAATTTAACATGCTCTTACTATATAATCTAGCAATCATGCTTTTGATATTCATTCAAAGGATTTGAAAATGTGCATCTACACAAAAACATATACATAGATTCTTTACTCATAACATTCAAAATTTAAATATAAACAAGATGTCCTTCATTTGGTGAATGGATGTACAAACTGTGGTAAATCTAGATAATAGACTATAATTCAGCATTAAAAAGACATGGGCTATCTAGCCATGAAGAAAAAGGGAGAACCGTAAATGAATATCACTACATGACATATGTCATTTGAAAGAGTACATATTATATGATTACAACTACCTGACACTCTGGAAAAGTCATAACTGTGGAGACTGTAAAACTATCAGTGGCTGCCAGGAGTTAAGGGAAGGTAGGAGGGGTGAATTGACAGAACACACAGGATTTTTTTTTTAGGGCAGGGAAACTATTCTGAATGATGTGATAGTGGTGAATAGATACCAAGAGTCAACACTAATGTGAACTATGGCCTTTGGTTGATAATCAAGTCAACATAGGCTCATCAATAGTCACAAATGTACCACTCTAGTGGAAGAAGCTGATGATGGGGGAGGCTATGTATATATGAGGTCAGAAAGAACATGGAAAATCTCTGTTCCTTTTTTTTTATTTTTTCAATTTTTCTGTGAATCTGAAATTGCTCTTAAAATTTTCTATTTAAAAAATGTGTGCTCAGTTGAGATAGAGAAGGTGGAGACACTACTCACAGCAGAATACAGACATAAATATGCAGGAAACTGTAATGAGTTCCATGTTGTTACAACACCTAATTCTTTGGATAAGAATTAAAGAGACATGAAGCTATGGAGATGGACTGGCAGAAGACTGGGAATAACAATATAAGCTATAGTAAGGACATTATAATTAATCATAGAAGGGATCAACTGAATGATTTTTAGCTGAAGAACATGGTTCAATTTATGACCTAGAAAGATTGAGTTCATGGAGATTGTATTTGAAGAACCAGCCTATAGACAAGTAGACAAATTGAGAGGTTGCTGTAACAATCAAATGAGAGATGGCGAGCTTGAATATTACAGATAGGAAAAGGTGGGAGAACAGCTCTGTGTCACTTGAGGATCGATAAAATGTCAAATTAGTCAAAGAGCAAAGTAGTGAGTCCATTTGGGACTTGCTGGATTTGAGTTTCCTGGTGAATATGCCTAACGTGGAATAGAATAGGTAAACCTGACATTTCAAGTAGAGTTCTCTAGTAGAGATATTCACTGGGATTCGTCATATGGATGTTAATTGATACAAAGCGATCATCCATAGAGGGAGCACACATAGAAAAGAAGTAAGAGCTGAGGGCAGAGCCTTGAGGGAAGAACAGTAGGAGAATGAATCATCACAGAGAAAGAAAGTGCCAGAACTCTGCAATAGAGCTACGCAGCAGGGGAATGGGAGGAAGAAATTCTGAGGAAATTGAAAATGATGAAAAAAATCAGATGTAGCAGAGAAGGTCCAGTAATTTAAGAATGAAAAATTTCTCCTGCATTTGGCAATTAGTATCTCTGATAAGAACCTCACAGAACAAGTCCAGAAGTGGCACTAACCTTGGGCTCCAGTTATTTGTGAGGGAAATGGGAGAGAAGAAATGAACATAATGGGAGAAGAAGAGATGAGAGAGTGTTCCTGGACTGAGCAAAATGCCACTGTAGTCAGAGAAGATGAAGAGCATTAGGCACAAAGAAAATGAAAAGTGAAAACAGGCAAGATTTTTACAATCAAGCTAGAAAAGACATTCATGCCTCCATGAAAAGGTAACTTCCTCATAAGAGACACAAGTGAGTAGCTTTGACATTAAGGGAGAACTTGGAATGTAATAGAAGTCTTTGTGGGGCTGAGAAATCTGACTTCATCTGACTGTGTGCATTGCAGTGCAAATAATGTTCCACAGACATCAAAGCAGCAAAAGAATGTGGGGCAGAAGGCAAGTCAGAAGCAAAACTACATGGGTTTGAAATGGTACCTGGGTCAATACACAATGTCATCCTTAAAACACCTGACCTACAATACAAGTTGTAATAATTTCTAATCTAGGATCTCTATTTTGGGTAACATGAAACATGCTAGCTTTTCATTCTCTGTGGATGGGCACACTGCTGAACTTTTAATTATAAACAAGTGGTAAGTCAAGCTCTGATATATGCTGTTAGGGGAGCAAATCAGTTCCAAGGTACCTCATGCCATCTCACTCCTCACTGAGCCAATGTGCCACATCCCAAGTGTAGTTTCAGGGATGACTATTTGCAGACAACTAATCAGCTATTCCTCAGAAAACATGTCTCTGGATCAGCCCTGAAATGAAAATGAAGGCAGTTTGGAAGTTTACTGGAGATCTGGGACTTCAAGTGCATCAGTGCTGCTTTGCCCATAGTATCTGGACCTTGGTTTGTCTTTACCCCCTTCATAACTCTGGGCTACAGAAAACCTGAAATCTATCCTAGTTTTTGCCTAAAACTAAGTCTGAGCTTGTATTTGCCTTCTCAGCAGCCCTGCAAAAAAGGACACTACGTGTCTCAACAAGGATACAAGTTGACTTTGTTTAGCACACTCTTCTCAGGACCGTGTTTATTCCTATTTCTCAAGTGAAATAATATTTTTTTTTAAAAAAAGAAATTTTAGGGCTCTCGACAAGAATAACTCTATATTTGTAAAGCCTGAATTTCTATAAAAAGTGAAATCAGTACAAAATGAATAAATGCAAATAATTAAAATCAAAATGCAAGTTTCTGCTGAAATGAGAAATATATGTAAAGTGTCCTAGTTTGAGCTCCCCTAGAAGTAGGCACAGGTTCAAAAATGCAAGTGCAAGTATTTTATTTGGAAAGTGATGGAGATGCTGGTGTGGAAGTGAAGATTGAGACGAGGAGGGAAAGCACGACCAAGGAAGGGGAAACAGCAAAGGGGACGTGAGCGAGACGACCACCGTTGCAGAATACTGTAGAGTAAGTCAGCAAAGGGATTTTAGCAGGTGCTGTAGGACAGACATCTCCACCTGACCAGTGCAGAGCTGAAGGTTCTGTGATGAGAGAGTGTCCAAGTGAAAAGGCAGATGCTGGCAGTTGGACGTTGATTGGGGGACACTGAGGAGACAGCGTTAGAGAATACAGGTCGGGAACTGATAGCATCTTCCTTCCCAAGACTGAATGACTTAATGTTGTGTGAGGTTCCACATGCCGCAAAAGGATTATCTGAATTGCTTTCCAAATCAAAACTTTCTAGAATTTAAACATGTTTATTTTTACTTTTGTAACACTCCCTTCCTTTTAATAAGCTGAGTATATGCAATGATGCAATGTAGGAGCGAAACTAGTTTTAAGAATCTCATCACATAAATTATATGTCATGTTATAGTCATTACTTAAAGACCTGTTTAGTTTTGTTATAAAGAGGATTTTATGCAACAATTTTCTTATCGTGGTGAAATTTCCCCTCTCTTGTTTTCTAATCCATCGTTATTAGCACATACTACATGTATAATAATCTGGTTGTCAGCTTAGAAACAAAAGAACCCCAAAATATAATTTCTGGCCTGTGCAGTTTCCACCAAAAAAGAAAATACCTGACAAGTATACAAAAAAAAAAAAGCAAAACACATAAAAAGATAAAATGTAAATAGATGTAAACACATCAATTAATTAGAACACATTTAATAATGCTCTTTCTCTCGTGATTTAAATGCTACAGGTCTCAGCAAGAACCTCACTTCCTCACCCTCAAAATTTGCTATATACATGGAAGAAATTGTAATGACGAAACCGTAAAGGAATCGTACAAGCACAATCCATTCCATGGGTAGCCACAAACAAGCTATTTCAGAACAGGAGCCATAGATAGGGGTTGTGAAGAAAATGTTTCATGCAGGAAGAATGGAAGGAACGTTAGTATTGTCAAAAGAATAGCAAAAAAGACTACAAAGAATGAGTAATTGTGTAACTCTATGCTCTTTTCTATCCTCAAATTGATTAGTTTTTTTTTTCCTGAATGAATTGATCCAACACTGTTTCAGTAACAAAGACATATTCTTAGGTAATAATTATAATTATTTATAATTATAGGTAAAAAACTGAAATGGTAGTGTGTTGGGAAGACCAAAAGTAAAGTTCTAATGTCTAAACATAATAATTGGAATGCATTTTGCAAACAGAATGCCAAATGTGTCTCCAGAGAATCAACTCTAAGTTTCCCTCCGCTGAAACCCAAGGATTTTCTTTTGTTATCATGGCAAAAGAGCCCGAGCTATGAAAACAAAAGAACACCCATGAAAGTCTGTGCGATACATCTGAATGAGCAGTCTGCACTAACTCATCATTATTGAACAGCTGCTGTGAATGGAGCACTGTTGTAACATCTTTCTTTACTTTTTAGTCTCAGAAAGTAAAATATAGAGAAACGGGCAAGAATAAAATGTAGTCAGTGACCAAATAAAACCGTTCAGCCATGGGAAAGCTACTAGAATTATTAATAAGGAAAAAAGCTTAGGAACATTTAGAAATGCATTATTTATTATGGAACTGTCAGTGGGACTCATAAAAGGCAGGCTGAGTGAAAAATACGCTTGTTTGGGTTGAGTATATTACAGCAGACAGGCAGGAGATAAGCTGGAAACAAAAGGGGACATTAATCTGACTCTCAGGGAAGCATCTGTTATGGCAGCAACTACTGCAGTGGGTTTAAGCAAATGAATCACAACGTGTGGTGAAAGTAAGGAGGAGTAATTAAAGAACAAGGGGGTTACATTGTCTCAAAATGGAGTTGAATTTAGACATTTCATCTGGAGGCCAGTGAGATGCAAGCCAGCATCCCGGACTACCTGACTTGCCTCTTGGTAACAAGAAAATGTGTAAGACAAATCTATGAGGACGGATGGGAAGAACATTACACTAAGCAACTGGATGGTATAGATTATTCATTACCAAGAAATATGAGCAGTTATCAATGGGCGAGTGCACTTCCCCATGCCCACTGGACAGCAGACCTGATAGCCAGCACCCCTCATGGCAGTGGAGAATTTTATATCTTGACCCATAAACAAAACTCTATACAGAGTTGCTTATCTCACACATAACCAGAAGAGTAAAGTTAAAGTTATATTGAACAGTGCAACAAATTCAGACATTAGAACAAGGAGATCTGGACCCCAAAAGAGGGTTCTGCCACTTGTTTAGCCATATAACTTATATTTCTCTTTCTCACATGGCAAAACATATTGGCTGTGCCCTAAATTTTCAGTGAGTATCCTGCCTCATCTCACCACCTCCACCACTAAGTCTCTTCTCCAACCACCATTGGCACTCACCTGGATTGCTGCGACGTCCCTCCACTAGCCTACTCACCCTCACCTTTTACTCTTATAGCCCATTTGTCTGCTGAGAGGAAACTGGTCATGATCTCTATTTTGTGATTTTTTTTAAGTATTCACTGTTTCTCATCTTTGACTCAAAGAAGCCAAACTCCTTGGGTATCTGCTTGGAAGAAAGTCAACTGAGAACTAATGACAGCCTTTCACAGAGTTAAGTTATGAGATTTTTGCGGGGGGGCTGTGGTTGATGCTGCAGAATACTCTTACCTAATTTGAAAATTAATATCAAAGTGAGATGCCAATGAAATAGAACCCTAAAGCACTAGAGCTGGCTTAGAAGCTAAGCATCGGCTGCTGAGATGTGGTGGATAAGCCTGCTAGATACACTTGTTACTGAGTGAAAAATATTTGCTGAAATGACCAAGTACTGTCACTTGGGAAGCAGATCATGTGCTTACTAAACTCCAGAGACTGAAACACATAACTCTGGTAACTAGATGTTTACCTATCCCATTTAAAGTTCGTGAGCACACAAGCACACTGTATTTTCAAACTTTGCTTTCATCTTAGTAAGAGTATGTGACGGAACCCTTGATTTTAGGAGGCAGCAGAAACATTTGTTTATAGATTTTTCTTGCCTTCCTTCACTGTTTACTTGAGGGATAATCTACTTCTTGGGTCCACAGCTAGAGGACAGCTAGATTTGCAAAACTTCCTCCCCAGATCACATTCTCAAGTACTCATTTCTCCAGTTCAGCTTTGCTAGTCTGAGGTGATGTTTTCTTCCCTGGTTCCTGCTCACCTCATTCTCTAACTGGTCCAAATATGCCAAATATTACAGTTTTAAGCCTGGCTTCTTATCATGGTAAATCCTGTACCTATCTATTCATTTGCTGATTATCTACTCACCAATTTGCTTAACAATATTTGTTATCTATAAAAACACGTTCCCTATCTTCAAAACATAAGGTCAGGTAGAAAGAGTTACAATCTCACATCATTTAAAGGAAATGGCCCTACATGAAAAACTCTACTACCAGCCTGCTTTTCCAACCCCATGTTTCTGCTGTAATTTTTTTGAAATCTGAAGTATTTAAATATAAAAATTAAAATGAATGGACAATTCCTTTAAAAAGCAGAAAATAGAACAAAATAGTCCAGTTTTCTTAAAGTAACACATTCAAGTCTCAGTGGTATAGGCAAGAAATTGAGGAGGCCAAAGTATCTTCTGGTCAACTGACCTAGGAGATGAGTTTCTGTGATCTCTAAACTTTATCTAAGAAGCTGTTAGGCATGAACATGGCTTTGGCCCTGCCTTAACATTCAGCTTGAAGTCTTGGCCTTTAAAAATGTTAAATTAATGACTGATCAATTCCAAATAAATTACCATCTTTAGAGGTGATGCTAATCAATATTGGACTGGCAGGGTTGGTTTGAGAAAGGCCTCATTTGACATTGAAGAAGACGGGATAATAATGACTCAGTATTTGTGGCTTTTGCTCATTTATCATGTCATTACCAAAGCAAACTTAATAGCTCTAATTAAACCTTTCAATGCGATGACATCTACCAAGTTGATGACAGTGATCATGTTATTATGAAGATTGTGTTAATAATAAGACTAGCTCTTTTAGAATGAAGGATTGATAACAATAATAATTTAATAGTTTCTATACTGGCCCTGTATCAACAGAGAAGGTGCGGTATCACGCATGTGCCTTGTGAGTGCACAGACTAGGCTCGCTGGTTTTAGAAAGAGAAGTAGGCTGTAAACAAAAAGTAACTGGCTGGGATAAAAAAATGAAGGAGTGGCATTGGGAAAGGTTTAGAAATAGGCATGTCTTAATGGTTAGAATTATGGAATGAGTCTGTATCAGAGATGCCATACAACGGTACCTCTGGGACATGCAGGTAAACTTACCCAGATCCAGGGAGAGTATCTGCACAATAAGGTCATAACTGCAGAGAAAGTGGCAGGGAATCAAGGACTTCATGCTCCCAGATCCAGAAATAGGACTGAGTAAGTAGCGAAGATTGTTGAAGTAATGAAGCACAGACTTCAGCCAAAAAAATTGACTAAGACGTACATAGGCAGTGGAAGAGAGAGGAAACAGGGCAGGAGAGAGTAGAGTTAACAAAAAGACACAATTTTATGTCAGCCCGGGAGGTAAGGTTATGTTCAGCCTGTTCCACATCTGAAGAGGAATAAGGCAAGTCACTCAGCAGCTTTGGGATTCTCTCCTTGGCCTTGTCTTCATAATAGAGTTCATTTAGGACTGACAGAAGACCTTCTAGTTTGACTTAAAAGAACACCAAGACACAACATGGATGTCAGAATGTATGTCCAATAATATGTAGAGGCAGAAACTTGTTTAAGCTAAATTAAACAAGAATAAATGTAACGCAAAAAGTGTAAACTTTACTATTGATGGATATTACTATTTTTACTCAGGACTGAAATTATAACATTACAAAAATAAGAATTAAATACACTTGGCAGGCCTAGAGGTCAGTTTTCTAAAACTTAGTCCCTTGCATATAATAAAATAATGAGGCTAAAATCGTGAATTTTCTTTGGTTAGAATTAAAAGATGTACAATGGTATTTGATGAGAAGCTCTGAAATGGAAACATCTTATTGACTTAAATACTGTGCTGGCTATTAATGTTTTCATGGACACAAAGCAATAGAAATAATGCATTTATATTCTAGTGATCATGGGAATCAAATGGACTCAGAGCTGTTAAGAGACAAGCCAAGTTGAGGGAAATGTCATATATGAAATTTATTAAATTTAAATATAAGAATGCTTAAATTTTACAAATGTGTACCATAGGTAATATCTCACTCAGCAGTCCGAAGGGAAAGGCATTGGAGTTTCTAATCTTACAAGCTCAATACAAGTCAGTCATAAAGGTGATGAGTTCCATAGAGTTCTGCAACCATCAAATCATACCCACATAACCATGGTCTAGATCCATCCTGGGTACACATTGAAAAACTAAAATTATAAAAATGAGCTCATGCACAGAAGGACAAACTATATATTTAGGCAGTCAAAAAAACGGAATAACAAATGCTTGAAAACATAAGGATGAATAGAAAACTCTAAGAAAACCCAATATATTTAAATGTAGTCAAAGAAGTTTACATGTTTACTTATTTATTTATCTGTTTCTTTAAAACACAAAAATAGAATCAAAGGATGGGAATTACAAAGTAGGTGATTTTGGTTTTAAATCACAAAAGACTGCTTATCATTTAGACTTGTACAATAGTACAGGCTGTTCCATGAGATATCACTGCAGTGGTAGTATTCAAGGCTAATTGTAAGTGGTCCCAGTTAGGAAAACTGAGTTCTACATTCCCTACTCATCAAAAATTTATGATTCCATGCATGCCATGTAGGGCTTAGAGACTGGTGATATTTTTGTGCAGTCTCTAAATTCTGGTCCACTGGACAATTCATTCTCACCCATCCTCTAAGCACTCTTTGGCTAATCACAAATGTGCATACATATTCCATGAATGTGAAGATAATATGAATGGAAAGTCAACTATTCTTTCTAAAATTTATCTTAATTACAGAAATGAAGGCTTTTGTATATCCATCATAAAAACAACCTACCCAAGACCTTTTCTTCCTTTTATTTGCTATTATTCATCTCCATCCCAAGATTCATTTTGCCTAAGTTAACTGGCCATAGAAAATAAAGATGAGAAAAATCAGTTTGTGTCCAGTACAAAATTACACAGACACTGAAAAATTCAATCTGGTTCTTGGATTCTCTCTCTGGTTCAAAGTTAACATCTTAACTTTGTAATGCTCCATTTCCAAGCTTAATGTTTTTCAGATAAAGTGATTTTAAAGTTTATATGTTTAATTAATCTGAAGATAAATAATTATAAGCTCTACTATCCCCAGTGAGAGAGAATAGCTAACATCAATACAGAGGGAAGTTTTTCTTGCTGAACATTAGACACAACTGAGACCAATGAGGTTATTGATTCTAAGTTCATCATTTTAAACTCAACCCAAGTGAGTTACATGACCAGCTTCAGGTTCTAACTTTAGCCAGTGGAAAAGCCAGAACTAACTCCTAACCTATTTTTTTCTTTCTCCACTAATGATAACATCTTTGCATTACATCTTTTAATTTGCCAAACATCTTTCCTACCTGCTACCTTACTTAATTCTAAAAAAATCCCTGAAATTTAGCTAATAAAAAAAGTAAGACTCAAACTCAAGGGCTCTAAATATAAACCAAGTTATATGTAAAATATAAATACAATCAAGTCACTTGGCTCCTTGATTTTATCTTCAGCCTCCACTGAACTGGATATGCAGATGCCCTCCTGACATACCTGGCTGATTATCTACTTACTATCTCAAACTTAACATGCCAAGACAGAAATCTCAGTTTCCTCATCTGTCCTCCTCTTACCCACCAAAAGGCTTCCCACTCTTATTGGATGACACCATGAGCAGATCAGAAAGTTAAGCATTGTCTTTGAATCCTCCCTTTCTTTCCTTCTCCCCACTGTCCCAGTCATCAAACACATTCTTAATTTCTTGCCTGGATTATCACTATATTTTTTTTGTTAGACTATTTGCCTCTTCTCTTTCCTATCTCCAGTCAATTCTCCATAGAGACCTCAGACACGTCTTTGTGAAATGCAGAATATATCTTGATGAACTTCTGCTTCAAATTGTTTACTGGATTTACACACAAAAAAATCAGAACACAGACTTACAAAGTGTAGCATGATCCCTAGCTTGTTTTCCACATTGATTATGCACTTTCCTCCAGCCACTGTTTGTTTGGTTTTATCACAAGTTCAACTCAGTCCTTGGGTCTTTAACATTAGTTGTAGCCCTACATGGAATTCTCATATTTTTTGGACTATCCAACCAAAAGTAACCACCTTGTGACCCTCTTTCACAGAGACCATTAATAGTAACCAAATCTAGGAATTCCAAGAAGAAAAATTTATCAATAAATACTTAAAAGTTCATCCAATAAATAATTGTATTTAATAGCTACCTCTATCAGGACAACATACTAAGATTTAAATCTATCAGACACGTGGAAATCCTGAATGAATGATACACAGAGACCAGATACGTATATATAAAGAATATTTTAACAGGTGAGGCTATTAAATGTCAATTCAGATGTACATACATGTGCAAAATATGACCTTAGGAAAGACATGCCACCATACACTGTGCCAATTTCATTCCAAGCTCCATGTATAAGCATATACTATGTATAGTTCACTGAATCCTTACACTAGCCCAAGTGCCCATTGACCCATGAATGGATTAACAAATTGTGGTATATGTACACCATGGAATACTATGCAGCCATAAAAAAGGATGGCAACTTTACATCTTTTATGTTTACCTGGATGGAGCTGGAACATATTCTTCAGTAAAGTATCTCAAGAATGGGAAAAAAAGGTAACCAATGTACTCAATACTACTATGAAACCAATATATTACCTACATACTCATATGAATGGCAAAACATAACTGTCATCCAGAAAGTGGAAGGGAAGAGGGAGGGTATTTGAGAGGACCTCACCTAATGTTCATGATGCAATGGTACATTATATAATTATTAAGAAATGAGTATAATTGTGATGGATGTATTACTTAGTTCAATGTAAGCATTTCACATTGTATATCAAAGCAGTACACTGAACCCCATAAATGCATCAATGTACAAAGTTACATACAAAGTAAAATGTACAAAGTAAAAAATTAAAATTAAATTAAATAAAACAAATGCAAAATGGGGCAGCTGCTAGGGAAAAAAGTATGGAGCTTCCTTAAAAATTAAAAAAAGAACAGAACTATCATATGATTCAACAATCCCACTGCTGGGCATTTATTGAATAAAATTGGAATCAGGATCGCAAAGTGATATCAGCACTCCCATATTCATTGTAGCACTATTTACAACAGCCAAGATGGAAAAAATCTCATGTCAATCAACATATAAATGGAGAAAGAAAATGTAGTGTAGATGTCCAATAAAATATTATTCAGCTTTTTATTTTTTATTAAATCATCGTTGTGTACATTAATGCAATCATGGGGTACAATGTGCTGGTTTTATATACAATTTGAAATATTTTCATCAAACTGGTTAACATAGCCTTCACGGCATTTTCTTAGTCATGGTGTTAAGACATTTATAGTCTACACCTAGTAAATTTCACAGCCTTAAAAAAATAAGGAAAAAATCTTGTCCTTTCAAATTTTAAATTTGGATATCTTCAAATTTTTCAAGTGGTAACAAATTATTTTGTAAAGTGCTTGTACAAATACACACATCTATTCAAACAGCAGCCTCTGCTATTTCCCACTGTCTCACATCTTTGCCAACTCTTGACATTATCATAAATATTAGCTTTTGCCAAAATGATGAATAGGAAAGAAAGCTTTTATCAATTACTTCAAATTTCTTTGATGAATAGTGAGCTTGAGAGTTATTTTGTGTTTATGGGCCATTAATGTTTCTTTTTCTATGAAGTCTTTTTTTGCATCTTTGTCTCAGTTGTTTATCATTTGTTTATTTACTTGTTTGATTTGTAGACGTTGTTACACTCTAGCTGCAAGTGTTTTTGTTGATTTTTTGTGTGGCAAATATTTTCTTGAATTGTGTACCTTATATTTTCACCTTAAAATGTGTACTTGGATGAATTGAAAATTTAAATTACAATTTAAATAAATTTACAAAAACATTTCCTAGATGGTATATACTTTAAAAAAATTATTCTGTTCCCAAAGACATAAATGAACTTTCCTAATGGTTTTAAAGTTTTACATTTCACATTTAAGTCTAGTGGACTGAAGACTTAAACGTGAAATGTAAAACTTTAAGATGTAAGTCTTCATTCTATTTTTGTATACAATGTAAGTTGAGGCAAGCATCCAAACTTACATTTTTCTCAATAAGAAACGAATTGCTTTATCATTACTATTAAAGAACCTTCCTTTTCCCTGACCTACTTCTCATCTCTGTCATATAGCAAGATTCTGTGTGTGTCAGGGTCTATTTCTGAACTCTGTTTTATGTTTCATTGGGGTGTTGATCCAGGTGACTTTCACCATATCTTAATTATTATGACAGAATGTAGAAATAATTCAGCATTGACCTTAAAAGAGCAGACTCTAAAACTACATTACCTTTGGTTGATTTCTAGTTCCATCATTGCTGTCTGTGTGACTCAGAGCAGGCTGCCTAATCCCTCAAGCTTCCATATTATTCCTTGTAAAATGGTAATAGTAACTCTACCAATTCCACAAGTTACCTGTGAAAATTAATTCAGTAGACATAAAAAAAACACTCGTAACAGTATCTGATGTGCAATAATGCCTACTATGTTCACATGGGCTTTAACAGTTTTTTGTTAAATCCACCTTCTTCAGACTCAAGAAGTCTGGATAGAAAAGTAAATTGATTATTAGGCAAATAAAAACTTCCTTCTTTTTATCTTCTTCCCATTTTCAAAAATGTAATTAATATCATCATCTCACCAGGTCATACCTGCTGTCCTCAAACCTGCTGTCATTTTTTTCATGAAGAATTGTCCTTGAGGAGCGATTTGGCCCCTGGCCCTGGCCCGCTGCCAGCCTTCTGCTTATTTCCTGGGCCCTGCTGTGTGATGTATTGTTTCCAGATTCAGCATTGTTTAATGTTCATACACCAAACACTAATTGAGGTTTCCAGGAGCTTATTTCTCCAAGCCAACCCTGTACCAGTGCTGGGTCCAAGCTGTCCAAAGTCCCTTGGGAAACCTTTTATCCAAATGCAGGGAGGCATGAGCCTGGCCGCCTGGCTGGGATACTACATACCCCCACATGGTTGCTTTGTCTTGAAGTCTTTGGCCTGAAAAGTCCAAGATGTCTGAGAAGACTTTGAAGGTAAGATTTTTAGAAGAAGGTCTACCTATGAATGGAAAGAAACACTCCCAATGGCTACTTTTTGTCAGTAAATAATAGACACAAACATTTAAATGTCTATGGTGCATATTGCAAGGGTACATGTGTAATCGATTAAGTATAAATGCCTTAACACAATAATTAAGTAAATGAGATGAAGGCTATATTAACTAGTTTGATATAAGCATTCCAAATTGTATATAAAATCAGCACATTGTACCCCATAAATGCATTAATGTATACATGATCTACGTGTTTATGATTTAAAATGTGGCGATATTCTCCTGGTTGTAATATGCCCCATGTGCTTCCCCTGAGACATGGCAAACAATAAATATTTCTTGAGTGAATGAATGATGATGATGTTATTATATTTTACCCATAAAATTTCCCTCTTCCAAAAGATTTTCTCATGTATCTCATTTTAATTTTATAAACTTGGGTGGCAACATTCATCATGCACTCTTCATATCAACTTCATTTCTACCATTTGAAAACTGACGAAATGTTAATGGATTTTATCAGGGTTATACAACTACATACCTCATTTATTCATTTAATGATTATCAAATATTACCCTATTATTATTTGATAACACATGTATTCAAATAAGTTTGTAAATGCTATTACAAACATATTTGCAAAGCACCAATAGGACCAATATGAAAAGAGACTAAAGTCTACTTATAATAGCTAAGAAAAGTCTTTAAGAATCAATAGAGCTTCCAAGATAAAGAAATGGCATAGAGGCATTAAAAATGGAGAAAAGTACACAGGAATAAGATGGTTTTGTCCTTAAGAATGGAATGTAGGACTCTATTGGAATTAAATTATGAGTATAGATAAAGAGTGTATTTAAGGAAGATGAAAAATAAGTTTTGAAAGATGGAAACTTTACCTCTTTTATGTTTACATGGATGGAGATGGAACATATTCTTCTTAACAAAGTATCTCAAAAATGGAAGAAAAAATATCCAATGTACTCAGCCCTACTATGAAACCAATTTAGAAACACCCACACTTCCATATGAAAGCTATAACCCAACTACAGCCCAAGATGAAGGGGAAAGAGGAGGGGGAGAGAAGTGGAGGGTGGAGGATGTGTGGAGAGGGAGGGTAATTGATCAGACTGTACCTATGATGCATGTTACAAGGGTACATGTTAAATCTACTAAGCGTGGAATATAAATATCTTAATGCAATAACTAAGAAAATGTGGTGAAGGCTATGTTAACCTGTTTGATGAAAGTATTTCAAATTGTATATAAAACCAGCGCATTTTACCCCATAATTGCATTAATGTATACAGCTGTGATTTAATTAAAAAAAAAGAAAAAGAAATAAATCCAGTAACTACTACTTAGTAAATACTAGCAATGGTGGTCATAACCATCAAATAAAATAAACAGTGAAAAGACACAATTAATTTTATATTATGATACAGATATTATGTATTGTACTTTCTTGCTTTGTTATATATGGAGAATACTGTTGGTTCCATTTGAGCGTCTGTCTATTCTCTCTGCCTCTCTCTTTGTACACTTTTGACTTTGCTCAGTTATTGATATTACTCATGCACTCAGGGGATGCTGAACCCATCTACAAATCTGGGGTCAGCCTTGCTGGTGAAGAGGTATTTCCTCTTGCCTCTCAGTAACTGATCCGATATGTACACGTAACTCAGTAATAAAAGGAGAAAGATTTGTTGGAAAATAATCTTATTACATTATAAAGCTAACCCCGTTTTTCTTTGGATGCTACCTATGGAAATATGGAATAGCTGTGCTCCCTTTCTACTTCTAGAAAATGAAGCTAATACTCTGTAGAGAACAAGACTAGAGAATTTAGATAAAGAAACTCACAGATTTGGGATTAAGGTCATTGTTAAAGGCTGACTTCTTACTGTACCTCCTCTTATGTAAGACAGAAGCATTTTCATGATTTTACCCAATAGGCTTGAGTTTGGTTTTTCGTTACCTGCAGCACAAAGCATCTCGAAAATGTCATATTATTATTTATATTGTTACTTTTTTTTTTTTTTTTTTTTTTTAGATATAGAGTCTCACTCTGCAACCCTGGAGAGAGTGTCTGTAGTGTCTTCATAGCTTATAGCAACCCCAAATTCCTGGGCTAAGCGATTGTCTTGCTTCAGCCTCCAGAGTAGCTGGGACTATAAGCATGTGCCACCACACCGTTGGTGTCTAATTCCTGAACTCAAGCAGCCCACCTGCCTCTGCCTCCACGAGTGCTAGGATTATGGGCGTGAGCTACAGAGCCCAGCCTATCATCTATGTTACTGAAGATAAATAATTATGGTATTAGGCAGAAACATTTTCTACTAGGAAAATCTAATAGTTCTGTAGCCAGGTCTTCACTTATCAATGCATATAACTCAATGAATACATTTCTTCAAAGCAACAAACTAGTAATAGCACCTTGCTCTTAAGAGCCAGGCAATCACATGCTAAAAAGCAAAAAATCTCCCTCCAGGCTTTCTGTCCTGCAGTAAAGCTACTCTTGTGTATCAGATACCTCTCTTCTATCTCTTTACTTTGTAAATAATAACCTATCATTCAGGTTTGAGCTTAAGTATATCATCCTTCAGGAAGTCTTTCATACCTACCTTCTCCTGCACCCCAGTCTCATTCACTGCAAATGTACACTATTAATATCCTTTGCTTTCCCTTGTTTGTAATCTCTGTCATATTTCATTGTAACTATTAAGCCAAATGAAGGGGCTTTTCCAATATTTGCTCATGTTTCATCTTGTTCTGAGAGCTCCCACTGAGATTTCAGAAAAATGGTATTCAGGAAACACAAGATAAGAAGGTTGGACCTGTGCCTACCTTCTTGTGGTGCTGTATTTTTTAATGTCTCCATCTATGAAATGGGGATAAAAATTGCTGGCAATGATGCAGTAGGAAGAATAAAAATGCTATAAATAAAAAAATAAGGAGAGGAGAGGGGAGCAGAGGGGAAGGGAAGGGAAGAGAAGGGAAGGGAAGGGAAGGGAAGGGAAGGGAAGGGAAGGGAAGGGAAGGGAAGGGAAGGGAAGGGAAGACAGACACTCTACCCAGGGTTGCAGAGTGAGACTCCATATCTAAAAGGGAACAGGAGAGGAGAGGAGAGGAGAGGAGAAGAGAGAGAAATCAGGCAATCAGGAATAGATTCACACTTATAAACATGTTTTGAATCTTACCCAATAAACAACAAGTCTCACATCTTTCCACAGTTAATATGGACCTACTCCTATTTCTGAAGTTTTGCCAGAACCTGAATTTCACACTTCCTACAAATCTTATAGATAAGATCAAATTCCTGTCCCTCTGCAACGGAGTGTTTTTGACCAGCATAGCCTTTTTCACCTGAAAAAGCAGTAAATTATTTTACTGTTTACGTTTTGCATTTTAGGTATTGATTGGTGTTCTCATCCTTTGACGAGTACAGATTATGGTCTTGGGCCATATTAATGCTTTATATGCTGTGTAAATGGATCTGGCCTTGTCCTCTGATATTTTCTTCGTAATCAGGGCTCTGAGAACCTAGCATTTCACTTGTCCAAACATCCAGGGTGGACATTGCAACACTTGCTGATATTGCTCATTCAGTTCTCAGACTATTTCTTGAGTAAAAGAAATAATACTATGGAACAAAAGATTAAGAGTCTTTCCATTTAAAAAAAAATAAGACTAAAATTTACTAATGCTTGTGGGTAGTTAAAAATGTTTTCAGTGGTATTTAAGTATATCTACCACTGGAAATATATTCTCTCTTGAAAAGAATCCTTTGAGGTTTACTTTAGTAAAGAATTTTTGTTAATGTAAAGAATCACCTTCTACTTCATTTGGTTCATAGGCTAGATTGTTTTGCTTTGGAATTCCGTAAGATCTAGTCAGCTTGTAAAGATAGACTGTTAGCACTGGTTTGTCTTGAAAATGAAATGATTTCATGTCTTCCATATAACCATGGTATTAGTACAATCAGTATAAATCTGTGTATTGTTGAGTAGCCCTCTATTGTCTACACAAACAAATGAACTTCATGGATATCACCCAATGAATCTTTTGTCCATACCAAAAAGCAAGTAGAGATAATATTGCAATCTATAAAAAGTGATTTAGGAGTTGCCGTGACCAAAAAGATCTTTGTCACCTATATCTGAATAAGGCTAGATGGAGTTAAAAATACAGTATGGAAGGAAGGATATCAAGTCACTATAATTTACATTTAAATTTGTTAATCAGATTAAATTCTCTTTCAGAAAGGCCAGTGGGCTTCAAAAGAGTAGGAAGGATCTAATGAAAGAGTAGGGGGTCTAATGTAAGAGTAAGTCTTACATTGCTGCAAGTGGGCAAAAATAGCAAAGCATCTTGAAGTCAATTCTACATTGTAGGTAATCCCCCACAAAAGTTCAGCATATCCAGCTCTTGTCCACCATTAGTTACATATGGAAGTCAGATAAATGGAAAACTGACTTGCCTGTTATTAGCGGCAGTTCTCCTGCCCTGTTTGAAAATTAGCATGTTAGAATTCCAGTAAAAAGAAGATTCTCCAGCTTGATCTCACTTTGAAATGTACTTCAGTAAGAGATTATTAGCAAATAAAACCCTTTGCTATCAATAGAAAAAGACAGGACATTGGATTCAAGTTAACTTCCACCAAGAAGCTTTAGTATTCTGCACAACCAACTTCAACCAGGGAAAATGGTGTAAAAATCATTTGAATTGGGTTTACATAAGACATGATGGATGGATTAAAGGATAGAGGAATAAAACCAAAAAAATCATATCTGTGGTTTGTGTGACTATTTTTTATGTATGGGGTCATTTTAGTGTCTTTTTCCATTTACTCAAAATAATGTGAATTTGCTTTAATTCTGTGTAATCTAGCTGTTGAAGATCTGTTCAGGGCTCATGCACATACACTTTCATGCTGCTATTTTCTGAGCTTATGTCTTGCCTAAATTTGTTCTATTGCCTCCAAAAGAGTTACCTTTTTGGATATTTATGACAACTGATTTGATGTTTTGATGAGATAGATAGTTGCATTCATTTTCAGAAATTTATAGTGTCCCAGTTTAGGCTATATTATAAATAGTATCAGATTCTTTTTATTTGCACATTAGTAAAAAAATGGTCATTTTCAATGAGGTTGAGGTATAGGAGCACAGTTCAAAAGAATATGTGGGACCAGGCATAGTAGCTCACACCTGTAATTCCAGTACTTTGGTCACTCAGCTAGGAGGATAGTTTGAGGCAAGGAGTTCAAGACCAGCCTGGAGGACACAGTGAGACCATGTCTCTATGCAAACTTTTTTTTTTTTTTTTTTTTTTTACAATAGTGACCACAGAGTATATTCAGTGGGATCCTTCACTGAGACGGATGTGGGGAAATTTATTTTTTTTATCAAATCATAGCTGTGTACATTAATGCAATCATGGGTACAGTGTGGTGTTTTCATATACAATTTGAGATATTTTCATCAAACTGGTTAACATAGCCTTCATGTCATTTTCTTAGTTATTGTGCTAAGATGTTTATATTCCACTTTTAGAAAGATTCACTTCTACCCTTGTAAGATAAACCACAGAGGCAGGGGGTGTATGGGTGGAGGGAGGGTGACTGGTGGGATCACCTCTACACAAACATTTTTTAAAAAATTAGCCAGGTGCTATAGTTCGCACCTGAAATCCCAGCTACTCAGGAGGCTGAGAAAGGAGGATCGCTGGGGCTCAGAAGTTCAAGGAGTTCTATGATTGCATCATTGCACTCTGGCATGGGGGATGGAGCAAGAGTCTGTTGAGAGAGAGAGAGGAAAGAATTTGTGGGTTTTTAACTTTTTTTTCTTGTAACTAACAGCATTCATGCAATCCATCATCTAAGTGAATTTCCTTACACTGTAGCTAATTCCATCTTCCTTTTAGTTGAAAAGTTTAGAAAGTGGAAAATAAAATTCCATCTACATTTCTAGATTTTAACTAGAAATTTTGACGTGATCCAGGTTCCCCAAATTTGATGCATGTGCGCATCAGAAGTGTAGAGTAGGCTAATTCTTTTGCTGTCGCAGTTGGAGAGAGATGTCTTTGTAGCAGCTGGTCTCTGTTCTAGCAGTTGGTGGTTGAGAGGGCCAGTTGTGGTGGCAGAAATAATGTCAGTGGCTGCAGCAGGAGTAGCTGATTGACCTCTGGAGCCTGGCTGAGGTGGTCAGACCTGGAAATCTGCTATTGAAAGGTGGTAATAATTTTGGAGCACAGCTGCATCTGTTAAACCTCTTTCTGTTTGAAATACCTGAAAGGGTGTCTAATTCTTCACTGAAGGCTGATTGAAATATCTTAGCTCACAAGTTACCTTTGTTTTTTTAAGTTGTTTATGTTCATAAAGCAAAAACAAACAAATCCTACCTACCTAAAGCTAGATTAAACTTCTAAGAAGGAAAAGGAAACCATTTAGAAATGAGACGTTAGCCCTAGAACCCTCTGGAAGCCCTTTCACACTGCATTAGAAATATCCATGTGTATCACTGTATTGTGACTCATAGACGAAAGTACTTTTCAAATTTGGTTTTAATTTTCTACAATGGAGATGAGGCAACTTTTCACGTTGAAAGATCTCATGAAGGTAGCTATGCTTTAGTATTTTAAATATGTTTATTTTAAAA
>NW_003852407.1:9826878-9866768 GCF_000181295.1 Otolemur garnettii
GGTGTATACAATATTAGCAGGGGCATAGATGCTTCTTGCATGCCCTAAAAGCTGACGAAAATCAAGCTAAGCACATGTAATTTGGAGCAGATTTCTCAACCATAGGCTAATAATTTGCATTTCAGAGGATATCAGGCAATATCTAGAAACAATTTTTTTTTTTTTTTGCAGTTTTTGGCCGGGGCTGGGTTTGAACCCACCACCTCCAGATTATGGGGCCAGTCCCTACTCCTTAGAGCCACAGGCACCGTCCTAGAAACCATTTTTATTGTTAAAATTGGGATTGGTTTACAACAAAGATACTTGTATTAGAATGTTTATTGCTGCCCATTTCATAATTGCTAGGTCATGGGAGAAGCCTAAATGCCCATCGACCCATGAATGGATCAATAAATTGTGGTATATGTAGACTATGGAATACTATGCAACCCTAAAGAAAGATGGAACCTTTACCTCCTTCATGTTTATATGGATGGAATTAGAAAATGTTCTTTTCAGCAAAGTATCTCAAGAATGGAAGAAAAAGTATCCAATGTACACAGCCCTATTTTGAAACTAATTCATAGCTTTTATAGGACTGACATAACCTAATTATAGCCTTAGAATATGGGAAGGAGGTGGGAAAGGGGAGGCAAGGGGAGTGGATGGGGGAGGGAGGTTGATTGGTGGGATCACCTCTATGGTTTATCTTACAAGGATACAAGTGAATCTTTCTAAAAGCAGAGTATGAATGTCTTAACTTAATGACTAAGAGAATGACATGAAGGTTATGTTAACCAGTTTGATGAGAGTATTTCAAAATGTATATGAAAACAGCACACTGTACCCCATGATTGCATTAATGTACATAGTTATGCTATAAGAAATAAAAAAAAAATTGAGATTGATGAGACTACTGGCATCTAGTAAGTAGAGGCTAGAAATCCTGCTAAACACCCTACATTTCACATAATCATCACTGTCTGGCCCCAAATGTCCACAGTGTCAAGGCTGAGAAACCCCAATTAAGAGTCAGACACACAAAGTATTTTCATTAAAGAAATAAAAGCACATTGGTAAAATACAATAGAAAAATGACAGACTAGGGACCTGCAACCCTTTGGCTGAAAGGAACTTAAAAAACTTAAAAAAAATACAGGGTGTCCAGAAAATTTTTGTGCAATTTACTATGTTAAATTATTTTTAATTGCACATGAACTTTATGTCCATCCTGTATATATATGTTATATATAGAGAAATATATATAATAATAATATATATATTATATATTCATTTACTTTTACTGAGATGAAATTTACATCACAAATTATTATCCATTTTGAAGCATATTATTCACTAATACATCCAAAATTTCATGCAACTACCACTTCTATTTTAGTTCCAGAGTATTTTTATCACTCCAAAAGAAAAAAAAAATAACTGTACCCATTAAGCCATTACTTTCCATTTCTCTCTGCCTATAGTCCCTGGAAAATACTGATCTTATTCCTATATCTATGTATTTATCTACTTGGAGTATTTCTTATAATAGAATCACATAACATGTGGCATTTTGTATTTTTCACTTAGCAAAATATTTTGGAAGTTTTCCCAGGTAGTAGTACATACGAGTACTTCCTCTTTATAGAAGAGTAATATGCCATTTTAAGTATATATAATACTTTGTTCCTTCATTGATAGATTTGTGTGTGTGTGTATTTTGACAACTGCAAATAATGGTAATATAAACATGAGTGTACAGGTATTTGTTTGAATCCTAGCTTCCAATTATTTGGGGTATATACCTAGAAGAGGGACTGCTGGGTCATGTGGCAATTACGTGTTTAGCTTAATGAGGAGCGACCAAAATGTTTTCCACACTGGCAAAATCATTTTACATTCCTGCTAGCAATGCTTGAGTATGCTAATCTCTCCAACAATTGTTATTTTCTATTTTTTATGAGTGTCATCCTGGGAGTGAGATAGTATCCCATTGTGGTTTTATTTTCCATGTCCTTAATGACTATGCTGTTGAGCATGTTTTATATGCCTGTCATTAATTTGAATGTATTCTTCAGAGAGTGCCTATTCAAGTTCTTTGACCATTTTTCAATTGGGTTCTTTGTTTATACCTTGTTATTTGCAAGAGCTTTTTTTTTTTATATTTTCTCAATATTAGATCCTTGTCAAATATATGATTTGAAAATATTTTCTCCCATTATGTATCTTTTTACATACTAGTTAAGCCCTTTTAATGCACAAAATTTTTAAATTCTGATAAAGTCCAGCCTATTTTCGTTATTGTTGCTCATGCATTGGGTGTCATATCTAAGAATCCCATGCCAAAAATAGGATCAGAAAGGGGTTTATCTCTATGTTTTCCTTTAGTATATTTATGGCTTTAGAATATATATTTGAATTGTTTATCCATTTTTGGATCATTTTGTAAATGGTATGAGGTAGGGGGTCTACTTTCATTTTCATATGTGAACATCCAGTTGTCCTAGCACCATTTGTTGAAAAAAACTTTCCTTTATCCAATTATTAGACTTAAAGTCCAAAGCTTGAAAACTAGGATCTATAGAGAACTCAAATTAATCCACATGAAAAAAGCCAACAATCCCATATATCAGTGGGCAAGAGAGTGGAATAGAACCTTCTCTAAAGAAGACAGATGAATACCTCATAAACATATGAAAAATGCTCATTGGCCCAATTATTAGAGAAATGCAAATCAAAACAACCCTGAGATATCATCTAACCCCAGAGAGAATGCCCCACATGTCACTCCAAAAGCTCAAAACTGCAGATGCTGGCATGGATGGAGACAAGGGAATACTTCTGCATTACTGCTGGGACTGCAAACTAATACAATCATTTTGGAAGGAAGTATGGAGAACCCTCAAAGAACTCAAACTAGATCTTCCATTTCATCCTGCAATCCCATTACTAGGCATCTACCCAGAAGGAAAAAAATCCTTTTACCATAAGGACACTTGCATCAGACTATTTATCACAGCTCAATTTACAATCATCAAAATGTGGAAACAGCCTAAATGCTCACCAACTCAGGTTGATGATTATTCAGCTACTAAATTGATTGAGACTTTCCATCCTTTGTATTAACCTGGATGGAAGAGTGGAACACGTTATTCTTAGTAAATCATCACATGAATGGAGAAGCAAGAATCCTAACTACTCAATTCTGACATGAGGACAGATGATGATCTCATATACAGTGGGGGGTGAGGGAAAGGGAGAGCAGTGATGGGGGAAGGAGCAGTGTGGGGGGGGTAACAGTGTGTGACACACCTTTTGGGGACAGGACACAAACCTAACAAATGCAATCAATGTAACCTGGTTCTTTGTGCCCTCAATGAATCCTCAACAATAAAAAAATAAAAAGAAGCAACTGACTTTAGAGATATATATTTCTGGACGTTTGATTTTATTTAAGAGTGGAATTAGATCTACAAGGCTCTGATTAATTGGAATTTTTCGATTCATATTTTAAAATAATATGCTTAATATAGTACACTTATAGGTATAAAAGTCAAATTACTAATTTCAGCTCACAAAAAATTTTTTTAGGGGATGCATATTTGAAAGAAGCAAGAAAAAGTTCCCTATTAGAACAAAATCTATGACCATGATCGGCTGATTTTCACTATAGTTAAGAACAGCTAATATCGTTCTGATACTTCTTAGTGTCAAAGGTTATTCTAAATGAGTTACAAGATTTAACACATTTATTTCTTACAGAAACCTGATGATATCCATACTATTATCACCTCATTTTTTAGATAAGAAAACAGGGGCACAAGATCATAAAGTACTTGCCCAGTACCACAAAGCTGGTAAATATTGAAGTCAGAATTTAAACCTCAGTGCCAGAATTTTGTTTTTGTTTTTGTTTTTTGAGACAGAGTCTCACTTTGTCACCTTCACTAGAGTGCTATGGTGTTATAGCTCACAGCAATCTACAACTTTTGGGCTCAAGTGATTATGTTGCCTCGGCCTCCCAAGTAGCTGGGACTACAGGCACTCACCACAACACCCCGCTATTATTAGAGATGGGGTCTTGCTCTGGCTCAGGCTGGTCTCAAGCCTGTGAGTCAGGCAATCTACCTGGTTCAGCCTCCCAGAGTGCTAGGATTGCAGGTGTGAGCCACTGCACCCGGCAATGACAGAATTTTGGGTGCTAGAAGAATAAATATTCTTTTATTTTTATTTTTTTCTGGATGAAAGTGGGTTTTTTTATTATTGTAAGAGAAAAAAAAATAACTCCTCAGCAGTCTTAACAAAGGAAATGAGCATTTTGCACGGGGAGAAGACAACAGGATACAAAATCACAAGTGCTTTTGCTGCCAGCCCTGTCTCTGTCTCCTCCCAGAGCAGAGGGGAAAGGACACAGGTGATGCAAATGAGCAATTATGAAAAATCACTTAGAAACCCTACAAATTTGATTAAAATCTAAACTTCTATTTTGCTCTTAAAATTTTTTTTTAATATATCAAAAAGCCTGCTTTAGTGATACGCTATTCCCACCAGAAAACAACCCCAATACGTGAATATCCTGTCAGTAACATGCTCAAGTTGACCAGCCAACTCATTTCTAAACCTGAGCATGGACAAGTACATGTATCTTGTAAAGCAGAGCCATGGAGATTAAGTGACTGCCATTTACCCTGCATCTGCCTGTCGACCTACCAGCATCCACTTCCTCCAGTGCGTGGGCAGGGCAGAGACCCTGAAGGGGTAATGAGAAATTAACCTCCAATTACCAACTTTCCAAGCACCACTTCCCCTACTTCCTCTTTCTCCCTAAACTTACTTTACTTTGGTTCCCTGTGACCCAGATGGTTTTCACTTTTAGAAACACAAACAATCCACTCCCCCATATATATAATTTTTTTGTTTTTACATTTAAATATAAAAGCACTACTCTGCTTTTTGTTATAAAAGAGAACCAAGCAATAAAAGCCTTTCTTCTTTTAAGGTAGGGATATCCGTCAGTTTACTCGTAGCTCTTTGTTGAGGGGTGGGCATTTAGCCCCAAGTTAGGGAAGTGTGGCCCGACACCAAGAGCATTTCACTTCTTGATCTCCAACCTCTATTTTCTCTCCTAATTCCCACTTACAGTAGAATGTTATTTATAATCTCTTCAACTTTTCCACCAAGGGAAGTCCTAACCTAGAGTAAGTCAGGCCTTCCACTTTCCGCTACCCTAAGAAAAAGTCCTCCCCCTCCAGCAGACATTCTCCACCTGGACAGCTCTGCCTACTGGACAAGCTCACCCCATTAAGTGGAAGTGGTGGTTACGTCCCTCCCCACCCACTAGCCAACTAGGGTGGGTACAAAGAGATTAAGAACATGACTGCTCTCTCTTGGCCAATGAAAGCAAGATTAACTGGGCATGAGGAATAAAAAAAAGACCTTGATGTTCCAACCTTTTGAGTTACAATTTGGAGAACTGGGAGTGGGGGTGGGGGTGGGGGTGGGGGAGACTTGGAAGGGGATGGAGAAGCAGAAGGGGCTCAGTGTCTGGAAGTCTTGTCCACTTAGTTTTTGTCCTGGAAGGGCTCAGCATCAGTTTCATTGAGAAGACACATGCAGATGAGGGTTTCTGTTACCGAGAAGGGGTCACAGTTAGCAGAGGGATGATAGTCTTCAAGGTAGCCCTTCAGAAGAATAAATATTCTTTTGATATAAATATATTGGTCCCTTACAGGAATAATGTGTTCCTTTGTCAAGTTTGGAGAATCTGATATTTATTTTTTTCTAAAAAAGAATTTCATTTCATAAATATATGCTACATGCACTTTATAACAGACTCTTGTTAAGTTTCATTCCAGAAAAAAAAAAAAAAGGAAAATCTGCACGGCAAATTCAAGAAGGGCAAATAATTTTCTTCTTCTTCTTCTTCTTCTTTTTTTTAAGGCAAATAATTTAAACAGAAGGGATTCACAGTAATAGAAAAGTTACATATAATATTGGCTTTTGTGGATGGAAATGATTTAGACATGTGGAAAAAGAGAAGAAGGGCCTTTCACACAGAAGGAATAGCATATAATGTATTCAAGGGTCGGGTCCGGGTCCTGTGCCTGGAATACGGAATGCGTGAAAAGTCGAGAGCTATATCTCCTAGAGAATGCAAGGTAAAGAGTCAAAAAAAAAAAAAATGCTCTGGTAATAAACTGAGATTGTGAATAGTTTGGCTAATCTTAAACATCGTTTCATGCTAATATTTTAGTAAAATAAAATTATCAAGAGCTTTGAACAGGGCAATTACAGGAGCAGCAACATTTTAGAAGATGGAAACAACACCCAGCACAGACCAGGTTGGAAGCAGTTGCCATGGTTAGAAGAGAGAACATTAGAGTCTCTTCCAAGGCAAGGACCAAGAAAATAGAACAGATTTTTTAAATGTAGTGTACGCAAAGCTAAAGCCAAACAAACTGGAAATGGATCTATTAAATCTTGATTTTACAATGCAAAAAAATACCAACGTTGTTATGTGGCTGGAATTATCGAGGCAATGGCTTCGAACAAGTTTTTTTTTTTTTTTTTTTATGGATTTGCCGTAAATTTGAATATATGAAAATTTTGCATTCTCTTGACTTCTTTGCTCATACTGTTTTAATTCTTGGATATGGTTGAATCATCACAAGCTAACTGGTAATGGAAAAATAATAAAACCTGATTTTTTTTTATATATATATATTTAGAGATAGGGTTTTATTCTGTCACTCAGGATAGAGCAGAGTGGCACAATCACAGTTCACTGTAACTTCCAACTCCCAGCCTCAAACGATCTTCCTACTTTACCCCTCTGGGTATCTAGAACTTCAGGCATGTGCCATCATGCCAGGCTACTATTCTTTTGTTAGAGATAAGGTTTCACTATGTTGCCCAGACTGGGCTTGAATTTCTCCCTTCTCTGCCTTCACAGTGTGGCTTTTTTATTCTATTTTTATAAAACAAATTGTATTCAAAGTACAAAAGAATAAAATGTTTCAATGAAATAATCCTCCCAGATTGACCAGCACAATTAGAACATTAGTAAACCATAAAGACTAAATTGACAGCTGCTATACTCATGATTTAGTTCTAACTTCCCCCATCTCATTGGCATCAGTACCACAGAGGGCTGGTTGGTAAAAGTTTACTGGGGTCGAATACACCAGAGTGTTATGAGCTTTTTACAGTGGCACACTGCTTCTGTTTGAAGCAGAATTTGTCAGTATTTTTTAATTCTGCCTGCTTAACATCCCATCATGTCAAAGAAGACCGAGAGAATGCTGAAGGAAGAAAACAGATTTTTTAATGAGGATTGGGAGTTGCAATATTACCGTCTTTCTGATAAAGATAAGATAATTTGCTTGCTTTGTGATACTGCAATATCAACATTAAAGAAATTCAGTGCTCATCAGCATTATAACACTCGTAAGGACCACAAATGCTTTAAATTAGAGGGAGAGGCATGAAAGGTTGTATTGCAAAAATCAAAAGATAAAAAGCAAAAGCAAAGACAACTCTTTCAAGAAGCAATAAGACCTGAAAATAATGTCACTGAAGCACCTTGTAAAGTAGTTTATATACACGAGAAAAAAGGGAAGGCATTCAGGGATACAGACGTTGGGAAAGAACGCATTGTCGAAGTTGTAGGATGTTTAGATCCTGATAAAGTTGCAAAGTCCAGACAACGGCCTCTTTCAAGGAGAACCGTAACTAATCAGCAGCATGAATTAGCCTTCAGCTTAACAGAACAACTTCATGCAATAACGCAAAAGGAAAATATGTTATTCAATCACTTTGGATTACTCAACTGATACCTCCGACCAAGTGCAGTTTTTAGACTTTATTTGGATCATACAGAACAGTTTTTTTTTTTCACTACAAAGAGTTACTCACTTTGGGCACTCTGGCAAACAGAACATGGGGAATAGATATCTTCAACAACTTTCAAGAGAAATCCAGTGAAGCTGGACTGAATTTGATAAATTTAGCGAGTGTATGTACGGATGGTGCACCTTCTGTAACCAGAAAACATGAAGGGAATTACTGAGCAGATTAAAAATAAATCCAGATACTCTCCTTTCTATTGGATTTTCCATCAGCAAAATCTGTGTACCAAAGCTACTATATTGACACTTTGCAACAAGTTATAAGTCAACTATATTCATTCATGCAAATGCAACATGGTCTTATCAGTTCTGTAACCTGCTAAAATTCAACAGTGAGGTATTCAATATAGAAATGTCCTATCCATGTAAATTGTGTTGTCTATGACAGGAATAGGTGTTAACCAAAATTTTATCTGTGTGAGAACAGATAGTTAAATTATATGACGAACAGAATAAGCAATATGAATTATTAGAAGAAAATTTCTGTAAGAATTCAGCATTTCTGTGGGATATTAGATGAAATCAAAAGACTTGAACAGTTCTTTGGAATTGATTGAGCTCATAGTAGATGACATTTTAAAGTCATTGTTTGATGAAAGAAAGATCTAATTTAAGTACAGAAAAACATGGTAGGATACTCATGCCTTCAGCAATATGCTCAGAAATGCTTTCATACTTTTTAACTACGTATTGCTGCAAATCTACGTTCTTCTACCTAACCCAAATCAAGATGTCCCTAAGATCACAAATGACTCATACCCATCGAGGGTAGCAGTTGAGGCTGCAGACCTTCATACTACCACTACATAGTCAAATCTTCCCAACAAAAAGCAGACATAACAAAGTCACTAAAAAGTAGTTAACTTTTGAATTAATAAGCAGTTTAATTTTTCGAAATTATTAAGTGAATAGTAGTTAGATGTTTGCAAACTAATATACATCTTTAAGTATATCTTATTGAAGTTTCTTAAATGTGGCCTTATTTGACTTCAGCTAAATTCATTCAACCTTCCAACATGAAAAGGTTCCCTACGCCTGCCAGGGTCTTACTCTCTCCATAAAAAGCATATCAAGTAATTTCAGTAAAAATTGCTCTCCTTTAAAATCCTAGCTCTCTGGGAGGCTGAGGTAGGTGAATTGTCTGAGTTCACAGGTGTGAAGCCAGCCTGAGCCAAAGCAAGACTTCATCTCTTAAAAAAAAAAAAAAAAAGCCAGACGTTTGGGTGGGTGCCTGAAGTCCCAGCTACTTGGGAGGCTGAGACATGCGCCCAAGAATTTGAGGTTGCTGTGAGCTATGATTCCATAGCACATTACTGAGGTCAACAAAGTGAGACGCTGTCTCAAAAAATAAGAAGAAGAAATAAATAAAATAAAAGAAGTCAAGGAGAAAAAGCTTCTTAACATTGGTTTGGGCAATAATATTTTGGGTACAATGCCCCCCAACCCCAAGCATAGGCAAGAAAAAGCAAAAATAGGATTTCATCATCACTGGAAAATACTTTCCTCATGCAGAAAGTGAAGAGGTAGAATGTATACTTTGATTTCTTTATCCCATATTCTAGAGTTTCATATGTTCTTGAATTTTATAATCTGGGATTTGGGAAGCATTCGTAAGTGGTGATGTATCGGTTAGGTTTTGTTATGTAACAAGCCACTCTAAAGTTCAATGGTTTGAAAAAGTAAATTACTTTGCTCACATTTCTGCATTGTAGCCTGGGCTGAGCTGGGCAGCTCTGCTTCTCTGGGCTAGGCTTGGCTAACCCTGCATAGGCATCACTCTCCAACTAGCTCTCAGCTGTTGCATCAGCTTAGGGCTGGTTATCTCTTGGCTGGGTATCTTCATTCCTACCATGTTACTTGGCCTCAAGCAAACTAGGCTGGGCACATTTACTTGGTAGCATAGTTCCAAGAACAGTAAGAGAGCAAGTCCAGTGTAAATGTGCTCATCAAGTCTCTAAGTATCATATCTACTCCCCTACCACTGGCCAAAGAAGTCACATGACCAAGTTCAGAATCATGTAGAAGGATATGGGAGGCCTGAACAAATTGAGCCCATTATTGCCCTCAACCTACCACAAAAAGTAATATTCAAAGTTAGAATTTTGGTAATGATTACCCACTCACTCAACTATAAAGCTACCATATACCTGTTTTAAAACGGTTCTAGTTTCATAAATTTTATTTTCAATGAGTATAATTTATTAAATGCAAAGCTAACATAATCGTACACATTTATTTATAGGCAAATTTGAAAATAAAATTAGCATATTTTCCATTTAATTCTTTTTATTCACTTTGGGGATTATGACTACTGTCCTTATTCGCTCTTCAAAGATGAGTGAACCCAGTAACTTAGCACCCAGTAGGAATTAATGTGGCTCTTTATTATGGAGGGCTGTGTCATTGTAAGGGTATTTCCAATTCAAAACTGATAAGAATGGCTAATCCAATTAGCAACTAATACTTTTAAGACACAGAAGCTATAATCCTCTTCAGCAGCTTTGGACTCTCAAATTCAAGGATATAATAACTGCTAGAGACAAAAGTCTCTTTCTGACAAAAGTCTCTTTTCCTCTTAAAAAAGGTCCTATGAAGTGGGACCTTTTTTTTATTATTATTATTTTGTTTTTTACTGTAAATCCTGGACATCTAACTATGGAAAGTAAAAATTCACTCTTCTATGTTTTGGTGAATTCAGGAGACATCTGCAAGTGGACCACAGATGGCTGCGTGAGCCTTTAATCTGGAGCAGCCCACAGCCACAGCAAAGAGGTCCTTATCAGAGACCACTCTATCCAGGACTCCCCTGTAAATTAGGATATCATTTAGAAAAAGAGGCTTAAGAAGAGCCTTTGTTCATGTCACTTTCTTATCCCCAGATGAAATCAGGTGTTCTTGTCTAATCAAAATGCCTTTAGGTAGAGAAACTGCTCTTACCCAAACCCAGGAGAGAGATTTGGCATACAAGGGAGCAAATCATGTGTGTCATCTAGAGCCACAGAGGTAATATCCCCATATTAGGGAAGAAATGTCTCAAGAGGAAGTGGGGACTACCCTTCATTTTGAGGCATGATCCATTTGGTGCCCTCATCTTCCCTGGAGTGGTTTACTTTTCTTCCAGGATGTAAGAGGGCTCTGACAAGGGCACTGCTAATATCCCTTTAGAACCAAAGTAGGCTTTTTCCTGACCACAGAAATCCTTTTTTTTTTTCAGAATTAAACATAGTTCAATCTATTTTTAAATATTAGCTTAATGTTACTATGTCTTAATGACCAAGCTTGGGTTGTTCTAAAAATACACTATTGGATATGAAAATTTTCACCTAGTGATTTTTGAAACCAGAATTGATCATAACCAATATTTGCTTGTGACATTTGGTCATTTTTCTAATACTTTCTCTCTTGCAGAAAGAGAGTTTCCCCTTTAATATCATTTGAATGCTGGAAATAAATGTCTATGGATGAATTGACTTTTAGCACTAACAAGAATACTAATAAAATGTATGCATTGTGTTGCAACAGATTTGTATTTTATTGGGCAATATATCAACAAACTTGTTCCTTTCTTAGTGGGTTGGCTGAAATAAAAAGAGTAAAAAGAAAAGAAAAGCAGTATATAAAAATATAACGAATGCAAATACCTTCAAAGTGTCACCAAGACTGAAAGAACAAAGCTCAGCCTACTGATGGAATATGCAGGAGCAAAACCATTAGCTCTTAACAGCCGTGGTCTGGTGATCACCTGAATGTGCGCAGCTCTTTCTCAATGCCCTGATCACTCTGTACTGTTTTTTTATATCACTAAATCATATTCAGTTTCTTTTGTTTGCAGTCGATCATAGGAAAGGGGCTTATGTTTAATCTGTCATGGTGCCCAGTGAAGAGAATTTGAGTAATCTATGTTGTTTAACTCTTTGTTTTTGCATTGTTACATAACCATTTATTAAACAATTAAACAATTTTATAGATTCAGTGCTGGGATTGACTATCTATAAAGCAGCAATTCAATTTTTACCCCAATGCTTTTAGAAAATTATTCCTATCTTAAATCAATGACCTTAAAAATAGCAAGAGGAAAAAATAAAAGTAGTTAAAATATAGAGATTTCTTTTGAAGTTTTTTTCCTGAGGGTTAGTACAGGAATCCAGCACTTAAAACACAATCATTTCAAATGGCAGGTCTATTTTTAGTTCTCTAAGTGTTCTCCAAACATCTCCTCTACTAGGTATATAACCAAAAGAGCAAAAATCACACTACAACAAAGATATTTGTACCAGAATGTTTATTGCAGCCCAATTCATAATTGCTAAATCATGGAAGAAGCCCAAGTACCCACCAACCCACGAATGGATCAATAAATTGTGGTATATGTACACCATGGAATATTATGCAGCCTTAAAGAAAGATGGAGACTTTACCTCCTTTGTGTTTACATGGATGGAGCTGGAACATATTCCTCTTAGTGAAGTATCTCAAGAATTGAAGAAAAAGTATCCAATGTACTCAGCCCTACTATGAAACTAATTTATAGCTTTCATATGAAAGCTACAACCCAATTATAGCCCAAGAATAGGGGGAAAGGGAAGAGGGAGGGGAGGGGAGGGAGGAAGATGAGTGGATGGAGGGTGACTGGTGGGACCATACTTATGGTTCCTCTTACAAGGGTACATGTGAATATTTCTAAATGCAGAATATAAATTTCTTAAAATAACTAAGAAAATGCCATGAAGGACAAAAAAATACAATTATTTCAAATGTATAATTCTGAAAAATGACAAAAAATAAAGGCCCCTCCTATAAATTACACCAATTATTCATTGTAAGAAAAAAGAAAGGAAAGGAGGAAGGGAGGCACAGAGGGAGGAAGGCAGGGATGGAGGGAGGGAGGAACGAAGAAAGGAAGGAAGGAAGGAAGGAATTCCTCTCCATCTCTCAACATATACACTCAAAATTACACACAAACACACACGTGTACACCCACATACACATACACTTAGTTCTGAATGAGAAGCATGCCTAGAGGTGAAATGAAATATGGGGGAGGAGGTTTCTGGTGTCTAGATGGGCACTAGGAAGCATGCAATGGTTCCATTTATACAGGAGATTAATATTGAGTCATATATTTAGTATGCTATTTTAAAAGAGAAGTTAAAAAGAAATATCATCCCTCACTCTCCTTTCTCCTAGTTAAAATAATGAAAGAGGAGAAGAAAAGAAGAATTCAAACTCTAAGGAAGATTATATTTCAGATATCTCAATAGTTCACATAAAGGGAACGCCCAACAATAGGAAAGAAGTGCCTATAAGTGATTTGGACCCTGAACCCTTCCCGTCCTGTGTGTCTTTGAGGCTGTCAACAGACACATGAAGGAAGCATCAATCACCCCTGAGACAATGGGGATGGGCAACAGCTTCAAGGTGAGAAGACTAGGAGCCATCACTCAGGTACAGAAGTCCCATGTTACCTTACAGCCTCATTAGTCATGGACAAACACAGAGGCTTAGCCTTTTGGATTCTCTGAGCAATCAGATGTCTGAAAGCTCCTCCACTTCTCACATAAACCATTCAGACTGAACTTGAGAAGGCAGGAAGCAAGTCAAGGACTGGCACTTACCCTGCTATTTCCAGTTCAAGCTGAAAGTGATAGGAAGGGACTAATTTCATAGAATTCAATGACTGTGAGTAAAGATTGGGGTTCCAATAAGTTTTCTTTTTTAACCTGATTCAGAATTTCTGGAAACACTCTGTAAAGAGTAGGAAAGCTTTTAGCATATAACAAATTAAAATTTAAAAAAAAAAAAAAAAACCTTGTTGCTAAGTCTGAAGATGCTGCTTTTTACTTGCACCTATCCCATTAATGACACGTAACCCATTGCACTTTGAGCAACTTGCTCCTGTTGTTCATTAGCAAAGTGAAGAAAATAATATTATACCTATATATCATCCAATAATTTAAATAAAAAGCCCTTGGAAAAGTAAAATAGAATCATTCATTAAAGGAAAAATAATGAACAAAACATTGAAGAGATTCAACTAAGTATCCTAACCACTCAAGTCAAAGTCAACATACAAAGAGTTAATGAAAAGAGGACATCACAGGAACACAGAATAATTGAAGAAATGACGATGAAATCTTAACCCTTTGAACCTAAGAGGTACCTAAACAGGTCTTAAGTGACCCATAAACTTGCCTTTAGGTCCACATTGCATTTATATGGGTTGAATTGTGTCTCTCCCAAACTGAAATAATGAAGTCCCAACCCCCTGTACCTCAGAATGTGTTTGGAGACAGGGCCTTTAAAGAGATATTTAAAATAGTATTTTTGGAGTATGCCATAATTCAACATGACAAGAGTCTTTACAAGAAGAAAAAATTACAACACAATCACACACAAAGACCATGGGAAGAAATAGGTAGAAGGCTGCCATCTTCAAGCTAAAGAGAGAAAGCTCTGAAAAAAACAACCCTGTCAAGACCTTAATCTCAGCCTTCCAGCCTTTAGACTTGCGAGAAAATCAATTTCTGTGGTTTAAGCCACCCAATCTATGGTACTTTGTATGGCAACCCCAGCAAACCCCAGATTTAAAATTCTGCTAATTTCTATCCATTCATTTAGCAAATATTTACTGAACAGCTATTATCCAATCAGTCATTGAATAAAAAAAAAAATCAGCACAAACATATCCAGTTTCTGCCCTCATAAAGTTTAGAGTCTAACAAGGGAGAGAAGCATGATCTAATCACACATAGAAATGTAAAATTGCTACTGTAGCCTCGGTGCTATGAGCTTGTAAGACAGGAGGATATACCTTGGGAGCTCAGGGAAACTCTCCAGATGAAGTCACCCTTAGTCCTTGATATGAACTCTGAGTTCTTCAGGCACAAAAGGATAATACTAACCAGGCTCTTCACTTCCTCTCTGGCCCCATTTTACTCTTCTTCCCCAAAGTCTCCGGAATGATCCATTGAAAGCATATGGCATAGACAATTTTTTCAGTCCTGTAAATTTTCATTTTCCTTCAGACATGCAGGGAAACTGTGGGCAGCTGCTGTTGAATCTCATTGACATCATCTGAGTAGCTCTCATCATGGAACGTGAGAATTGATGTGCACAAGTGCTGCTCAAAGGTGAAGGGTAAGCAGAAAAGCAAACCCCAAACTGCTTGTTTCTGATCTTTGGTAACATAAAACATACTTGTACCAGCATGTCAGTCCTCCATGCCATGGAGTTCACCAGTTTGGATGAGTATTTTTTTTTTAACTTTTCTTTTTCAAAGACTTTTCAGTTTACAGGAAAAAGAAGAGCATGCATAGAGATCATGTACTGCATACTTATCTTCCCCTTATAAACATTTTGTGTTAATATTTACATTTGTTTGTTACAGTTAATTAATCAAAAAATGGAATGATGAATTCCAAGCTCTTTACATATCAGAGCTAAAACCAGAAGTCCTAACTTTTTTAGAATATGACTTTCTCAAGAAAGGCACCAGTGTTCAGATTTATATTCTGATATAAGCTCCTAATATTGCTACAGTCACTGATATACACCACTTTCAAGAGTGCCCCATAAAATATTTGAACATGATGTATAATAGAAATCAAAATGTAAATAATAACAATAAAAGTAAATATCAAAAAAATCATGCTGTAGTTTGTTGTATTAGCTAGTGTCTCTCCAAAGGACCTTGGAGATTAAGACAAATGTTTAACTTGGAAGAGGAGGATGAGGGGGAAAGGGAGAAACAATAGAAAATAACATCAAGGTCTGGAACAATGGACACTAATGAGGAGAGTCAATGGTCTGATGTAGACACAAAAAGATATGAAAGAGCATCTCATGCATTCTGATCTACTTTTAAATATATCACAGTGCCTCTTAGACCATTGACCCTATAAGGCTCTGTGCTAGCAGAACACACTACAGGGGACAGAAGCTCCAGAATGAATGAATAAATGAAGGTTGTATTCACTCATTCATTAATTGATACCATTATCCAGGACAATTCTAGATAAAAATATTAATTCCTAGAACTTAAAATTGGATTAGTCATTTACAAATTATTCTTTAAAATAACTTTGCTACTGAGTACACAATTAAATCAGAAGCCAGGCAGCCCATATCTATGTAGGCGAATGTCCTTGAGTCCAGTGAGACACTGAATACAGCACCCAGAACAAGTTTCCTGCTCCAGTGTTTTGACAGTTTGGTTAGTAACTCCATACCCTTGGCCAGGTTCACTTTTCAGGAATCTCTCAGCTGCTTCTACTGTTCTTCTCCACCCATTCAGTGCTGTTTCCCCTCTGTCTGCTTTTTCTACTCTAGGTGACCTGGTTTTCCACAAACCCGTGAGCTAGTTAGTCCCATTGCTACTACAACTATTTATTTATTCATGTCGCTAATGTGACCCAGAATTCAGTCTCTCATCCATTCAAATTCTTTTATTATGAATGATTTACTCCAAGTCCCATCTCCTGTCCAAGACCTCTAAGTGTGTCCTAGTCCATAATAAGAAGAAGCAATTATTGGCCACATACCACATGACACATTAATCAAATTCATGTGCACATTACGCGTTTTAATGAATTTGATCTTCATGGTAGCTCTCATATGTGACATTATTATCTCTATTTGACAGATAAAGGAAACTGAGATAGAGGGAGGTTGAAAGTGCTGCTGTAGAGCAAGCAGGTGTTGAAAGTGGGGTTTGAGTCTGGATGGACTGGGTGCAGGGCCTCTGCGTTTAGTCTCTACGTGACAGTAGCTCTCCCCATACTGATTTCCTACTTCTTTCTTACTGCTAATGATGTGTCTTAGTATCTAAATGTTCTTGACTGCACGTATGAATGTCCTACCTCATAGAATACAGGCTCTATCAGTCTTAGGGTGAGGACTATGTTTTACATTTTTCTGTATCTTACATTGCATATAATATGGAACCAGGCACAGAACAACCACTAAATAAGTACATGTTGACTAATTATTCATAACGTGATTTATTGACCTTCTAATCCATCCAGGCAAATATCCAAGGGAGCAAAGTAAAAGGCTTATGTAAATTGTAATATTATTATGTGTGATTACCTAAAATACACATTTTTGCAAATTTAATAAGCTTCAAAAGGCATGACTTGTAAAAGGTAATAACAATCACGACACAAACACTTCACATCAGCATCCATAACTGTAGCTCAAAAAAAAAAAAAAAAAACCCAGAATGTTCTAAGCTTTTCCCCCTGATCCCAAAAGGGCCAGGATTGAGGACAGAGAGCCTTCCTTATCCTCAGGCCCAATTTTCTTCTCCCTTTCATATGTGTTATACTTGACTCCTTAAGTGAATCACATGTAGATGTTTTACTAGACATCAGACGGTGACCCACAGGGACCCAGGATAGTACCCAGCCATGAGTTACAACCTGTGATCTTGGTGTGACTTTGGCTATAGTTTTGAACCTTCAGTGTTTCCGCTTACAAATAGAGTTCTCAAGTTACCCTTCCTAGCTTACTAATCAGCGAAAAGGGATACAAACACATGTGCACTTAAACATGTTGGAAGTAGTTGAAACCATTAAGCAATGCCGAGAAATAACTAAAAGAGTGGAAATGCATTTCTTCTTAAGTGTGAAGACCTAGAAAATTCCAGGGGTCCATTATGTCCAGTATGTCCCTGTACTATGCAATGGTCTCTGAGAGGTGGGTACCTATCTATAACTACCGAAGACCTTGTCACCTCTGGATCAAAGAAACAGGATCTCATTTAATGTTTTTGTTTGTTTTTCTTGGAGACTAAAATTAACTGTATACAAATAAATGGAGAGATATTGCAAAAATTACTTTATCCAAACCCTGAGGCCTTCTTTCTCTGCCCAAACATTTATGATATGTTGTTCCATATATGTGATTCATTAAACCTATGAAGGAAACCTATGATATCAGCACATTCTAGCTCCCTAACAAAAGTCTTCTAATCTCCAAATCCCAAGATCGTTATTTTGCATAACAAATGAAGTCAATAGAGTTTTAATTAAGTATGCAAACTAGTGACTTGGAAGATGCTGACTTCACTGGATTCTAATTCATTAGCTAATAAATGTTATCTAAATATGTACATGTATGGCATTTTCAGGAGGAGGGGGAGGTGTTTACTTTTCAGTTTAATAGGAAATGTAAATATTGAAGCACAGCTGATGTTGTCATTAGTTTTTATTAACTTCTCTTCTGATATAATGCTGACTAGGTTCAGCTAAAGGACTTTTTCATGGTTTAGAAAGAGTAAGAGCTTCAAGGACAATTTTCATCCCACTTCTGTATTTTCCAACCATACTGTCCCAAGCTCAGTGTCTGACGTGGCTGTGAAAATAAAGCCTGGCTTTCATGCTGCAGGACAAGAAGAAACAGAAAGTTCTAAAAGATCTTAAAATTTCATCTCGTGATTGGTCATTGCCAGAAGCTGACTTTGTACATGAATTTCAAGGCCAAGTAGACACTTATTAAGGTTATATTCAGCCCAATGAAATCAATATTATGAGAAATAATGAAATTAGTCAACAGTGCTGTGTGCTCTCTTTTGAACCTGAATTATTTAAATAACTGCTTCAATTTTCCACCTAGTAGATATGAGAACTTAAACCATTGAGATAGAAAAGGAGGATGAAGGAGAGTATTGGAAGATGAGACTCTGCCAGGAAATGAAAATGCACAAGGTTAAGTGGTATGTTATTTAAAAATACATTTCTATGCGTATTTATATATTACATATATGCACATGTATATATATGCATACATATATAAAATACATACATATATATAATATATATAACCATATATACTATATGGTTAGGTTTCTCTTGAGAACTCTCTGTGAAGAATTCTCTTGTCCTGACAGGTCCCCAGCCTCCAACATCCCAGTAAGCATCATGCATGATGATTCTTACGTGGTCAAAACCCTAGATTCTCAGAATGGTATGCAAAAGCTTCCCTGTGCCAACCACTGTAAAAAGAAAGTAATGTAAGCCTAGTCATTCTACAAGCAAAAATAATAGTAAAACCAAAATTCAAAACCCCGATTGAGTGCTCGTGCATATGCTTCTGATGATTTATAAATCTTTATTTTCAGAGATAAACATTTTAAAATATGCCACCAGGGTTTATGCACAATGGCAACTGGCAAAGAGAGAAAGAAAGGGGTAATTAACTATAGCCTTCCTTCTTTTTGAAGCTGAGCCCCCAACTAGAAATTTTACATTATACATTAACATTCTAAAAGTTTTCCATGCAGCTCCCTTCACATACCTCTTCTAGTTCCTTCCCTAGCTTTGCAGTGAGGCTATGAGTTTGTTTGAAGACAGTGGAGCAACTGTCTATCCATAGAGCTCCCCACTCTGCTGCCCGACTCTGACCGTCTATCCATAGAGCTCCCCACCCTGCTGCCCCACTCTCACCATCTATCCATAGAGCTCCCCACTCTGCTGCCCCACTCTCACTGCCTATCCATAGAGCTCCCCACTCTGCTGCCCCATTCTCACCGTGACAGTAAAGGAAGGCCAGCTGCAGGAAGCACATTCTCCAGGCTGAGGATGCTATGGCAACCCCTTCTTTAGGGGAGATGTTCAGATTTTTTACCAGGGATTCTCACTAATTTTTCCCCTTTCAACAAAAGAATATGTTTATCCTCTCACAGTAAATTCCAGACACTTAACTGAGAAGGAAAGAGTTAGATTAATAGAAGGTCCCTTTCTCAGGATCATGGGCTTTATTCTTACTTTCTCCTAGGACAGACATTGTGGATAGGATGGGAGACATTCAGAACATATTGATCTCAATAAGTTTTGGTGGACACAGGCACTCATTTCTTTGAGGAATATTTCTCGGGTAGATTGTCTGGGTCACAGGGTATGCATATTAGATTGTACACATCTAATATGTAATTACACATTTTATTAGATGTGTACAATCTTTACTAAAGTAATTACACATTCATTATGTTATTATGAACAATGTATGAGAGAGCAGGTCACTCCATATTCATGCCAGCTATTTGATATTGTCTATCCCCCTTTTTCTAAATTTTTTGTTATACTGTTGAGTTTGGGGTATTGCATTATGGTTTTAATTTGCACTTTCCCAGGATTAAGCTTTATATGTTCTTGCACATTTGAATATTCTCATTCATTGAGTGCCTGTTCAAGGCTTTTGTCTATTTCTCCATGGGGTTGACATTTTTCACTGCTTGATAGAAGTGTTTTGTATACTCTGAATCTTACACTGAGCAGATGCTTTCTAATGACCTTCTCTCCTTCCTGTTGCCCTGTATTTTCATTCTTCATATCATTTGATGAACAGAAGTTTTCAATTTCTATGATTAGTATTTTTTATATTCTTTTGAAGGAATTTTACTTATAAGATCATGTGTTTTCCTATATTTCCTTCTAAAAGTTTTGTTGTTATTTCATGTTTATATCTATAATCCATCTCAATTGTGTTTGAGAGTATGTTGTATTTCACTCCCTGGGGGCTCATATTTTGACTCTGATGGTATTGTAAAGACATTTTTATTTGAATTATATTAATTTTGATGCTATGTTCTTGAATTTTTTCCAGATTCAACTCCATGAACTCAATTTAATTTTGAAACTAATTGTACATGGAATAAACTGTTTTGAATTTTTTATTTTTAATTTTAAAAAAATTATTTCAACGTAGGTTAAATACTCATGATGAAATTTTATAATTAAACCTTGATTCAATTTTAAAGATTTCTCCTCCTATGTCGTTACTTCTGTATTTGTTACTTCCATCATACCTAATGCCTCTTGATCAAATTGTCACAAATCTAAATTTTGACAAGAAGATAAGTTTTTCTGTCATTTTTAATAAATATATTTAAAGGTAGATAGTTTTGATTATTGTTCTTTTAAATGTTATTTATTTAGGAACTGGATAAGTATTAGTAGTTTGTTTTATTTATTTGTTCACATGAAAGGCATAGGAGCTTGCTTTAATTAAAAGAAATATTTAAAAATGGAGTGGGTTAAAAAAATAGAGATAGTCCAACGTATCCATGTTTGCACCCATGTAATATGCATGAACAAAGGATCTTTGAGATACAACAGAGCCATAATATTGAAAACATCCTATTTCATTCCTAGGATGAAGATTTCAGTCTTCTACATATGTATTCTTTGCGATTCTAGTGACTGACCAAATCTATTGATGGCACATGACATGTAGGCACATTTTCAATTTGAGAGCTTTAGTGTTTCAATCCCACACTAAAACAATAGCACGTCAGACATGTGGGCGAACTTAACACACTTAATAAAGGATTATCGCATCTTTCAGGTACCTATTTTAGTGTCTGAACATTTTCTTGTGCTAGCAGTAGATTTTCAAATGGATTGGAACTTGCCTGGTGCATTAAATGGAATTCATTTACAACAGCCTACGTAAGGGATGGTTACAGCTTCTTAGATCTGATCGGAACAGCATCTCAATCCCAGGGTAAGAGTAGTATTTCACAGAAAGCTAAGGGAGGATGAGGACTTAGTATATAAGGAGGCAGAAAGAGTGAGGAGCACAACTGGTCAAAATCCAATTCAGTATTCAAAGTTTGCTTTCTAATTCCTTCATGATGATGTGGGCTCTTTGTCCAGTGCTTCTCAACTGAGCCTTATCTCTGGCTCCTTCTGCATCACAGCCTAAAGCACAACATAGTCAACACTCAATTATACATTAATTGGCTTAATCATTATTTCATACACATCAATCACGTAGATTGCCTACTCCCTGATACAATACTGTGAGAGCAAAACAGTAAGTTGACCACATTCTTTAAGTGGTTTCGGGAGACTTGAGAAAGGATTTTTTTTTAAATCTTAAATATATTCTACTCCTTTTTTACTTAAATCTCTGACATTCCATTTCTATGAACTAAAGCTTTCCATTACAAAGTTAGAAATATACCTCAAAATGGGACTGACAAATTCACACTGACGTCTCAATAAGGAACAACTTGAAAGCCTACATAGAGAATAAGAAGAACGGGGAGACGGGTGAGAGATCACCACGCAGGCTCTCCCGTGAGGGGATCTGAGAAGAGGATGGGTGAGTCAGACACTGGCCCAAAGACACAGATAAGGGAGTTTGAAGGTCAACATGCATAGTCTAGGGAAACTTTGCTTAAATACAGTTTTGCTGTTGAGGCCGGTCCTGAGCGTCCCCATTGTATATTTTTAATTATGTGCCCCACTGTATCCCAAACTTTAATTTTTGACTGATGAAATAAATGCAGCTACATTTGTTTTATATTATTGAAATAACAATAATTATGCGATGTAAATTTATAGATACATCAAGTATCTGTTAAACATGTATTTATCAACTAAGAAAGATTTTCCAATTATGGCTGTTATAACTGCATTCATACATTCCCATTAGCGTACAATAAACCAAATTGAGTGTGTATAAAAAAATAGTATTACAAGCCTTTCCTTCCTAACAGACCATTTAGATGCTGCTTTTAATTCCAAGCATTGCCTCTGCTCCCAAGTAATGAATGTAAAAGGAAGTGGTAACATAGATTTATGATGTGATTTCATGGCATTATGGCGAATACTCGTAACTGTGGGACCTTGTAGAAAGCCAAACCTGATATTTAACCCAAGCAGTCTGGACCCTATCCTCTGCGGGAAAACATATATTTCCTTGTAGCTTAAGGCCATCTTAGAAGAATAGATAATACCATGACATAAAAGTTATACCATTTTGTGAGCGTGTGTGGAGAATTTATCTTTTCCAGTTATTCTTGGCATCATTTTTCACAATTGAAAAGCTCTGTCCTCGTTAGGCAATACCCCATTTCTAGCCATAAAAATGAGAGATGTTATTTTTTAGTTCAGAAATGTTTGATTAAAAAAACAAGATACAAATAACTTGCTGTCAAGTTTTGGTTTTCAGATACAAATTGTGCATTTTACAACTTCACCCAAATAAATATTATCTTTCCCAAGGGGTCATTGTTCAGAAATGCATAAAGAAGAGTTATTGATACCATAAAATTACTTGATACTTTTTCCAAAAGTAAAGGGAGAAAAAGCCTTTACCATACCCAAATAGTCTTCTTATGGTCTCTGTTTTCAACCGCAAAGCCAATCACTGTGACTCGTGGAAATAACAGTTCGTGTCACATGTATCTTCAATAAAATGCTTTTTTTTCAAGGTCATTCTTTCTACTCTTCTGTTTTATCACTTTATAAACAGATTCCAGCAGCATCATTCTAATTGATCTCCCCACTTGGAGTAGCCCCTGCCAACCCTGCATATTCAGCACAGCTAACATGACATCTATCTTTTAAAAATCTTAAATGTACAATAAAGGTCTTATTAACTATCAGAAGAATGTTATCTCTTGCTCTGGAGAGATATCTTGAGAAGAGTGCTAAAAAGACCACCAGTCTAATCTTCAACCTTCAGGAAGAGGTTGCAGGCTGATGGTGTTTCGAGAAGATTTGCCCAACACATGTTATACACCTGTGTCCAAAAATTTAAAGATATAACTATGTTGTCAACATTTAAAATTGGGAAAGTCCACATAATATGCATATATACAAAAATAAAGACAGCTTTCTATATTCTCTTTACCAGTAGAATGAACACTTCCTCCAGGCTGGGCCCAATTTCCAGTAAATACTCAATAGACTCTTTTTCTCACCCTCTGCTTTTTAATTGTTTATGTGACCTGCCTGATTCCTGCAGGGGACTGGGTTTTCCACCCCCAACATGCAAAACAATGATAAGCCCTACAACTCACACAACATTTAATCCTGTATTTACTGATGCCACTAACGCTTTGGAACGACTCCCTTTCTGTCTGATGTTAGTCTGCCCTTGCAAGCCCCATTTACACCCAGAAACTTCTCTGAATAGCCATAGCTCATTCAGATTTTCTTTTCGTATGAATTCAGGTAGCACTCCACAAATTCTCACTTAATCAGGCTCTATCTTGTGAAGGGCCAAGGACAACATCCCAGTCGGACCTTTGATCAGTGTCATCACTTGTTAATTCACAAGAGACAGGGTGAGCTAGCAGGCATTGATAAAAATGTTTTATTGATTCTGGATCTGCTTTCTTTTTCCTTTTCCCTCCAGGGAATCTTCTGTCTACTTTCCATCTTCCTTTCCTGACAATCTGGAGGAGGAACTGGCCAAATGGGAAAATAATACATCTCTCCTTCAATTCCAGAGGAAGCTGTTGTTGGAAGCCTGCAGTTTCCTGCTTGGACACCAAATCCATGGCCAGGAACACACTGCCTTGAGTCATCAATAACAGTATCTGAGTGAACAAATGAAGGAACGAAGAGCAGGCAGAATGGAGGCATGGCCTGAATTTAGCCAACTCCCATAAACATGATTACCTTTAGCGAGAAGCGGGGTACCTGTGATTTAATGGAAACTGGTGTCTGATAAAAAAAAATAACAACTCTGCTATTTATCATTGTCTCAAGAATCGAGAATCATACAATGTAAATATCCTAATGGGAATTAGTTCTCTTTTCTGGTAGCATGTAGGCAGTGATTTCTGGCTGCAACAGCTAGTGCATTACAGAGAATTTATCCCACCACACACTCAGGAAGAGGAGAGAGAAGGGTGCCAAGTTATGAGATGTTGGTAGAACTCATAGAAATGAGTTCATGAAAGCACACACAAGGAGAAGAGCTATTACAGAATATTTATCATCTTCCAAACCTTCATGAAAGCACATGAGCCTGATCATCCCTCAGAACAAGCAACTGCCCCAGGACCAGATCTATACTCAGCAGCTGACTCAGGACACCAGCTCCTCATCTCGTGTTCTTTCCTCAGCATTCCCATCAGCTAACCGTGTTAATATTACCCATTAAGTCATCATGTTTTCAAAACCGATTAATGACTTGGAAGGCAGTTTTCCAGTCTAACATATCTAGACATATATATATAACAAGTCCTCGCACCAACTCTTGGTTACATAATACACTTCCTTATGCTTCTAGTGGGTATAATCTCCCAGGCTCAGCTACCACGGGGAGGCAGGCCTGGCACTGAGAAACAGATGGCGGCTGCTATGGACACTGAAGTATGTAAGTGAAGGCTGCCTGAAGGCACTGCAGGGGGACTGGGCCGATGGAAAATGTCGGTATCCAGTCACTTCTTCTCTGGCATCTGTTCCTAAATTTTATTTTTTCACATATTGTAAAAAAGTATCTCTGGTTTTTGTGCACTCATCTTAACATCAGAGAGATGTATCCTGGAGGAGAATGCATAAGAATTTGGTGGCGATGCATAGAAGTAAAAAGGAAAAAAAAAATACACGGAAAATCTGTAAATCTATTAAAAAACAAAATCTAAATGTCACACTATCTATCATGCTATAATGGACCTCTTGCTCTGCCCTTTGCTGTCTCCTGGCTCTGCTCCAGGGTAGCCAGCTACAGCGGTCGGATAATAAGTATCTGTACACATTTTTCTACCAGCATCACTGAACAAAAGGTTTTGATGCTAATTTCCAATTTAAATTTTAGAATAAAGGAAGAGAGGGTCTTTGGCAAAAATGTGAATTAAGAGACAACATGGTTATTGGCACAGACAGCCTCTTAGATATCTACCCTTTTCATTTGTCACTTTTCCCCCTTGAGCTCTTCTTCTCATCTTCCTATGGTGGTCACAGTTCACAGACCCTCTCCCTTCTGTCCATGGTAAGACCTGCTTATTGTGAACCTATGGGGAATTAATTTACACAAAGGTGGAGACATCTAAGGGCATAGTTTGGTGGACAAATTGTTCACCAAGTTGGAAGAAAATTGGTCAAAGTCTGGGCAAGAGTTTAAGAGGAGTACTGCTTTCCTTGGGAAAATTCCTTCCAAGGCTTAATCGCTCATTCTCAAACCAGATAGTTATTTATAGGATGGAAGGGGGTTGAGGGCAGATGACACAACTATCACTCCAGGATAATTAAACAGTTCAGTTACCATCTCTACTGTCTATTAGATGCAGTTTTTTGAAACAGAAATGGATAGTTCAAATAGTAAAATTCAGAAGTTATCACATGATTATCTCATCCAAATCGGAAAGCAGCTATGTGACCCACGCCAATCCCAGTGAACTATTTCTGTCTCTGACTCAAAACTGTGGCAGAATGACTATAAATGTCTGTGTTGCTTATTTCTTTAGACATAGACTTTGTTTTTAGCCTGGCTGTAGACTAATAAAAAGCAATTGTGGGTTAGGATTGGCAAATGCAGAAACTTTCTGAGAAGGAAGAAGGTGAAAGCTGCATCAATAATAGATAAATAGGAACGGCACAGCCTGCCAATTGCAGCCCCAGACCCTTAACAAGACCCCATGCAGGCGGCAACCCTTTGATAAGAGGCCTCCTTACTACAGGGAGCAAAGGTGAGTTCATTGCATATTGTTTCCTTTGCTCCACATTCTCCCTGGGGCTGTTGTTTCCTCCCTCCAGTCTCTCAAATGTGGATCTGTGTTTAGGGAGTTGGAGAATAATATTTTTTATTAAAGATCAAATAAGAAACACAAAAGGAGATGCAGTCTGAAGAGCTTCCTCATGAGGGGGGCATCTCTTGGACAAATGACTGTCCATTTGCTTTTTCTTGTCTCTTCCCCATTAGAGGATCCCAGAGTGCTCCTTGGAGACATCTATAATCACACACCCTCAGTGAATCCTGCAAGAGAGATTTTTCTTTATTGAAAAAGATCAGGGCCTCTGGGGAGGAGGAGTGAGGGACAGGTTTTAGTGCGTATATTATGTGTGACAAACAGAAGGAATATGATATTCTTAAACTTCATGTCTTATATACATAAATGGAATAAGCTAAACTATTAAAAGTTAATTCTGCGATTTCAAAGATGTTTTATAGAAGATAGTAGTTAAATACATATCTATTTCTCATAAACATTCTATATTCACCAAGATATAGCACATTAGTAAACAGAATTTCCAAATAGCTTATATTAGGGGATGGACCCCTCTCAGTTCAACATGCTGAAAGGGCCAAAGTGAACATGTCTGTCTTCTGTCTTCATTATACATCTGTAATATCTAGCACCAGACAGCTTGGGGAGACCATCAGTGCCGATTCAATGCAAGCAGTCTTTTCTTCTCTCCAAAGTCTTCTCCTCAGCTCTAGACTCTATGTGAGTTCATTTCCCTCATCCCGTGCCTGGATTCTGTTCATGCTTTCACATGCTCAACGAGTGTTTGTGAACAGGCTATGAGTATACAGTTGGAAACAAAAAGGAAATTGTTGCTAACTTCGTGAAGTTTGTAACTGAGCCAGGGAGATAAGCAATAAACAAAGAAATGGGTATAAATGAGCATATAGTCTCCATATTGTAATAGAGAAAGAAACAGGTGTCAAAAGAAAGACAGAGACAACTACTATGGATTGGGAGTCCCAGGAGGCATGTCTGCAAGATGGGAAAGAGTCAGAACAGAAGTATTTCAGAGAAAAAGTAGATCATGAGGATCCTAAGCCTGCTTTTGCCTGACTGATTCTCTTTATGGTATCTCATCCCTCCCTACTGATTCTCTTTATGGTATCTCATCCCTCCCTACTCTGTTTTTGTTCTTCTCCTCTTGATGGCCCCAAACAAGTGAAATGAACGTTGAAAAACACCAGTCTGTACAGGGTTTGCTTCCTACCTGCAGAGTCCTCTGCTGCCCCTGCGATGTCTGTCTGTCCACCTGGTATGTCCCTGACTAAACTTTCTAGTATCTCCCATACCAGATTTTTCATCTCCTCTCTTGTGGGTGGCCTGCCTCTCCTGAGCCCCATTCTATCCACACTCTTGATGCTCCACTCATTACTTGATTCAGATTCCTTTTCTGGTGTGTTTATGGACCGTCCTGACTCCTTGGATCTAACTCAGAAAGCATTTCCTCTCACACTGATTGTCATCCTCCAAGATTCATATCGACAGTGAGACCTTGCTTTCTCATCTCACTGAGACAACATTTATATTCAATGGGGAACCCAGTCTTGGAACTTATCTTGACCAAATTCTTCATGACTAACCTTCTAGCCCATCTTTACCCTGACAGGCAACAGGACTAGACAGTGTCCAGTTACTTCTATTAAGGCAACAAGTACTATCATTTCTATCAATCAAGTGAAAAACATGGATGGGGTATGTATGGGGTCTGGAGTCAGGCTGCTGGCTTTGCATTCTGGGTTTCACAGTCTATCAGACCTGGAAAAACACTACTTCTTTCTACCTCAATTTTTTCAACTATAAAATGGAATCATGGTACCTACCTCACAGAGTAATCAGAAAATCAACAAAGGTGGTACATGTGAAGACCTTAAAATGATACTTGGTGAACAGTACATGCACCACCAAAATCTTATCTTCAACTGTAATGGGAAATAAATTGGTAATTGGCTATAAAATCTAGCAAGAGGCTAGACTAAGAGGTTTTCTTGCAAGAAGCATGGAAAATAGAACTACAAATACTAAAAATCTAGATAGAAGATTAGAGTTGGTCCAAGTTAAGGTTCAGCCACTAGAATACAAATTCTGTGCCACAATTTTCCTTAAATTTCTTCTAATCTAAAACAAGGATTATATCACTATTAATGTAGGAGTGAGGATGTGAATTTCAGCCAGTAATTCTTCACTTCTGGAAAAGAAGAAATGCATGGGCCCAGAAAACATAGATTATTTTCCTCTTTGAGTTCTACCAATCTCCTCCCTCTCTCTCATTGCCAACTCTAGGTTAGGACTGGATGACCTCTCATACAGTTCAGTGATTATTTATTTCTACACAATGTCAAATTTTCATGATTACATTGTTGTCAAATCCAACAATGTCAAATTTTCATGATTACAGCTTTGAATAATTCAAGTATGAAACAACTGCTTCCCAAAAAGACCCCATTTGTCCTCTAAAGATGTACGACACAGATACATAAGAACATAGATAGTAGCATCAGATACTAACACACAGCTCTGTATGAATTTGCTATGGGGACAACAAATGGATAATATTGTGACACGTGAAGACTTCCTGCAGGACATGGAAATTACACTGTGGTACAGGAGCCATAAGTTCAGGCTGTTTGTTTTCCCAGATGCAAGCAGCCAGTTTGAAATGCTGCTTGCATAGGAACTTGACTCTGCCAGCTCCACCCAGCTATAGACTCTTGTCATTAGTAATAAATGGCCTTGGTAGAGTTGAAAATGAATAGCACCCAGGGTTATAAAATGGCTCTGTTCCAGATGATGTTTGTTTACGTGCAGCAATTAGAGCCCAGCTGCTGTAGGGAGACAGTTATATTCCCAGCTGGATTTTAGCAAATGCAGCCTTTCATGAAAGAGATTGCCCTCAAGAAATTGGATTTGTATCAACTGAAAGAGAGGGACCTCACAAAGCTATGTCTGAAGGACTGCAGGAAATCATCAACCCCTCTCTGTCTCATCCTGACACTCCAATCTTGAAGGCCTGAGCAGTAGAAAAAATTCATTCATTCAACAAAAGAAGACTTGCACTGGGACTACCACAGGGAAAAAGAAAATGTTCACACTTTCAAAGCAACCATCATGAACTTACATTTGGATTATAGACCCAACCTCTCTCTTTGAGTAGTTTCAATTCTAAGTCTTCCCATTCTTATCCCCACGGGATCTGTTTCAAGTATGAGGATAAGAAGAATGAAGGATTGCTAAGAATGGGGAGAGGAAGCCCTAAATGAAAACTGGAAGAAGTTCCACTGGGAAGTAAAATATAACTCCAAGCAGAGAGAAAGAAATAAAATGTCCCCCTCTGCCAGAGGCTCTAATGCCTTTCCTCCCCTCTCTATTCATTTCTATCTTAATGAATCCTATCTTATCACTGAAATAATAAAGAAATAAAATGTCACTCCAAAGTCGTATTTCTGAATCAGCAGGGCTAGTACTGTCGTTGAGAGCATGGCAAGAAGCATTTCTGCTATCGAGGTTGTTTTTCTTGTATTTCCCCTTATCTATTCCTCTGTACTACAGTTTCAGGCTCTGGTCCTTGTCCTGAAGGATGGGGTGTGAATTTGTAGACAAGAGGATTTGTCACTGGAACACAGCAGACTCTGCTAAGAGCGTATTCCCCTCTCTCTTATATTTTCCATTTAAAAAAAAAGAATTAAAAATAAACCATACTCATTGAGAAAATAATCCTGTCATGGAAAGAGGCCATTTTAGACCTGGGCAATTTTACCGATGGTCTTATAAGCCAATAGAGCAATTTATTTTTAAACCAACCTTGTCAGTATTTAAAAATTGGTAAATGTCACATGAATATCTATTTCTGACATCTCTTAGAGACATCAGCACTCTGGCAGCCCATATGTCCCCCACAATACATTGGTTATAGCAATATTTCTGTCATCATCAGTATTTCCACATCTGTCCACTTCACTCAATAATTTACTTCTTTGACCTCAAGTGCTATTTGATTTAGTAATTAATTAAATTAGATGTAAAGAGGGAAAGGTGGCTTCTTCAGAGAATTGAAAATCAAGGACCCCAGGTTCCTGGTGAAGGAGGTTCCTTCTCCCTGTCTTCTGCCAGTGTCCTGGGGGAGGAGGAAGGACTTTGAAGCCTCCAAAGTGCATGGAACAAAACAAATCCCAGACCCCCACCCCAAAATGGCCAAATCTATCCCAAGGCCCAGAAAGACTGGCAATTCACCATTTAAGGATGCATGGGAACTAAGATGATGGCCCTCTCCACAGTTATCAGCGTGGACATAAGGCCCATGGCCAGACGAGCTTCCCTGGAAAAAACATGGAAACCCAGCACAACCCTTGACAAGGCTATAGAGTGTGAACCTCAAATGATCTGAGGAAAAATCTCCTATCAACCTCAGCGAGTCAGATTCTTGGATTTGGAAATTGAATTGGTATAAGAAAAAAGAAACAAAAGTCATATCTCTTGCAAGCGGAATTTATAAACTTGAATCGTCTCCACCACAGAGAGTGATAAACTGAGCAAATAGGGTTTCATTTTCTCTGAGTTAGGACTCGTATACCAATGACATCCAAAGAACATGTTTTCCTGATAGCTAGAACTACTTACAGATTCATTTAAAACAAAAAAAGAAACAAAATCAAAATATTCAAGCAAACAGTTGCTTTAAGAATAGCTAATTGAGAAGTTCATTTAATAGCATCTCTCAGTCATTAGGACAAAAGGAAACACCTTATTCTGTTGACAGCATTGTTGGCAGCTTCTTGCTGATTCTACACTGAATACCATTGTCTTCTTGGCCTTACAGTCACACAGGACCAGAAGCAAGTGAGCTCAGGGGCCTCTGCAGACTGCCTGACAACTTCTGGAGTATGTCATGTATTCGGCGGGATCAGCCCCACTGTATTGGATTACACTTAGCAGGCCCCAATACAGCCTTTACATCTCCATCTTTTTCCTGATAGTGTGGCCTATTAAAGTGCCCTGATGGCATAAGTGCACCAGCTCTGTGTATCCGCCAAAGGAGATAACGTTGCAAATAAAAGGGCTGTGCTATCCGGCTCTATCACATTTAACATCCCTTTTGAAGTTAAAAACAAGATTATCCTGTAAATGCTTGGCTAGCCACAGTTAATCCTCATCTTCATGAAGGAACACGAAAGGACATCCTTAGCACTCGATATCAGTTCTTGGCTTTGAGTGTTATTAACACAAAGGGTGAACTTAGTGCCACAGTGGTGAAACCCATTCACGTCACAAACAGGCATTTTTTTTTTCCATAAAATGTCTACATTGGCCTTTTTTAAAAAAAATGTTAAATACAATGAAGATCTCAATATTGCCTCAGCTTTAAGAAACTACAAGCTTCAAACCATAATTTATGGTAATAGACCTTAAGCAAACAGAGATAATCATTTTGCTGGTATGATTTCTGGTTGCAGAGCATTTTTCTAAGTGGTTATCTTTGTGTTTGCTTAATAGTAAGCCAACATATTCTGCTTCCCAACAGCCCACAGATTTTTTTGTGTTTTGGTTTGTTTGGGGGGATTTGGGGCTTTTGTTTGTTTGTGTGATTCTATGCCTAGGATAAATGTGGGGCAATCTTCCAAAACACAAAATAGAATTCATTTCTTCTTTGTAGGCTCTTCTGATCCTGATTACTATGTCTTAATCGGAGGAGTGGTGGCACAGAGAGGTCAATGCTTTTGAGAGAAGAGTTCATTACTTATAGTTCCCAAGAAGAAAAGATGTGCCACACTATGCTGGTGCACGTGAGAAGGCACCAGGGCTGATGAGGACACAGTCGGAGCCGGGAGAAAGCACAGACAGAGCCTTTATTCCTACAGTGGCAGGAAGCTGTTAGGTGGAAATATCCCTTCTTGGGCAGAAAGCAAAACACAGATGTTGGTATTTGTGGTTGGGAGATTTTTAATATAATTTCCATGCACCTGTGAAATCACAAGATGATATGAATGTAAACAACTTTGGCTGTTAGTTTGGCCCAGGCTTTCAGGATGCCAAGTCATCAATTATAGAATATTAAGAATGATTACTGCAACACTGTAGACTAATATTAATCAACTTACATGTCTTTGTGAGATATGTAAGTAGGCTTACAACTACTTGAAATTATGGTTATGAAAGATTCTTATCAAGCTTTTTGGAGTTAAAAAACAAAAATTTTCTTCAAAACTTTGCTTTTTTGAACTAGTAACTAAAAATTAGATTTTATTTAATGTATTTCATTTCCTTCAATGCATGAGGAAATGATTGATATTTTTCCTATCTCACGTTAGAATTCTAGTTCGCCATTGTTCCTGACCTGATTATTAATTGTCCTGGGTGCCATTTTGAACCACATAACCTCCTTTTACAGCAGTAAATTATAGATGTTAGTGGAAAGTAATTTATCTTTTAGGAATATTTCATTCCATACTAACCACAAACTATTCAGCAACATTTAAAATTTTGCTATTTTGTGCCTGTCAAGGTTGGGAATAGACTCCGATTAAATATACACTCAAATTGCTGTTTGTTGGCACTGTGCACTCAGAAGTCTACGTGTATGTGTGTGTTTAAATGGTTCAATTAGTATTCTGTGGTAATCTGCTCATCACATCGAAACAGCATCTAAGCAGAGGGCTTGACATTCTGAATCAATACTGTGCTGAACATTTAAGTGTCACAGCAAATATCAATAGGCCTGAAGTCGTTCATGTGCTGGGCAAAGCCTAATTGGCAATGCAACCAGAAAGACCAATTTACTGCTAAATTCTTCCTGCCATAGCTCATCCCCTGACTCCTATCCAGATGCTGGAGTATCATAGGGTTGGCCAGTACAGGAAGCTACGCTGGCTCAGTACAACTGTGTTTCCTAAGAGTGCAGCAGCTCACGCAAATCACACAGGACTTAAACCCAAGCTGTCAGCCCATCGATGTAGCATTTTTGGTCCAAGTGCACAGAACTTCTCTGTTCTTTAATTTGATGTTTTCATTTGAGATGGAATTTTTTTTTAAAAGACAGGAGAAAATAATTCTGATGCTAATTGAATATTAATAATCCAGTAGTCCTGGAACAAAATATGTAGTATGACCAAGTTAAATAAAGATGTGAGCTATAACTTATTCAGGCTGAGTGGATCTCTGTGAAAATAACCTTGTAATTTAACCATGCAGATACTCCGGGTGGTGAGAAGCAGAGGGCTTTCTGTGAAGAGCACCAACCAGGATATGAAGACTCACGTGTGAAGCCCTGTCACTCTCATCCTAGCCTTGTTATTGTTAATCTATCTCTTAACCTCTGCACTTCAGTTTCCTTTTGGTCAAGAGAAGAAAATGGTGCATGTCTTATTTACCTTGCCATGATCAAATGAGCTCATTCAAAGTGCCCAGCAAATGTAACATGTTGTTTATGTTGTCTGCTTTCTAGCAGGACGTTTGTTTACAAGTTTAGATTAATGCCATTTAGACCTTTTTAAAAACAAAACAGCTGAATTTAGCCAGATAGCCGGTTATAAATTGAAGAACATCTCTTTATATCAACCATTTGAAGACTGTCTATACAAATATTACCTCAAAAGAGTTCATTTAAGGATCAGTCTTTTAAAAACATTATTGAACCAGAAGTCCCTCCCCTGCAAGGTTGATTCCTCAAAGCACCGTCCCAAAATTCAAGTACCAAAAGGAAGCTGGCACGTATCAACCGGGTGACATGCCCAGAATAGAGTTTGGTGGTTTGAGGAAACGGAGGTTTCTGCCTCCAGGGACTTCCCAGACCCCGAGTCAGTACAAAGCTGCCTCAGCGTAACTGGAAGGGTGCGAAGCTGGGCAGCCAAGGGGTCATTATCAGCATCCATTCATTCAAGTTTGCATCTCGTGATCAATAAATACCCATTGTGTATAAAACAGTTTCAAAGAACTGACAGTGTAAAGGTGATTAAGGCATAGTCCCTTGTGAAAAAGTATGTATGAAACCAAACTACTCACTGTAAAATATTCCCCAGCCTTCCTCAACAAGATTCTCAATCTGGGCATATCCCGCAGTAGTATTTTTCTTTCTTACTGTATATACTGGTTTGAATAAAAAAAAAGTCACATCTAGGCAGAACCAGTGAATGTGACCTTCTTTGGAAATGAGATCTTATTGGTTAAGATGAGGTCTTATTGGTTAGGATGGGACCAAAATCAAATAGGACTGGTGATATGATGAGAAGACAACAATTAAGAAACAGAAAATAAGTGGAAAATGGCCACACAAATAAAAGAATGGAAACGGAAATTATGCAACCACAAGGCCAAGGATGGCTAGCAATCACTGAGAGCTAGCGAGAGGAAAGAGGCTTTTTCCATGGCCCTGCAGAGGGAACGTGGCCTTTCTGACACCTCAATTTCAGACTTCTAGCCCCATAACTATAAGGAAATAAATTTCTGTTGTTTTAAGCTACTCAGTTTGTGGTACTTTGTTATGACAGACCTAAGAAACTGATACCCTGGGGGAATTAAGACCTGCTATTTCTCTTTAGAGCAAATGTCATTTAGATAGCCAGGAAAATTGATTCAACAGATATCAATCTAGTGTAAAATAGGATTGAGTGCCAGAAGAATTAGGAAGGACTAGAGAGATCAGGGGACAAGGAAATAACAGGACTGGATACTTGATTAAAGCTAATTTCTTAGGGTTAATTGTACAAAGCTTAATCCACCTCACTTTACTGGGAAAATCCTGAAGAAATGTCCCTGGAGCAGTGACAAATAAATAAATAAATACAGTATTCACATCCCCTTTCTGAGTCCTACTCACTGCCTTGGTCACTTGCTGCTGACCCTGCCTCATTGCCCTGTCCCAGCTTTCCCATAGGGAGATAGCTCAGCTCCCTATCAGCCCAGCTCCAATCCCACATGCAACGCAGATGAGACTGAGAGTATCATCAGCTCCATCATTTGCTACAATTTACAAAAAGGAAAGGGAGGAGGGAGGTCAAGTGTCTAAGGGGGCAAGTGTTATAGTAATTGCTTGTACACACATAGGTTAATCACTTGTTTGACACTCAAACTCTCTTTGCTTATTTTTATTAATCATTCCTTAAATACCTACCAATAAACCAAATTTGGAGGGATTCCAAGTTGGATGAGAGAGTAACAGTCCCTGTTAACTTTTGCACTGATAAACATTTTTGCCTTATTTGGGGAGTTACATGTTGGTCCACTGGCCATGTTTCTGTGTGGCCTCAGAGCCTCATCTCACTAAGGAGCTATATTACTCAGAGGCACACACCTATTCGAATTTCAAGGCTTCTACACCTTTGCCAACCCCAGCCCCACTTATATCTGCTTAGTCACTGGATTGGACCCACTCCCTGACATTTTCTTTCTTAAGGCCCGATCGCCACTGTGGCACCAAAGCGAAGCCTAGAAATTGTAAAGTCTGAGAGTCTTTGGCTACGGCCTATCAGGTTCCTTTCTTAGAGCAGATTCACCTTCTAATATACTGCATCCCCCTAAATCATTCATTCTTTCTGCCACATAGGTAATAAACATTTATTCAGTATTTACCACGTGCCATACAGCATTCTAAAGATCAGAGGTTAACCGGAACAGAGGCAGTGTCTTCCTTCATGGAACTTAGAAGCCTTCTCCCCCACTACAAAAAAATAAATTAAATAAATAAATAAATAAAAATGTCCAAAACAAAAATCTGAGTAGTACACAGACAAATAAAACAACTGTGCACAAAACAAAAATCCAAGCAGTACACAAGTAAGTAAAACAATTGCCAGAACTAATATATCCTCTTAAAACAAAAACAAAGCAAAAACAAGCAGCTGAAATGCAAATAAAAGAAGAGATTGAAAAGATTTATGTAAGGAGATGTCACTTAAACTGATATCAAAAGGCACAAATGGAACTAGCCCTATAGTCATCGTAAAAGCACACAAGGCCCCACAAGTAGCTCGTGCGAGGGCCCTGAGGAAGTGTGTGCCATGCTGTATTCCAAGAACTGAAAGGCATGAAGGTGGGGGTGTAGTTAGTGAAAGAGAAGAGACTATATTACCCTCTCATTTCTGCCATCACAAATTACCACAAACTCAGTGACCTAAAACAACACAAGTTATAGTTCTGAAAGGTCAAAAGTCTGAAGTGGGTCTCACTGGGTTAACCCAAGTATGCCTCAGAGCCGCATTCTTGTTGGAAGCTCCAGGGAAGAGTTCATTTCCCTGCCGTTTCCAGCTTCTAGAGGCTTTGCTTCTCACAGGCACATCAGGCCAAACTCTACTTCTGTCCTCACATCTCGCCTCCTTCTCCTAAGGACCTTGTGATTACACTGGGCCTACCCAGATAAATCAAAATAATCTCCCTGTCTAAAAATCCTTACTTTACTTATGCAAAGCTCTTTGTCAGGTAAGATAACATATTCACAGGTTTGGGAAATCAGGACATGTGGGGGTGATGTCACAGGGATGGAAGATGGGCATTATTCTACCTACCTCAGTGACATGAGACCAAGTTGGAGATATGTGAAAGTTCATAGCAGGAAACAGAAATCACGGTAATATGGATGTTTTTCAGTGAAAATGGGAATGTCTGAAAAGTTTAAGACATTGTTTTCTAACTTATATTTTTTGAAAATTCAGCTATACCACTATGTGCAGAAAGGATTCAAGATGGGAAAGAGGGACAATTAAAATCAGAGAAAAAGTTATCCCTGGAAGTTGGGTAACAGACAGTAGGTATCCAGGCAGGAATGGTGGCAACAGAGGAGAGTAAAAGTAAAATTCAATTAAATCATCCGAACTTGATACGGCAGGATGTGTGTTGAGTAAAGCAAAAATCAAGAATTATAGATAACTCTTAGATTTTTAAATAATTAGTTTGTGATGGGAGACTGGAGGAAAGGGGAGGAAGACATCTAAACTCTAAACTCTTAAGATACCAATTTTTGGCCTCTGACCTTTTCCAACTCAGATGTCCTCTCTGCACTTGACTCAATTATCGTCTCTATACTTAGACTGATTCCTGCAGTCTTGAATTACATTTTCTTCCTTATGGAATATTATATAAAGCTTCTTTTTCCCATTTAAACTCTAATTCTAGTTTTTATTTGCCTGTTCTACTGTACTTGTTAGTAATTCCCACTCTTCAATAAATGTACAATTTTCTAAGTTCATCAGCTAGTGACTTCCCAGTGAAGCTACCTCCCACCTAAGAATTGTCTATTAAAATAACAATGCCTTCCCAGGAAAAAGCCTCAGGCCTCCTCCACACAGTCCCAGGACTATTAAAGGCCTTTTCAGAAATGGAAAAGTTGTTAGTCCTAGAATCTCATAAGGTCAGAAAAGACTTTGAGAAATCCAGGCTAATGTCCTTTACCTTATCTGGGGGGGAAACTGAAGCCTCAAACTCTATTTAACTGTTTGACAGACAGGTGCATAACAGGAATAAAAACTCAGACAACAAAAACCTTCACATGACAAGGCTACTTTCTATGGAACCATGTTATTTCTAGACAGATAAAAATAACAATCTGATACCAACATGTTCTTGTCTCCAGAGAGACAGTGATGATGAGATAGGTTACGGAATCTCAGTGTTTTTTCTGTACTCTGTGCTATTTAAAAAAATAAAAAGGAAACATTTCGTGTAGATGACTAAGCCCTCAGACATCTCTTTATATGAAGAAAGACACTGGGGATAATTGTGCTGCTCTAGCTAGAAGATCAAGCCATAAATTTTTTCTATCATGTTATGCTAATGAAAGATGGCCAGTCAGCAGCCCTGGTAACTTAAATCGTTCTTTCTATAGAAGGGCAAAACTAAGCCTCAATACATGTTTGGAAGGTGGACCGGGGGGACACTAATTCAATTTCCATGACCAATCAAGTCTCTGAAGCTCATTCTCAAGTTTCAGCAGCTTCTGATGATCATCAATTGTGAAGGTCTTTTTTGGCTATGCTAGGAACTTAAGTGAGACCAATAACTCATCTCATAAGTCACTGAATAGTTGACAAAGGATAATGACTTTCAGTCAATCTTAAGCTGGGGATAGATTCAAACCAAAGACATAAAGGTGAAAGTCCTCTACCCAGTGGCCATTATGCAGCTCCAAGGTAGTTAATTTATGCTTAACGCAATTGTATATTTGAAAGCTGAGGAGATCCAAGTGATAATTAATCTTCAAGGATGCATTTAGCTGTGACTTATCCTGCTGAAAGCTTTCCCGTCAACCCACTTTGCAAGTGGCACTTGCAAACTCCTTCACATTAAACAGGTGTGACTATGTACCCAGGGGTTAGCCAAGCACAGCATGTTTTTGTAGAACTCACTGAAGCAGGCAGAGTAAAAGTCAATCTAAGTTGGAGATACATGATAATATTAGATTTGGGGGATTGACTTTTTAAAGTATTGTGCTGCAAGGTAGGGTCCATGGTAAGTGATAAGAATTTTTTTTTACATCTTCAGTGGTAAGGATTTTATTTTTACATCACATATTTGATGGTAAATACCCATGAAATACATTGAAATTTTGAAAAGGAATATTCAGCTATCAATAGACTATTATTTTTAACTGTCATGGACAAACATTGAAGTTTTTAGTATAGATTTGCTATATGTGTGGTTAAAAGGTATGTAGATCTCTGCTCAACACCAAGAGATACACCGAATTTTTCTACTGATAGTTAGTGGAGGTATCACAATTCTCTGATCTAAGCTTCTCATTTTGTAAGTGAGAGAACCAAGCCCAGGGTGCTGATATGAATTGCCAATGATTAGACAATTTATATGCTCTAAGTAAAAGCTTTTGATAGAGTCCAATAGGTGGTTTTATAGTTAATATTTTGACAGGTAGGACCACACTACAAAATAATGATGAAAAATACAGTATAGTAAATACATAAACCAATAACATAGTTATTTGTGATTATTATCAAGTATTATGTTGTGTACATCATTAAAATTGCTAGACTTTTATAAACCTGGCAACACAGCAGGTTTACTCATACTAGCACCATTGCAAACACGTGATTAATGCATTGCATTAGGACATTAGGAGGGCTGCAATGTCACTAGGTGATAGAAGTTTTTCAGCTCCATTATAATCTTATGGTACCACTGATGCAAATCCAGTACACTGTTGACCAAAATGTCGTTGTACAGTGCATCACAGTTCTGGGTGAAGTATGTGAAGCTGGGTTATAGCTGATAGACTAAGTAGAGAAAGAGGCAGGAGGAAATCATGAAGAAACTTAAAAACTGAGATATAGAATGACGCTTTCTCCTTAGGATAAAATATTGAGTTGTGAGCGGCACCAGTGGCTCAGTGGGTAGGGTGCTGGCCCCATATACTGAGGGTAGCAGGTTCAAACCTGGCTCTGGGCCAAATTGCAACAAGAAAATAGCCGGGCATTGTGGCAAGCACCTGCAGTCCCAGCTACTCAGGAGGCTGAGGCAAGAGAATCGCCTAAGCCCAGGAGTTGGAGTTTGCTGTGAGCTGTGTGACACCATGGCACTCT
>NW_003852407.1:9867706-9869107 GCF_000181295.1 Otolemur garnettii
GCTGTGATGCTACAGCACTCTACCCAGGGGGAAATAAAGTGAGACTCAAAAAAAAAAAAAAAAAAAAATACAGATTATCATTCTCAGAGAGGACTGATAGCACAAAGACCACAAAAAATAAAGTGAAAGATTTATGCAATCTGAAGAGAAATCAGAGTATGAGACCATAATAAATAAACTGCTTATAGACTCATATTAAAACCACCTCCCCCAACCCTGTCCTTAGAAAATGATCTACTATGAAGCCTGTCCCTGGTACTAGAAATATTAGGGACTGCTGCTTTTGACCATCTTGCTAAATGAGCTCACCAGGTGAAGCAAAATGTCATTAGCATCTTAAGAAGTCCTGTGACATACCATTTTTCTTAGAGCAAATTTTACATCTGTAAAATGCTAATGCAAAATCAAATACGTGTCAAGTCCCAAGTTAGTGCATTTTGTTCCACATCCCAATTCCTGCCAAAGATTCCTGGAAGAAAAATATGAGTATGCAGCATGTGAAGATATCATGGAACTGAACTTAATAACCCTTGAAGGGACTCCAAGGATGCATTCAGGTTATACAAAAGAGAATAAATCCTAAACATACACACACAAAAAGCAAATTTGTTTGTATAGACTATTTAAGACCAAAAAACATAAACATCTCATTTTTCCATAGTGCCATATAATTTTATTTGTTCAGTTACTACTTTTGCCCCATCAATCTTTTGCCTCAGTCCTTAGCTTGTTTTGGAGCTGTCCATGGTGCTCACCCCAGTTCTGAAATTCAGCTTTCTAACTAATCCAGTCTGCAGTTTCTTATAGTCTAATATATAAGCCAGGTACTTCTCTACCCACCTTGGCACCTTGTCACTATCCCTGCATGAACTTGCAGGTAAATGTGAAAAACCAACCTTCCCCTATTCTCTACTGGGCTGTCCCAAATCTCACCCTCCCCACAATGCTTCCTCAGCCTAGTTTTCCTAAGCACAGCTCCTGACTTAAATATATACAAAGAGTAATTACTATCATGAGTGGAAATTATCTACAGTAAAAGAACATAGAGCTGATTGTCCTATAAGCCGGCTGTTAATTATGCTTCTAATATTGATCTATGTGACCTTGATCAAGTCATGTGAAATCTTAGAAAACAATTAAAGATATAGACCAGGCATGGTGGTTCATATCTGTAATCCTAGCATGATTTCTGGAATTCAACAGTTTGTGACCAGACTAAGCAAGAATGAGGCCTCATCTCTACTAAAAATAGAAAAATTAGCCAGGCATTTAAGTGGATGTCCATAGTCCCAAATACCTGGGAAGCTGAGGCAGGAGTTTGAGGTTGCTGTGAGCCAAGGTGAGGCCATGGCACTCTAACCCAGGTGACAAAGTGAAACTCTGTTGAGAGAGAGAGAGAGA
>NW_003852407.1:9869127-9898038 GCF_000181295.1 Otolemur garnettii
CTGTATATTACCTCAGAGAGTAGTTGCAAGACTCAGATGAGATAATAATGTGAGACAGTTCTAAAAAATAATTGTAATTGTCTATCTTTCCAAGATATTTTATGTTTTAGTCAAAATAACCAATAATTATTAAGATATTTTCTGGAGACTTTAATTCTCAGTCCTATCAGATGAAAGATAAAGCCATAATATAATTGTACATAAAACTATTTCTTCAGATTGCAAATTAATGAATACTGAAATAAAGCTAAGTTAAACTGAGAACTTTGAAGATTAAGGTTATTGAGACTAGGAAATAAAATAATTAGAAAATGAGAGAAAATTAGGTACTATGCAGGTTTTTTTTTTCTTTTTCCAGGAAAAGGATATTGTATATATTAGGAAAGTAGAGATTGTGTGTGTATGAGGAATCAGTCTTTTATATTGAAAAAAACTATTTTTATAAGTATGAAATTAAAATATGTATCAAAAATCATTTTATGATATTAAAAAGAAGCACAATAAAGGAAGAGGGCTAAAAAGAAGGAAAATAGGGAAAGAAGAAGGAAGGAGGGAGGGAAGAGGAAAAGGTAGGTAAAAAGGAAGGAAGCAAGGAAGAAAGGAGAGAAGGAAGGAAGGGGAAAGGAGAGGGAAGAAAGAGCAAAAAAGGAAGAAAGAGAAAAAGAAAAGGAGAAAATAAAGGAAGAAGGGAAAGAAAAACTTATGTATTAACAAGTAGAGTTGCTGGAGTCATTCAATTTGTCTGGGCTTGATTTCTTTACCTGACAAAAAAGAGGATTTGGACTACTAAGATAGCTAAGATATTTTTAAAATTTAGGGAGAATTATGCAATTTTAATTCTCTCTTTGAACATGGAGCCATGAGAAACTCGCTTCATGTAAACATATGCTGAAATAGCACTATTATGAAACACCACTCTCCAATATATTTTGTGAAAATGAAGAGAAAAAGAGGTTAGGAGTACTTCTCCTATACAGTATGGTTATGTACAAAATAGTTTTTCACTTTATTAAAAATTATCAAGTCTTTCAGCAGGGGACTAATATGCTGAATACAGCCAGTGAAGCTGTCCATTAACTATTCACTACACAGAACACCATTTCATGCCTGACTTCTTTAGGCTCTATGAAGATTGCAGTGACATGTTAGAAAAGGTAGTGGGGACTCAAAGAAATAAAAAATCACTCTTTGTGACAAGTTACAGTCTCCAATGATTTAAAATTCCTTTAAAAAGAGCACCACTATCTTACTCACAGGAGCAGAACACTATTACAGATGGCAATGCTTCCAAGGATGATAGTATGATTGTCTGTCTTCCTCACAATAAAAGGAATAGGGATAAAATAAACTGGAAACACAGAGATTTACTGATAATAAACACAATAATAATACCCTGGTCTTGAGAAGCATGTAGTTTAATGAATAACCCTTTAGTGTTAACAAAGCTAGTCTGGTCTAAAGCAAAATTGAAAATTATGTAAGCCAAAATTCACTATGTCACTGTTTAATCATTCTTTCCTCAACATTTTTTCCCTTTTAGTGCTTTCTGTTTCTTAGATTTCAATCATTATCTTACCCTAGTGTCTTCTATTGTACTCTAGTTTCTTTTATCTTGAAATTTATAATTCATTAATGCTGAAGTGTTAATAACTTACTGTGTGGTCTCTCCTAAAATTACTTAATTGCTCAATGGAGAGTACAGGCAAGAGCAATGTTTAACTCAAATACAACATGACATCATGAAAGTATATAGAACTGGAAGTCTTAGCCAGAGCAATCAAGAAAGAGAAAGAAATAAAAGATACCTGAATTGGAAAAGAGGAGGTCAAACTATCCCTATTTGTTGACAATATGATCTTATATCTAGAAAACCTCAAAGACTTCACCAAAACACTCTTAGAATTGATAAGTTTAGCAAAGTCTCAGTTTACAAAACCAATGTACACAAATCAGCAACATTTCTATATACTACTAACAGTTAAGCTGAGAGTCAATTCAAGAACACAAGATCATTTCCGATAGCTACAAAGAAAATAAAATAGCTAGGAAATAAGAGATCTCTACAGGATAAATATGAAACATTGATGAAAAAATCATAGATGATACAAACAAATGGAAAAACAGTCCATGATCACGGAATGATATAATCAACATTATGAAAATGTCCATAGTGCCCAAAGTGATTTACAGATTCAATGGAATATCCATCAAAATACCAATGTCATATTTTGCAGATCAAAAAACAATTCTACACTTCATTTGGAATCAAAAAATGAGCCTGTATAGCCAAAGCAATTCTAAGCAAATAAAGAACAAATCTAGAGGCCTCACATTACCAAACTTCAAGCTATAGAAAAAGGCTATCGTAACCAAAACAGCATGGTACTGGTATGAAAGTGGAGAAGGACCAATAGAACAGAAGAGGGAACCAAGAAATAAAACCATCTACCTATAAAAACCGATACAAAGAAGATACAAACATACAGTGAGGAAAGGAAATCTTATTCATAAATGGAGCTGGAAAAACTGGATAGCCACATGCAGAGGAATGAAATAGGAACCCTTGCTATATATGCAAATTAATTCAAAATGGATAAAAGACTTAAATGTGAAGCATGAAACCACAAGAATTCTAGAAGAAAATATAGGAAAAATTCTTTATCAGCCTAGACAAAGAATTTATGACTAAGACCCTCAATGGCAAATACAACAGTAACAAAAGTAAATAAATAGGATTTAATTAAAATAAAAGCTTCTGTACAACAAAGGAAATAACAAACAATAAATAGAAAACACACAGGATAGGAGAAAATAGTCACAAATTATACAACAATGGGTCAAAATTGAAAATCAACAAAGAACTCAAAAGAAATCACCAAAAAAAAAAGAAAGATTAATATGTGAGCAAAAGACATAAACAGAAGTTTTTCCCAAATAAAAAGGTATACGAATGGCAAAAAAATATTTGTGTGTGTGTGTTTTATTATATTCTTCATTTATTTTTTTACTAAGTCATATACACATAGATCATGAATACACTTATGCATATATGGGGTACAATGTGTTGATTTTTTTATACAATCTGACATGCTTACATCAAACTAATCAATATAGCTTTTGCCTCATTTACTTGATTATTGTATTAAGACATTTATGTTCTACACTTGACAGATTTGACTTGTACCCTTGCAATATGCTCCATAAGTGTGGTCCTTCCTTTTGCCCTCCCTCTATCAAACCTCCCCCTCCCTTCCCTTCCCACTCCATTTCTCTCCTTCGTCTTGGGCTATAGTTGTATTCTAGATTTCATAAGAAAATGTGAGTAAATATAAGTTGGTTTCATAGAATTTCTGAGTACATTTTCCTCCATTCTTGAGATACTTTACTCAGGAGAATATGTTCCACGTCCCTCCATGTAAACATAAAAGAGGTAAAGTCTCCTTCTTTTTTAAGGCTGCATAGTATTCCATGATATACATGAACCACAGTTTATTAATCCATTCATGGGTGGATCCATCAACCCAAAAACATTTTAAAATGCTCAATATCACTAATGATTAGGGAAATACAAATGAAATGCCACCTTAGTCCTGTTAGAATATCCATTATTAAAAAGTGAAAAAACAGTAGATGCTGGCATGGATGCAGAGTGAAAGAAATAATTATACACTGTTGGTGGGAGTGAAAATTAGTACAACATCTATGGAAAACAGTATGATGATTCCTCCAAGAATAAACAAACTTACCATTGGATTCAACAATCCTACTGCTAGGTATCTACCCAGAAGAAAGTAAGTCATTTTATCAAGGAAATACATGCATTCGAATGTTTATTGCAGCATACTTCACAAGTGCAAAGATACAGAATCAGCCTAAGTACTTACCAATTTATGAAGGGATAAAGGAAATGTAGTATAAAGCATGGAGTACTACTCAGCCATAAAAAATGAAAAAATGTTCATTGTAACAACTTGGATGGAACCAGAGACCATTATTCTAAGTATCTCAGGAATAGGAAAACACCACAAGTACTATTAATAATTGGGAGCTAAATGATGGTCAAATGGGAGCACAAAGAGTTGTAAAGGGCATTAGAAATCAAGAAAAAGGAAGAGGATGGTAAAAATTTACATATCAAGTACAGTGAACACTGTTCTGGTGAGAGACACACGGAAGGTCCCAACTTAAGCAATATAGAATTTATCCATGTAACAAAAACATTTAATACATTGAAATAAATAATGAAAGAAGAAAAAAATAGACAAAATATATATTTTTAAGTACATAGAACTAGCATACAGGAGTTATACCCTAGCTTTGACGCATAGAAAAGAAGACTTGCTCCCACTCTGGGCAACTTCATTTCTCTGTACCTGAATTTTTTCCCATGAAATATTATTCAGGATAGTTTATAATTCAGAAATCAATTAAGATAGAATTTTAGGCCTTAACAGAAGCGATATGGAAGACATGGAAAAACGTGAGCAATTCTCATTTTTATTCCCAATTTCACAACAGAGGCCTTCAAATTTTCTCACAGATAAGGCAGGCTTGCTTAGAAGCAAGTGTAAACATTGTCATTTACTTGCAAATATAAGGCAATTCTATTTTTAATATTTATCTGAAGGTGATCTATGACTTAGCAACACAACTACCTGATTGGTGAACAGGCTTCCTTTATCTCCCTCAGGCACAGCCAAGCCTCACTGGCTAAAATTGGTAAAAGTGCCCATTCTCCTTTCACTTCATCCTGGCATGTTAGTAAATCATTCATAGCATGATTCCTGTAGAGCTCGCATGCACCTGACAACACAGCGGACAATATAATGTGAGTCCATTGATGATGTCTTTCCAATTAAACAAAATATGGTAAATTAGCCTTGCAAGTCCATTTAAATAAGGCCAATGAACTCCTGTTTATTTTCTGAGAAAGGTTAATCTCAGGATAAATGGCTGGCAGGAGTAAGAGCATTCCCAGGAGAATGAGGAGATGGTGAGCTGTGGGTTGGCAGTTGGAATAGTCAGAGAACTGCATGAAAGGACAGTCTGTGAGAAAAGATAACAGAGTACAGGAAATGATGCACAGAGATGCAGGACAAGACTTTCCCACTGGTAATGGGAATTTAATCCCATGGCTGTGGTGGCTATTCAGGAAGATACAGAAAGTCTTTATACTTGGAACTTCTTAATATTCAGTGATTTTACAGAGCAGATCCAACACCTTCCCATGAGCAAAGCTGATACCTTGACTGTAGACTGTGTGCATTGTACACAGGCACTCAGTCAAGGAGGAGGTGGATGGGGCTTGAAATCCAGACAATAGTGCTCTCACCAAGCCCTGTATCTTGCCATAAGTTGTACCTGCCCTGTGGATAGAGGGAGGTGTATCTCTTTCTAATTCCACAAAGATGTCATGTAAGTTAGCAGGAGCCCTGCCCTCAAGAATCACTTTAAAAGCTTTTGTTAGTTTGCTTGTTTTTTTCTATGTGTATCTTAAACATGTTGAGTAGTCACCCCTTATCCACAGTTTCAATTACCTGTGACCAACTACAGTCTGAAATTGTTAAATGAAAAATTCCAGAAATTAACAATTCATAAGTTTTAAATCGCATGCCATTCTGAGTAGTGTGATAAAATTTCTCAACTTCTCACTTGGTCCCACCTGCAGTGTGAATTGTCCCTTTGTCTAGTAGCAGATCCATGCTTCCTGTCCATTAATAACTTAGTGGCTGTCTCATTTATCAGATTAACTGTCCTGGTATCCCAGAGCTTCTGTTTAAATAACCCTTATTTTACTTAATAATGGTCCCAAAGCACAAGAGTAGTAATTCTGACAATTCAGATACACCAAAGAGAAGCCGTAAAGTACTTTCTTTAAGTGTAAAGGTCAAAGTTCTCAACTTAATAAGGAAAGAAAAATGTCATATGCTGAAGTTGCCAAGATCCATGGTGAGAGCAAGTCTTCTTTCCATGAAACTGTAAAGAAGGAAAAAGAAATGCACGTATATGTGGGATTCAGTACTGTTTGTGGTTTCAGAAATCCAGTGGGAGTCTCAGAAATATCCCTAATGGATAATGGGAAGAATCTATTGAATTAGATTCTTTTTTTATTACAGAGAATTACTATTTATTAGTCACTAGGTTAAGAATCTTATATAAAAATTATTTTTTATTAAATCAAAACTTATACATTTATGGGGTACAATGTGCTGATTTGATATATAATGTGGAAAGCTTACATTAAATAGATTAATATAACCATCACCTCTCTTACTTACTTGTTCTGGTAAAACATTTATACTATACTCCTAATAGTTTTGAAATGTGTTATTGCGCCGTGCACAATAGTTGAGGTCCCACCAAATACTCTCCCTCCTCCCGCCTTCCTCCTCCGTGCCTCCCCTTCCCTCCTTCTTTCTGGACTACAGTTGTGTTTTATCATTCATATGAATGTGTAGGTGATTATATATTGATTTCATAATGGTACATCGGATACTGTTTTATATATTGATTTCATAATAGTACATTGGATACTGTTTTTTCCCATTCTTGAGATACTTTTCTACAAAGAATATGTTTCAGTTCCATCCATGTAAACATAAAAAGATGTAAAGTTTTCATCCTTTTTTTGGCTGCATATTATTCCATGGCATACATATACTACAATTTATTAATCCAATCATGGGTTGATGTGTATTTGGGCTGCTTCAATACCATGGTCAGATTCTTTTTTCTTATGGTCACAAACTAAATCTTCAGAACTGTGGTACATGTGAATGTTATTTGAAAAACTATGCAAATCATCCTGCTAAGCAGACAATTTTTTCAACTAGCAACTCACACCATCAACCAATGCCCATTCTCAACACTGCAATTGCCCCAATATATTCTCATAAAGTAAACAATCTTGATTTATCTACGTATGTGTCTGTCTATATCTATGCTACCTCTCTCTCTGCCTGCCTTCTACTTTCAGGAAGCTGGGACATTACTATCTGTAAAAATCAAAATGAAGGCACCAAAGACACAAAATTAGGTTATTATAGAAGATATGATCCTTTAATGAGAGTAGTGAAAGTATCAGGATTATTTTCCTCCTTGTTGCTCTTCTGCCTTTTCTCCTCCTCCTTTCACAGTGGTGTGATTGGGTCAGACTCACATTCTCTCTGAGAGGCACCTCCTACTCTGAAAGACTTAGTAACAGAGAAGAACTTGGGAGGAAACATTTCAGCTCAGTGCTCTGATCTATCTCCCATCTACCCCTAGGAAAGAGTAGAATTTTTAGTTTTAGTTCTTTAAACAGATTCTTAAGACAGGAAATCCCAGAAAGAATTCAGAACCTTAGTAAAATAATAAAAAAAAAGTATGCATGTATGTGAAATACTTCCTTAAGAAACCAATTATGGCAACAGAGGACTGTATTGAACAGATCTGATTGAACCCATGGGATGAAGGACTAATGCTATTGTAAATCCTTAATCATCTTTTGTATCCAATTACTCACTGGTACAATTTCCCACTTCAAAAGCTCCTAACTAACCAGTGTAGAGTTAAATTCTGGAAGATCTTTTTGCTTTTCTGAAATTCCAGATACAAATGGACACATTATTAACATATTTATATACATTTTCAATTCCAAATAATTCCACATGAATCATTTCATTTCCCTCTTTGGCTTCACCTATCATGCCTATGGAAATGGTTCCCAAGAATTTCTTGTTAGACTTACCTTTCTCATGGAGTCCAGGATCATATATCCAATTACAGAAGAAGTGAATATCCTCAGCTATGGGTCTTGAACTCAACATATATAAACGTTGACTTCATCATCTCCATCCTTAAAATAGTTCCAAGTTTGTGTTCTCTAGTTCTGGAAAAATGTGTTTCTAGTTATTCTCCCCCCCAAAATCCCACAGTTAAATTTTGCTATTTTTCTCTTTGTTTTCTCTAAATCTAATCAGGACTCAAGCCATGTCCTCCATCATAGTGTGCCCTACAGCCATCTCTTATTCCTATTCTTATTATAAGTGTCTCCACCCGGTACCTGATCATCTAATGTCCAGGCTGTAACAACTTTTCCTAATATAATTTCCTATTTTTAGACTCTCAGTGACCTAATCTATTTTACACACCAATAAGTAATTAATATTCCTAAGTCAGTCCTCTCGACTAAAAAGAACACAATTTTTGGAAGCTTTCCAGGTCCTCTATGAAGTTGATTCACCTACCTTTCCAACTTTACCCTACACAATTTTTTTCAATATTATTTATAATTTTTCATCACAAGTAAGATTTTTTTCTACCACCATATTTTTATGACTTTCACTCTCTTCTCTATTGAAGTCCTTTTTATCTTTTAACCCCAAACTTTATGCTTCCTCCACTGTACTTTCCTTAATCATCTCGACCAGAATGGGCCTTTTCTCTCCTCTGCACTCAGTTCTTACCTTACCAAGTGTATTTATGCATTGCATTGAACAGCAAATATGCATATATATCACATCTTCCTTACTAGGATTTTCAGCTCAACCTAAGTAGAATTCTCAAAAAAGTAGAACTATCTAAAAATAGGATTGGCCCTAAAGAGAGAGATGTTACTGATCACTCAAGTTATTCATAGAGGCTATGCAATTGCAATGTACAATATACATTGTATTATAAAGGTCCTTCAAGAATCCCAGAGAAGTGAGACTAGGTTAACTAAAAGTCATAACACATTGTTGGCAAGAGTATCTTTTGCTCACTATAAAAGTGAGCAAAGGAGAGAAAATAAAAATAGTTCATTTATTTAAAAAATGTATACTGAATGCCAATTACAAGTAAGAAGATATCATGGTAAGCATTATATATGAATAGTTAAAAACATAAGACTTTTTCATTAAAAAAAATTATTTTAGTAGAAATGGAAAGACTCTGAAAATATGATGGACTAAAACTTGCACTGATCCTGCCACTGAAACAATAAAGACCCTGATTACAAATATAAATATAAATATAAATATAAATACACAATTTCTTAAAGGCACCCAAGATGTCATAAAAGGGTAAGAAAACCTTAGGCACAAACAAAAGAAAATATAAAAAAGATCTCAAAGAATTTATGGGAAAACTTAAAGTTTGCTTTTACCTTAATAGCATTTCCCAAAGTTGTTGAATGTTAGTTTTAATTTTCTAGACCCTATAGAAAAGAAAAACAATAACAAGGTCCAGAATCTGCCTTGGTTTGGAGTCTAGATTTTTTACTCCATGAAGTTGGGACCTCAAACAGCTATTCCTTTAATGTAAGCGTGCACTAAATATGGTATAAACCCTTTTTCCATCTACCCTAAGGGTTATAAAAATAGACTTTTAGCAATAGTAGTGAACACTAGAGTGGGGAAATTTTTCACTGAAACCTAAACACATAAGCCAGGCCTTACAGAGTTCATATCTTAAATTTATACCATTCATGAGCCATAAAAATTTCAGTCCCAGAATTTAATTCTGAGTAGTATTAGGCTGGTAGTATGGTCAGATGCTCAAGAAAAGCAAAAACAAATTTTCTCTGGAAGAAACAATTTCCATCTAAGGGCTCAAAAAATTACCACAGGAAATATTTCAAAGGAAAAAAAAAACTATATACAAGACACCATGAGCAAGAACCAGCAGAAACCAACAGAGAGTTTTTAAAAGATCTACAAATTTCAGACACAGAAACTTTGAGATAGAGACTACAGAATAACTATTTAGTTTTATAGATCAGATACAGAATATGGGCATATAGTAGAATACAGATAGTAATTATAATTTAAAAACTGCTTAATTTAAAAAAAAAATAAAATGTAAGCTATGAGTATATGCAGAGAAAAATATATATTAAAAATATACATATAAAGAACAAACCAGCAGATATTATAGAAGCAACATGGAATTTCCAAAAATTAAAAAAAGTACTTGAAATTTAAAATCTCAGTATATGTTGCTGAAGATAACATTATCAAAGCATAACTTTGATAACTTTAACTTCTCATAGATCTGAGAAGTTATCAAAATATGGCAAAGAAGACAGAACTATCAAAATATAAAAGAAAGCTAAGACACAGGAAGCAAAGAGAAAATGACATAATGTTTGCATGAAAATGGCTGAGAATTTTCCAGAATCAAAGAATGGCATCAGTCTGTATATCCTACAGATCTAATGAATCCTACACAAGATTACAAAAATTTAGTAAAAATACAAAACACTGATGATAAAGAGAAAAATCAAATGGCCAGGGAGAAAAAGAAATAGTCTTCAAAAATAGAATACAACTGATAATCTCATTGGCAAAACTGAAAAGTTAAATACACTAGAATAACATCTTCAACATCCTCAGAGAAAATAAGAATTGTCAACCACAAGTTCTATACCTGGTAATATTTTATAAGATAGCAATATGAAAATATTTTCAGAAATGCAAAAGCTGAGCTTGTGTCAACTGATGCCAAGTAAAATTAAATATATATATATATATATATATATATAATATGAGTAAAATGATAAAAGACAAACAATCCAATCTGGGATGAAAAAATAAATGATGGGTATTAATGTAATAAATATATTAGTAAATTTAAATAAACATTAGCTCTTTAACATAACCATGCTTGCTAATACATGCTTATAAAACATACAAAGTTACTAGGACATAAGGTGTTTAAAAGTTTTAAAGTTCCTACATTATTTAGAATGATTTTATGTTATTTACTAATTAATTTTTTTTTTTTTTTGCAATTTTTTTTGGCCGGGACTGGGTTTAAACTCGCCACCTCCAGCATATGGGACAAGCGCTCTATTCCTTTGAGCCACAGCACCACCCCTAATTAATTTCTTTTGAGACAGGGTCTCACTCTGTCACCAGGGCTAGAGTACAGTAGCCTCATCACAGCTCACAGAAACCTCAAACTCTTGGGATCAAGTGATCTTCCTACCTCAGGCTTCCTAGTAGCAGAAACCACCAGCGCACACCTCTATGCCCAGCTATAGAACAATTTTAGACTTTCAAAATTATATATGTTCTAATTTATCAGGTAATTAGGGTAGCTATTAAATGATGTAATGTAATACTTCCCAACTACCAGACAAAGAAATAGAAGAAAGAAATTCAGTAACTCTAAAAAGTAGGAAGGGAGAAAAAGATGATGCAGAACTTTAGTGAAACATAGTAAGCTGAAATAAGATGCTAGACCTAACTCAAAAATATCGGACATTGTATTTGAATTAAAGTAATTGTAATAAGTGGTCCAGCTGCTATTTTAGCTGACCAAATTTAAAAGAATCCAATCAACCTGTGATTTGTAGTAGGTGTAAAACCTAACAACATAGACATTGAAAGTAAGCAGGGAGGAATATTTTCACACTAATATTAATACTAGACAATCTCACTGATACTGACCAGGGAAACTTACAAGTAAACAAAAAAACCCAAAACATCCAAAACATATGCACATAAATATGGGAATAAAAAATGAGACATCACAGCAGATATTGAACAGATATTGCAGACATTAAAAAGTTCTTTAGGTATCTTATAACTTATCTTTATATAATAAGTTTTAAACATTAGATGAAATGAACTATATCAGAGAAATATCATTTAGTGAAACTCCTCCCAGTGAATTAGAAACTTTAAGTAATTTTATAACCATTAAAAAAACCAAAATTTTTCTGCCAAAGGAAAAAAAATACTCTTAGCCTAGATATTTTCTTTGGTGTGTTCTACCAAAGAAATAATTCCAATTTTAAATATATTATGCAATTTTATGAAGCTACTCCCGTGTTTTTCAGTAAAAATTTTAGCTGGATCATTCTCTGTTTTTGCATGCTGTCCTGTATAAATAGGACATTTAGTGGCATCCCTGACTTCATTAGATGCCAGGAGCACCCGCTTACCAGCTATGACAATAAAAAATATCTTCTAATATTATAAAATGATCTCTGAGAGACAATAATCATTCCAACCTATTGGCCACTGGTCCAGAATCATCTTAATTCCAAAGCTCAAAAAGGAAATTATGTGAATGAAATATTATAGCCCAATATGACTTATGAACATAGCTATTATCTAAAGCAAAATATTAGTAAACTTAAGATATGTAAAGGCTAAAAATCAGGACCAAGTTGGATTATTATAATAATAAAAAATTTATTTAACATAAAAATGTATATAAATCTCTGCATATATAATTCGAATTCGAATGAAAAAAATTCATTCATTAGACCTTTTCAGTAACCACTGTAAGAATATTTATTGAAGTTCAACATATATTCATGATAAAAAGAATCTTTGCCAACTAGTAAAAAGGAAAATTTCTTTAACCTGAGATAGGTATCTAGAAAGAGAGAAAGCTGAGCGTGGTGGCTCATACTTGTAATTCTGAGACTTTGGGAGGCCAAGGTGGAAAGATTGCTTAAAGCCAGGAGTTTGAGACAAGCCTCAGCAAGAACAAGACTCCATTTCTACAAAAAATAGAAAAATTAGTCTGGCGTGGTGGTACATGCCTGCAGTCACAGCCACTTGGGAGGCTGAAGCAAGAGAATCTCTTGAGCCCAGAAGTCTGAGGTTGCAGTGAGCTATAATGACACCACCACACACTAGCCTGGGTAACACAGCAAGACCTTGTCTCAGTAAAAAAGAAAAAAAGAGATAAAGAAGAAAGGGGAAGAGAGAGGGAGAGGGAGGAGAAGAAAAACAACCATGGAATAAATATAACAATTAATGCTGCTGCATTGAAAATATTTCCTTTGAGGAAAATCCCACTCATCATACCTTTTATTACTACTTCTATTTAGCCAACATAGTAATGCACTTTTTTAAAAAGTCATAAAATTTGGAAAAAACAAAGAATAATCATTGCTAATGGTATGTTTGTTATAAAAAATTCAAAAGAAACTACATGAAAAATGTCAGCATAAATAACAGAGTTTAACAAGATGCTGATACAAAAATTATTCCATTATTTCCACAAGAAATAAATAGCTATGAGTCAAAAAAAAAAAAAGCCAGAAAATAAAAGAAAAATCTTAAAAACTATCACTATCACAATAGCATCAAAGATAGGAAGAACCTTAAATCGGATCTACCAAGACTTTCACAGAGAAAATTGTGAAACATAAATGAGAGACGCTAAAGTGGACCCACATCAATGAAGGGAAACTCTGTGTTCCTGGATTCTGGATCAGGAAACCAAGCATTGGAAAGATGCCAGTTCTCTCTCCAGAGGATCTTTATATTCAATGTGATCCTAATCTAAATTTCAACTGATTTAGTGTGGAACTTTACAAACTAATCTTAAAATATGTTTGTATGGGAAAAGATTGAGAATACTCAAACATTGGGAAGAGAGAGATTGAGGGTGGGAGCCTCATTATATTAAGGCTGAAAGAAGTTTTACCATTTTACTACGCAGCCATCTGGACTTGCTGCAAGAAAAGAACGTGGAGAATGGCCTGCTAGGTCTTAAATGCTTCCACCCAGAAATACACATTATTGTCCAAAGCAAAGACAACTAAGTCACTTGTTATTGCCTAACATCAAAGACATGAGAAAGTGTAATCATTCTTATCCCGAAAGAAAAGGTGAACTGGAAATATTGATGGTCACTAGTAATACCTATCTCGCCAAATGAGGGCCAGCATACGAGCAATGGAAACTGCTGGAGGACATATAAATTGGTACAATGAATGTGGTAAAAGTTTGGCACTGCTAGTAAAGTGAAACATGCCCATACCCTGCAAGTCAGCAATCCTATCTCTGGATTTGTATTACAGAATAATTCATGTGTACCAGGAGAAATAGCACATGCGTCTATAGAATCATTGTTCACAACAATCATAATCTGGAAACAACAAAACATTCATCCACAAATAATAGATAAGAAATCATGTATGCATGCAAAGAAACTCTATGCATGCTCTAAGCCACCCAAATTAACATGGATGACTATAATAAAGCAATGCATACAACATAATTCCTTTATTACAAGTTCATAACAGGCAAAACTGTATTATATGAAAATATATGCGGTACACACACATGTATAACTATTAGGAATATGCTATGTATATATACATATATATTTATATTTTTCAATGTACACATAAAAGTATGTGTATATATTTGTACATATTTGGCAATTCATTTGTAAATATTTTCACAGACAGAAAGGCATCCAGAAGAGCAAGAGATTAATTGTTGCAAAGATTAGGATAGTAGAGAAAATGCAATTGGTGGTGCATGCAAAGGCATCTTAGACATGGTCAGTATTCTTTTTCTTACCTGGTTGTTCTTATATAGTTGTTTGATTCATTCTTAGCATTACATCTCTGTATGTATATATGTACGTAAAAATAAAACAAGGCAAACATACACAAGAAATACATAAACCATTTTAAATAGAAAAGACAGTATTCGAACAAGAAAAGTCACTAAGAAGTAAATGATAAATAATACCAAAGCGAAAGTGTAGTTGATTAATCAAAATTATCACAGAAGGGTGAGATGACTATGGGTTTCAATGGTCAGGGATGCATTAATAAAGGAACTAACACTTGATTTAGGCATCGAAGGAGGGTAACATTATAAGTGGGAAAAAATGAGGAGCTTGTACAGTGGAAGTGGCATAAGAAGGAAAAAGCAAAAAGAGAAATTCAGTAGGTAGTAAACAAGCAAGGTATACTTGGGTAGTGTCATTATGCAGAGTAGAGGCCTTGTTTTGTTTCCTTTCTGTTAAGTGGCTCTTAGTTTCAATTCTCCTCAGTTAAGTATACATGAGGTTGCACAAGGTATGTGTCATTGCAATGAGGTGTGTGTGTTTTCATTCAACTTTAAGCTAAGGATACATGTGACAAAAAGTGTGATTTTAGGCATTCCCTTAACATATGCAGAAGATAGACAAGGTAGAAGGAGGCAATTAGAAAGTGAGAAAGAGAACCTCAGAGTCCTTCAAAAATTTTTGAAATCACGTTATAGCAATAAACAGACCAGGGTTACTCTAGGGGTGGGTGGTGCAGGCAGGTGTTGGTGCCTTAGCTGTTGTTAATGGTATAAGAAGAAAAGTCAGAAATTAAGACTATTGAGAATTTTTTATAGCAATTTGAGGGAGGAACTTTATGTCTATTGAATAAAATAACAAATAGAACGTGTCAATTTTTAATTTATTTCATTTTCCCAGAAATTTCTAGCACTGGTCAGTGAAAGCAAAATTTTAAAAAGGAAGATATGCTTCACCACGGATAATTTGAAAAGTACTGAAGGATTTTGCACTACAGACCTCAGCACTGCATTTCCACTTTAAGAAAAGAAAACTCAGGACTGCATTTCCACTTTAAGAAAAGAAATTTGACAACTGAATGGGACAAAGTATAGTAGTGGGGCCTGCACACTGGAGTCATATTGGTGGTTGTTGTAGAAGGTTGTAGCTCAACCTTCTACATCCCAGATAATGATGTTCTGGGATGGGTCAGTGTCAATAGGTGTGGAAAGAAAAGGATGTGTGAAAGTACTTTGGCTACTAAAAGAAATTGGTTCTGAACATAATGAATAAATAAAAAAGAGCAAGAAAATGGCAAAATCAAAGTTATATGACTTATCAATTCCTTTGCTCTCCTGCACCCATTAACACCTGCTAAGATCAATGAAGTAAAAATCAATGACACCCAGCATGAAACACTCCACACAGTGATCTCAACTGACCTTCCTATCTCATAACTTATGATGTGTCAGGGTTCCAGGGGGACCCTGACTCAAACTGGGGCCTGATGAGAGAAATGGTGCTAAAGGGAGAAAGAAACTTCACAACCATTTAAGGCATAAAGTCTGAAGAGCCTGCAGAGGCAGACATTGTCTCACGCACTGAGTGGCAGTCTGAGGCAATGGAACACTGATCCAATCTCACAGGGTCTTTTACTGTACTCAAAAATAGGATTAGAGGGAAACTTTGGCTTCTAGGAAGGTGGGGTAATAGGGAAAGTTTGGAACAGTCTACAACATATATTTAAAAAGGGGATGAGGAAAGCAGGTTTCATCCCTGCAGGGCAGATATCTTAACTTTCCTAATCTAAAGTGCTGATCAGGAGTCCAAAGGTCTTAACCCACATGTTCTTCTGATCCCCATGCAGGGATGGCCATGTTGATCCCCTGACTGGGCTGCCTCCAGGCTCTTCTCCTCTTAGGTGGTCCTGGTGAGATTCTTTAGTGATCTAGAGCATAGGAATGGCTCACCTGCCTGCTTTACCTGATTGAAGGGTCCATGGAGAGACAAGCCTATCTACCTCCCACAGTGACACACTAACGAACTAAATATTGTTCTTCAAGCACAGTAAACCCTGTGAAGCCTTTCCTTCAGTGTTCAGTAGAATGCATGGTTTCCTCTTTAACTGAGGTGACCAGATGTCCCACTTTTGGCAGGACAGTCCTGATTTTTAATAATTTGTCCCATGTCCCTCAGCATTTTAAAAAAGTCCTGATTTTTGGAAAGAATGCAGAATAATCTAGGGAAGGGTGGGACAATGGGAAGGAAATATATGGTTTCCAGCTGCTGAAAAGGTTAATGTAATTCCATTTGAGAATGAAGAGGTTAATGTAACTTCATTTGGAAATGAAAAGGCTAATGTAAACTCCCTACTCCCCTCCTGGGCAAAGTCACCTAGGTGGACCAGCGCCCTACTCCTTTGAGCCACAGGTGCTGCCCTCTACATAATTGTTTTTAATGTATTATATTTGTAAATTGTACTTATGTTGAAATTAAAAAAAAATTATAATACTATTTTTGCATTCTATGAAAATTTTTGTTGCTCCATATAGACAAAATTTTTAACGAAGAACACAACCCCTCCTCCACCCCACCCCCACCACACCCCCAATCAATGGTGTCACACTTTACCAGTGTTAAAATCTGGTCACCGTATCTTTAACTCCCATGTTTTTCTTTCTTTCCATGATACTTTGCTTGGTAAACAACTTACTTTACTCTACAATATGTTAGTTATTGATCTTAGAGCACACCAGACTATTAACACTTTCCTTAAGGTGTTAAAATCCTCACAGCACTTATGACAGAGTTTCCATGAAGGGGAGCCTATAATGTGTGGAAAATTGAATTCCCCACCACACATGACATAGACCTAAGCCTATTCTCACCTGTAGCTAGCTGTTCACACTAACATTTCTAAACTTTGCAGGCCCGTATATTGATTTAGATCTTGTCCCTCTATATTTGCTCATGCTGGTCTTCCTAGCTAGAATATATTTTCACTGTTCTGTCTATGCAAATCTTACTTCTTATCCTTCAATAACCTGTGTTAGGACCCAACTCTCCCACCTTCCATATTTTGAGGGTAAGAAGTAATTTCTCCTGCTATGATTATTTTTTATTTCTAATTTGGCAAATTCATATTGAACTGATGAATGGAATTGCATAATCTCTTTCTCATAGTTACTTTGAACAAATATTTTCATCATTTGTTGTTTAAATTTGAGGTGCAGGTGATTTGTCTGCCACATAGTCAGTAACACAGATATATGTCATAGTAGCTAAGAGTGTGCACTGTGGATCCAGTGGGTTTAAATCCAAATTTAACCCACTGTGGTCCTATGGGTTTAAATCCAAATTCTGCTACTTCTTTGTGCTTGGGAGTATTTTATCCTTCATGCGCCTCATCTATCCTTACCTGTAAAGAGGGAATATGGATTGTAGTGACCTCATACAATGGTCATGAGGATTAAATGAGGAAATGCAAGGGAAGCACCCATAATAGTGCCCAGTCCATAATGTGTGCTGAAGAAATGCTGCCTTCCATTATTATTTCTGGAGAATAGGCTGCTATTGTTTTGTGGGGTTTTTCTTTTTAGTCAGAGCACAGACTTATTCTACATACACATATTTAGTGCCCACAGTGTAAAGTGAACAAGATACAATTTATGTCTGTTTACATATTTGAGTTTGTTGCTTTCCTCAGCTCCCTACCACCTTTGTGGTTTGAAAAAAAGAGGCTTTATTGCTCCTAAGATCGTGGTGCTTCCACCCTTCCCTTAGGCCCCTCCTCTCAGTAAGGAAAACACTGAGTAAAATCCAATAAACTGAAATTGAAATTCTGGGAAGCCTAAAGGACCTAGAAAAAAAGCCGACAGACTCTGCAATAAGAAAGACCGTAGGTTCACTGTTCAGGTCTACCATTTGCCAGATGACTGACTTTCAATTCACTAATTTTCTGAGCATCAGTCTCCTGTTCTTAGAATTCGTATAATAATGCCCACCACTTAGGATCATCGTGTAAATCAATTGAAATAAATACTTAAAGTGCCTGGCACATACTTGTATACCCAATAAAGAAAGCTATTATTGTTTTTATGGATGAGTGTATATATATATATTTGTTATATACGGCAGAGACTTTAACAGTAAAACATGCTAGGATGCCTTCACCATTGATCCCAGTTTGCTAAAATTAGATTTAATTATTTAAATTTCATTTATGAGAAGTGCATTGGTAATTTTGAAAACCTAATGAGTTATGTGCTGTTTAATAAATAACACTTAATAACTTTTAATGAGGTTTAAATATACAAGCTAATATCTTAACATAAAACCTATATTTTCTCATAAAACAAACCAAAAAACTGCTAGATATGACATTATGAGAAAGTTAGTAACCCACTTGTGCTTTTATACAAATTCCCTTCCCTGGCTCTGTCCTCAACAATGCCAGCATTTGTGACTTGATATATTCTTGAGGCCCAGAAGAAGCTCTCCTTCTCCTACTTCACCCCCATATGGAACTGTGTAGAACCGCATGGCAGCTGTGCTTTGCTGATGGAGTCTCAGAACTGATAGATGCTCCATCACTGTTCATTGTTCTTCCATTCTAAGGGTATTTATCCAAGTGGTGCCCTTTTGGAAAGTCATCATTTTCATTACCATGCTTGCGACAAAAGTTCTAAACATGCTTTTAAAAAGTGCCTAATGAACATATAACGGTTTTTATTACCTAGGAATGCACTGTACAATATGGTAGCCAATAGCCATATGGGCTATAGAGCAATGGTGTGCTAGTCAGTGTTTATCAACATGCTCCTCAAACTCATGCCTCCCCCCCCCAAAAGCAAGCATTAGATCATTTCTCCAGAACGAATACTCCCCTATAACCAATTTCAACCTAACAATCAACTAGTGTGTGAAATTCTAAACATTTTGCCAACTGTCTCTTGTAATTCAGTGAGCACTGGCTTCAGCATACCAGTGAGGTGGCCAGTCCAAATTGAGATGTGTTTTATGTGTAAAATATCCACTATATTTTAAAGACAACACCAAAAATGCAAAATATTGCAATATCTTATATTGCTTACATATGTTAATATGTTAGTTATATTAGCCTAATAAAATGTTATTAAAATTAATAACTATTGTACTTTTTACCATTTCAAAACATATCTGCTAGAGGAGGGATGGACCTAGATGGTGGACAAGAGGCAGCCTGCACTTGCCTCTCTCAAGGAGAGGATCAAAAGTTGCAAGGCAACGTTCACCTACAGATGGATCATTTTGAAGTGAGTGGTGTGAATCATCAGAGAAGTGACTGGAGACATATAAAGTGAAAGACAGGGGAGGTAGGTGAACAACTCAGCAGCATCAGAAGGCACCCAGGGAAAGGACCCAGGTATGGGGAAGGGTCAGGTGGGAGAAGCCTGGGCTCCACACTCCCCCTGAGGTCACTACAGCCACAGGCCTCCAGGCTGATCAAGGGCTACTTGGAATCTATGCAGCAGCACTGGACCAGAGAGCAGGAACAGCGGAGTTGTGCTGGCTTCAGATCCTGGGCTGCTGTGACTGATACCCTCAGTCCCAGAATGCCCAGTCTGCACAAAGGTCAACTCTGCCTTCCTAGAGCCCCTGCTGGGCAGAGGAGATATGAGAAGGGAGGGGACTCTTGCACTCCCCAAGGCTATGTGCTGTGTGCCTCTCTAGATACTGGGAGATCCAAAAGGAGCAGGAGCTCACAGACCCCGGCAGCCACCACAGCCATCTGGATCGTGCCACCACTGCAGCCACCAGAGTAGCACTAAGTGGCTGCCACCATAGTACTGGGTGCAGGGAAAGCAGAGCTGCCTCTACTTCCCATGGTGCACCATGTGCCTGCACAGCCCCACTCCCCATGAGCTGCCACACCTCGCAGACGTCACACTTCAGCAGCCCCTTCCACTGAGTGTCACTCAGCCATTGTGGCCCTGCCCCCCAGGTGCCATCATAGTCCCAGCCCCTTCATGCCACTGCTATGCTATAGCCTCACCCACCAGGCACTGTGCAACTCCACAGTCCCATCTGCAACCACAGCCCTGCTCCCCTCAACTGCTCCCCATCATATGCCACTACTGTAACTGGACCTGGGCAAAGCAAATATCTACAGCCCTGGCACCTGTGGCTGCTGTTTAAATAGCCTCACTTAGCTACCACTGCCATCGCCATGGGAGACCCAGCAGAGAAAACTCTCGCCCACACGTCTTTGTGGAGAGGGACACCCCAGCCCCCCAGCTGAGCTTTGAATAGTGGTCTAAGGATCAGCCCTCAACTCTGCACAAACATCCCTCAGCATCAGCTTGGACTATGACAACCACAGGGGAATAGGACGATACTGGAGAACAGCTGTATTACAGACTCTCAGTGCCCCTGCGTCTCTCCTATCAGGTTAGTCTGTCAGAGTAGGACATAAGCACACCACCCAGGGACCTCTCCTTCCTGTCACCAAGTATGAAAGATCACAGCAGAGGTAAACAGGTATACTGCAAAGCAGTGAGAAGTTTCAGATAAGAAGGAACCAGAATAAGGACTCTGTTGACGTGAAAAAAACAAGTTATTTTAACGTCTCCTGTGATGCAACCTGACCTAAAGTAAATTGTCAAAACAATAAGGAATTCAGAATATAGATGGCAAGTAGGATGAATGAGATTGATGATAAAGTTGAAAAACCACACAAAGAAAACAAAAATGTAATTCAGAACATGAATAAAAAATTATCTAAAGGATAAATGATATCAAAAAGGACATTAAAAAGCTTAAAGAAATAGAAGATTCATTTAGGAAATTTCAAAATACAGCAGCAAACCTTAACAACACACTAGATCGAGCAGCAGAAAGAATTTCAGAGCTTGAAGACAAGGCTTTTGAATTAACCCAGTCAGTCAAAAATGTAAAAGAAAGGATAAAAAGAAAGAACAATCAGTCAGAGAAATATGGGACTATGTAAAATGAGCTAATGTTAGAACAACAGATAGTGAAGAGGAGAAAGAAGAGGAGGAGAAGAAAGAGAAGGGAAAGGAGAAAAAGCAAAAAGCATAGAAAATCTATTTAGGGGCAGCGCCTGTGGCTCAAAGGAGTAAGGTGCTGGCCCCATATGCTGGAGGTGGCGGGTTCAAACTCAGCCCTGGCCAAAAACTGCAAAAAAAAAAAAAAAAAAAAAGAAAGAAAAAGAAAGAAAGAAAATCTATTTGAGGGAAAAATAATGAAAACTTCCCTATATTGCAGATATTTAGATATCCATATACACGAGGGTCACTGAAGATCTGTAAGATTCGCAGCAATCAGGACACCTCCAGGACACACCACTATCAGTCTTGCCAAAGTCAAAGTGAAGGAGAAAATCCTACAAGCTACAAAATGAAAGCAACAACCAGCTTTCTCTGAAGGAAAACCCATCAGACAAACAGCAGCTTTCTCAAAAGAGGCCTTATAAGCCAGAATGGATTGTGGTTACGTTTTTCAGTCTCCTTAAACAGAGTAACATCCAGCTAAGAATTTTGTATCCCACAAAACTAAGCTTCATAAATGAAGGAGAAATAGTCTTCCCTGCATAAGCAAACACTGAAGAAATTTTTCACCACTGGACTTGCCCACATGAAATGCTCTCAAGTGCTCCATACATAGAACGGAACAGTCAATACCCACCAGGGTAAAAACACCTGGAAGTTAAAGCTAACAACTCTTATGAAACAGTAGCACAGGGGTAAAAACAAAACAAGGTATCACTCAACATGATGAACAGCAAAGTATCCCATGTATCAACACCAACATTGAGTGAAAATGGTCTTAATGCTCCACTTAAAAGATAGAGATTGGCTGAATGGATAAAAAAAAAGAAAGAAAGAAAAAGAAAAGAAACAGCACAGGTATATAAAATCTCCAAGAAACTAGGAAAAGTCTAGAAGAAAACATTGGAAAAATTCCTCTAGACATCAGCCTAGGCAAAGAATTTATGATTCAGACTCCAAAGACAAATACAGCAAGAATAAAAATAAATAAGTAGAACTTAATTAAACTTAAAAGTTTCTGCACAACAAAGAAAATAATAATCAACATAGTAAATAGACAACCTGTAGAATGGGAGAAAATATCCTCGAATTATCCATCCAACAAAAGACCAATATTCAGAATCTGCAGGGAAAGCAGACAAATCAACAACAACAAAAAATCCCTTTAAAAAGTGGGCAAAAGACAAGAACAGAGATTTTTCAAAAGAAGACGGTCAACTGGCAAAAAAGCCACAGGAAAAAAAGTCTTCAACGTCATGGACCATCAGGGAAATGAAAAGTAAAAGCACCATGAGATTCCACCTTACCCATCAGAATGGCCATTATGAAACAATCAAAACCAGTAGAGGTTGGCGTGGAAGTGGTGAAAAGGGAATGCTTATACACAGCTGGTGGGGATGCAAATTAGTGCAGCTGCTATAAAAAGCAGTACTGAAATTTCTCAACTAAAAATGGAACTGCTATTCAATCCAGTAACCACCCTACTGGGGATCTATCTCAAGCAAAAGAAGTCATTATATCAAAAAAGCACACCTGACGTTGGATGTTGATTGCAGCAAAATTCACAATTGCCAAGATATGGGATCAACCTAAGTGCCCATCAATTCATGAGTAGATAAAGAAAATGTGATATAATATGTATATAGCACAGAGTATACTCACCCGTAAAAGGAAACGAATAATATTCTTTGCAGCAACTTGGATGGAACTGAAAATTATCCTAAATGAAGTATTTCAGCAATGGAAAAACAAACACCGCGTGTTCTCACTAATAAGTGGAAACTAAACAGGCACATGTGGTCATAAAGGGGGATAAAGCACATTGGAAACTAAGCAGGGAGGAGGCTGAGAGGGAGTAAAGGATAAAAGCTTACCTCCCAGGTACAACGTACACTATTCTCGCGACGGGAACACTAAAGCACTGATTTCAGCATTGTCCAATTTATTCAAGAAACAGAAACATTTGTACGCCCTAATATTTTGAAGTTAAGGAAAATGTGACTATTAGAATGTACTGTAAAATGGTATGTGTGGCTCACATTATATTTCTATTGGATATGCTAATTTAAAGACATATTTTTAAAGTAAATAAGCCTATGTGCATTTTCATTATATTTAATTGATATCTATTATGTGTTTAGCTACACTGGTGACCAGAACATGGTTAAAATCAAGTTCCCAGCATCATCAATCTGCTTGCATAACTCACAAAATGATGTTCCAAATTCCAGAGTAGTAGTGCAGTGTTTTCCACCTTACCAAAAGCAAAACGCAAAGCTTTGAATACACACGTGCAACCTTTTCTCATTGTCTCCCAGAGTCCCAGGTTTCATTAGTATTAATTAGCACCTAGTACACTTTATCATTGACATACCTGGTTAAGCATGGAGTCAGTGGAAAATTTTCAATGTACAATGTGGACAAATCACATGACCCTGTGCATACCTGTAGCAAATAATGGAGGAAGCAAATTGAAAAGTGGAGAGCACGGGCTGAAGTCAGGGAAGTGTGGGTTCTAAGGAGGCCTCATCATTTTCCAGCGGCTCCACTGATGGCAAAAGTACTACAGGTGAGACTGGAAGGCCTCGCACTGCACTTCACTGAGTCCATACATCAGCTTGGAGGAATAAAAAGGCATCCCACCAATGAATTGCACCTTTAAAAAGAGCAGAAGAGGGACCAGGACACCAAAGAGGTGATCTGCCATCAGAATGTCATAACTACTAGGTGGCCTAGCAGCTCCGTCAGGTTACTGCGCATCGCCGAGCTTGTCAAGATCCATTTCTCTAACCTTGTTCACACAAAAGGGCAGAATGGTTTCACCCACGGAGATTACAGATTCCAAACTCAATAGCCTTTCTCACTAGGAAATCCGTGGGATCTGTCAAGTCACAGCACATCACTTTTTTCTTATGCTAATGTGCATTCAGTTTTTGTCATCCTTACTGAACACTGAGATGTGAAGGGGTGAATGGGCAGAGCTGCACAGGGGAGGCAGGACCATGGGAGGGAAGAAGATGTGATGGGGTGAGGGAGCAGTCGGTCAGGGCATCAGAAGACCTCTGTTCCAGTCCTGGCTTTCTCACTCACTCTGTTTAACCCTGGGCAATCCAATCAGACATTAGGCTTCAATTTTCTCATTTGCAGAATAGAAATAACAGTAGCTGCCTTACAAGGTGTTTGTGAGCTTGTGTCACGCTATTACCGGTACCTGAAAAAGGGCTTTGAACGTGAAATATTTTACACAGAGGGCGTTACTATTAAATAGCTTTAGGTGTCACCAAAGAAGACACCTAGAAGACACCAAAGAAGAGTCAAAGATGGTACTTTTCTGAGGAAAATTTACCTTTCAAGATATGTTCAGATAAATAATTCATTGAGCTAGGCTGTCTAAAATTAAGAGTTCTCTGTAAGGTGTTAAGAAGGTGTTTTTTTAAAATCAGCTATTTCTTCTGCTCTTCAGAGTTTATAGCATAGTTGGAAACATGCAAATAAACACGTAAAACAAACAGAGGGCAATTGTAAAAAAAAAAAAAAAAAAACACCATTTAACCCACAGCATGTTAGTGTGAATTAGCTGAGTTCTGGCACTCTTGTGATGAGTAAGAGACCACACCAGGGTGTTACTCTATGAGAGCCTGAGGAGGAAAGCCAGCCTTAGGCAGGAGCTTACAATATGTTTGGATCTAATTGGAAGGAGCGAGACATAATTAAGAAATGGCGGTAGCCAGAGCTGGAGGTGGATGTTAGAAAATCAGGGAAAAAGCCATGGAGTGTTCAGGAATCACGGATGGAAGCTTTTATCACTCAATAGAAGGGTCTGCCATGTCAGACCGAGAAGCTTGGCTTGGATCAGTTGTTCGGTGGGGAACTATTAAAGCTCTGGAGTAGATTCATATTTTCAATAATTGGTTGGTTAGGGTCAAATACTCTGGAGCTGAGTAAGCCTTCCATAAGAGAATTCTGTTTTCTCACTTGTAAAATGGACGCTTCATTTTAGGATTTTATTATGGCAGCCCTAAAAACCAGCATTGCCTTCTGATGTGTGGATGTTCAATATACTAACTTTTACTTTACTTAAAAGTAGAGTTTTGCATTTTAGAAAGTGCTGGAGTACATTCTCTTATATCATGACCCAAGTGGCCCAAGAAGCTGAGCCCAGAGGCTCATCGGCCTTGCCCGGACTAATGTCTGACAAGTGGGGACTGAGAGGGCATCCAGGCATTCTTGGTTTTTGTCCTTTTCATTTGCTCTGGTGGGCTCAGAATCACTCCAGAGTGTCATCAAATGTAGAAGAACTTAATCCTAGCACTCTGGGAGGCTGAGGTGGGTGGATTGCCCGAGCTCACAAGTTTGAGACCAGCCTGAGCAAGGATGAGACCCTGTCTCTAAGAAATAGCCAGGTGTTGTAGCAGATGCCTATAGTCCCAGCTACTTGGGAGGCTGAGGCAAGAGAATCACTTAAGCCCAAGCTTTTGAGGTTTCTGTGAGCTCTGACATCACAGAAGCCAATAAAGTGAGACTCTGTCTAAAAAAGAAAGTGAAAAAAAATGAACTTTACCTGTATACTGTTCAATGTCTTGCAAATGAGTTAAAAGCAGGCAAAACTTACATTGCGATTATATCCCTAACGAGCAGACACCAGAGTACAAACTTCATTACCCAGGGAGCAGAAACCCACAAGCTCCGGCAGGCTGCCTGGTAAAGCAATGCCACAGTAGTGGTGACAAAATGGACTCGGGGGGGGGGGCTGGAGAGGAACAGGCAGATGCAAGAGACCCCAAAAAGGAGAAATGTCACTTTGACAACCTCTGGAAAGCTGGATTGCTGAATGGTGGGGAGAGTGGTGAGGAAGGGGAGAAACCGGTTGAGGGTACTCACTGGAAGTATCTGTTTTTCTATGAAAGCTTGATCACTTTATTTCAAACAGCACTTATTTTTCTTAGGTTCACATCTATAATATGGGTTAGATTGGGTGACTGCAGTATGTTGTCGGATAAGACAATAGTCGTGCATTCATTCCTTCACTCACTCAACACCAGTGGGGCGAGTGTTCACTCTGTACACTAGTACACTAGGCACCAGCATTAAAAACCAAAGACTGTTCTGCCGCCCTCCAGGGCTGGGGTCTCTCCTTTCTGTTCTCTTATTTTAGACCGTGAACAAACTCATTCTTGTCATTCCTTACAGGGGAGGCTGTTCAGCAGTGCCCTTTACCTATAAAATAGTAACCCTCCATTTCTTTTACAAAACTGTTCTTTAAAAATATTCAAGTCTTCAGGTGTTCATAAAATGGAACATGAAGTGGTGACTAAGCATTTAAAAAATAGAAAAGATATCAGACAATGAGGATGGAAGACAGGTTCCTATTCCAAGCTGGTGTTCTATAGGTATGCTGACTTTGGCAAGACCCTGGAACTTCTGAGTTCATTTGTGAATTGTGCAATAAACCCTGTCCCACCTACAAGACACGGGTGCTAGGAAGGCAACGTGAGGCAAGATGTAAACGTGGTCGAAAAGTATGATATGCTCTAAAAAGATATATCTCTCTGTGTGTGCTAAGTGCTTTAAAGTGTGAGAAAGATATAATTCTAAGTATAGGAACAGCATTTACATAATTGCTACCAGTCAGCCTGTTTTTTATAAGGACACAAACGATTGTACTACCGTGGGTGACATGGGGTAATTATGGAACTGAGTAAATAAAGACGATAAATGGAAGAACAGGTAAGTAGGTACCTAGTCAATCAGCATGGGGATGTTTTCTCAGAAAGATACAATTATGTACACTTTCCAGCTGCCTCAGAACAAAAATCTCCATTTGTATGTTAAAGCCTTATTAAGTTATGTGCATAAGGCACAAATTTTCCTTCTACCTTATAATGCAACATTGACCATGGTATTCTAGGCTGCTGAGAGTGGGGCAGTCAATTTGGGAGCATTTTTTCCTTTGGATGGAAATGAGTCTTGCTATTCTTGACTGTCAGCTGCTCTTGTTCTATAGGAGAGGGGGGCTGCTACAGGAACAACTTAAATGGGAAAGTCTTTACTGAATCCCTGCCCTGGGAATTTACCTGGGTCTGAAGAGTGTGAAAACATTAGCAGTGGCAAACTGAGTGCATAGAGAACAGGGTACAGGCCTTGGAGTTGTGCAGACCTGATCAGAAACTTATTCTGTGTTTTCTCTTCACCACCTTGGCCCAACCATTTCTGACATGGTAAGTGAGCATGATTTTGTGCACAACTTCATGCATTTGAACACATTTTATTCCACATCCACTAATGAACATATATTATACTATATATATATACACACACACACATGCATAAAGAATATAATCTGCCTAGGAGAAGAACATTTGATTGTTTCATTCAATATTGTATTTCTGTCACTCAGAACAGTGTCTGACACACAATCAGTGCTTGTATTAGTCAGCTTTTGATGAAGTTATGTGCATTATTTTTAAAGAAAGAAACTTAATGGCTTGTAACAGTAGATATTTGTTTCATACTCATGATGTTTAGGCTTTACTGCAGCTTGGTTTCTTTCTGCTAAATCCTGCTAGTGTTTGCAGAACTCAGCTCTAGGCTGAGGGCAAAAGTCAGGTTAATTTCACATGTCTCCTCACTGGGACCCAGAATGGAATATACTAAATGTCTTGTCCACTTATTTTCCATAGGTAAAAATAAATCGCCTGGCCTAGTTCAATATCAGTCAGCAGGGGGACAGAGATGGGTATTTGCTGAATGACACCATCTAACACAGGTGCTCATCACATTTTTTCTATTCATTTTGCACACAAATATACTAACCATATATCCAAAGAAGAATCCCAAGTTTCATCCAATCAGATCATCAGGCTCAGAGTTTCAGATCTTACGAGATAGTATCTGCAACAATATTTCTGAATACAGTTCTTAATCTGGAGAATTATAAACTAGAAAGAGGAGGAGGAGGAGAACTCAAAGCAGAAGTGTAAAGTACATTTGAAATCAAGTTTGAAGGAGAAAGAAGAGGACAAGAAGGGGGAGGAGGAGGAAAACTACAGCGGTATCATCACTTCATAACTCCACATTTAAGCAAATCCAAGAGAGAACATTCTTCTAGTTAGAGTTAGTAAGAAAAAGGACAATTTCAAAAGTTCAGAATCTGCAGATTTTATGGTTAGAGTTTAGCAAGAAAAAATGACTACTTCAAGACCACAGCTTGGCAGTCTTTGTTATCTTTACCCTTTATAATCTCCAGTCATGTAGTTTTACCCTGCTATCCTCCCCTCACTCATCTCACCCCTGTCTTCCTGGAAGACTCTCAGGCACAAGAACTTTCTAGTCCCTGGCCCATGGCCTGGACTGCTATGAGGCCAGACCTTTCAAGGCTCTCTGCTTCTATGTCATTCAAGTCTCTCTAACTTTCCAGAGCTTTGACCATCATCTCAAGCGACCAGCCCCCAACTTCTCTCCATTGATGCCTCCTGAAACATTCGTCCTACATTTAGGAACACTGTCTGGAATGATATTGCTTATGTAAACATTTGCTCATTATTTTCCTCTTAACCCCCTTGATGTAAGCTCAGCAAGTTCAGTGTTTTTT
>NW_003852407.1:9898209-9902218 GCF_000181295.1 Otolemur garnettii
CTCTACTCTCAGGTGAGTAGACTGAGCCACAAGGATTCAATAACTTGCTCCAAGCCACACAACTAGAAACTGGCGCAGATGGCATATAAACCCAGCATCTTGCTTCATAATTAAAACAGGAAAACAGAGAGAAAAGTTGTGAGCCTTAATTTTTATTCTAAAAAAGACCTGAAGACCTGATGGGAAACAGAACTTGAATTGCTTCTGACCACAGATAGTAGCCACAGGGAATGACCACAGAGAAGTCACTCTCCCTCCTTAGGGTGTAGGGTGAGGGACTAAATCAATAGTCTTCAAACCTGGCTTGGACAGGTTCCCTCAGAAGCCTAATATTCCACAGAACACGGTAATAGTGTCATGGCTTCATCAGCCCTGAGAGAGGCTCCTGGGAATAAAATGGAAAAAACGTTGCCCTTGACCATCCCCAGGCTGTTCTCAGCACGCCCCAGGGTCTACGGAAGAAGATGTAAGCTCTGGGCCCAGAAATAGATGACTAGCTTAGAAAGCAATCTCATCATGTAGGCAGGAGTCCTCTGAACAGAGTAAAACACAGCAGCACAGCAGAAATGGCTCAATCACACGTGATCCCTCCCATTTTCCTGACCCTGGGGAAAAGCAGTTCTGAGAGCAGCCGCAGCCTTCTTTCTGTGGGAACAAAGACTGAAACATGGGCCTCAGAGACAACCAAAAATGCTCTAAGTCATATGATTTTGCAATAACAGTATCTACAAAAAGGCTGTTACATTGTGCCTCGTTTCTTTAAAACAAAAAAAAAAGAAAAGTTTTGATGTGTTAAGGTGTACATGTGAGTTTGTAAATACATACACCTACTTGCAATTCCTAAGACATTCTCAAAGCAGGCTGAATAAGGGTCCTCTTAGCACCTGGAGACCCTGGGGTTTTACTCATCATTTCAGTTTGTTTCTCCTCCAATAATTCCATCAGTTTTAATGACAAGGTTGCTATTTGAGTGACTCTTGTCTAGGTGCTCAGACCTAGAGGAAATTTAAGATGAATTCCAGAAATGTGTTAAATATTTCTTAACATTTGCACACCAGAGGTCCTTTATTTATTGTAATTTTTGTTTGTTTGTTTTTTGTATTAAAATCATTGTAGAGTGAAGCATATATGTACATGAGGAAAGACTTGGGTGATCTTGGGTGTTCTGTTATTCTCAACTCTACAGACAGGAGGACCAGAAGATTTCTAAAATCCCTGCTTAGTCAGTGTAATTACTTATACTAAAAATTAAAATTCAAAGACTTAGCTCATGATGACCACAGAAGGAAGATAAGGCCTGAGAAACCTCCCCTAGCTCATAATCAGGGGTCCTAATAAAGACCAGTGGAAGATAGGGTCACTCTGTATCTGTATCTTTATAAAAAGACAGAGAGTCTACTGCATCTCACTGGATAAATTCTCGATTACTCTCAGAGTCTACCCAATGGTTCTTAACAGCCTTTAGATTATGGACCTCTATTTAAAATGTGTAAATGCTGTGGACAAAAATGCAGCACATGACTAGCGTCACAAAATTGTGTGTATAACTTTAAAGGGTTTGAGGCTCCCTGACGCTCATCCATCAGTCACCAAGAAGAGGCTTCTAGGGTCAGGGTTCAAACAGTCAAAGAGTAACAGGATGACTTTGGGAGAATGAAGGAAAAAAACACGATGACCTCAAATTGTAAAAATTATTTTAAAATTACATAATTTGACTCATATTAACAGTTAGTATGATTAAAAGTGGTTTACTTATTTAATTTATGAACAGCACTTATATTGAGGACCACACATTTCTTTTCAATTCTTAGAGATACTACATAATCAATACTGTGATGAAGAATCAGAAGAAAAGAACATCTCTTGGGGGCAGAGGCAAGATGGCCGACTGGAGCCAGCTTTCCACAGAGGCTCCCATCCAGAAGGAGAGTTAAAGGACAGAAGTTTAGCAAGTAAGCTGATGGTTTGAAGCTGAGCCAAGAGAGAAGGTTGAAGAACACACATCAACCCTGCTGAGGCCAGCTGCAACCCCAAGGAAACAAATAATAGGTACAAAATCCATCGCCAAGTGGACAGGAGTCTCCTTCCCCATGAGATTCACTTGCAGTATACTTTCTATGTACAAACAAGCAAGCAGAGTTCTGATCCCCTCCTATTTTATCCCACAGGAGAGACCCTCTAAAAACTGAAACTCCTTCCCCAGAGAGGACCTACTAGTGTGCCATTGCACTCTCCTGCCAGGAATAAAACTGTATAAAACTCTATATATTCTCTACCTGTAATTCTGAACTCCCAGCACTCCCCTCTACTCTTACCCCAAGGTCTGGAAGCCTGTCCCCCATGGAGTCCAGATTCTTGGACATTTTCTCAAGAGGTGTGGGCAAGGCATGGGCTGTTGCTGGTCTGTGCTGATTCTGTAGCATGAGAATGAGGAGAAGATGGTGAACTGAGGGAACCACTGAGGGAAAATGGTGAACTGAGAGGGAGAGTTGGTGTCCCACAGCACAGAGCAGCAGCTGCAGCAACAGGAACAATAGGGCTCACCCCTGCAGGGATATTTTAGAAAGACACTCCCTGCCTCTCTGGGCAACCAGAGGAAGCCACGCATCTTCTCTGGTGGTAGCCACTGGCAGAAAAGATCTGAGATGGAAATGCAAGCCCTGTGAGTAAAGGGGATGCCTGAGGCAGTACCTGCCTGGGCGGGGTGCAATGGGGATTAGAGTACATGCCAGTGGAGATGGCATACTCCCAGGGAAGGGCTGAGCCAGAAGGACTGCTTTAGTGAGCCTAAGCAACACCCAGCCCTCAGGGGATCATAGCTGAGACAAAAGCAGGTGAGGAGAAGCAGAAACAAGCTAAGTGTGAGCTCTAACTGCGCCCACCCCAACACAAAGAGCAGTGGAGACAGACACACCAGCTCCAGGCAGTGGCACAGACCAGGGCTGAGCTGCAGTTTCTGTGAACTCAAACAGCACCTGGTCCGCATGGGAATATAGCCGGCACAGAAACAAATTCTGCCAAAATATAAGTGTCAGCAACATCAATCACAGGCAGAGCTGGAACTGAACAAACCACCCCAGCTTCCATTAAGCACCTGACACCCCAAGGTTGTCAGGCCTCACCTTCCCCTGTTGGATAGTGGCAGAGAGCTGCAGTCTGGCCGAGAAGACATAGATCTCACTATGACTCAGGCAGGCACAAACTCCTGGAACATCTGTTATTTGGAGGGAACTAAGTCACAGCCCTGCGGGGTTACCAGTGACTGGGTGTGACAGAGATGCAAAGTGGTGAAGGAGGCATCAACCTTCCCAGACTAATTCATTTGTGGGGTGGGTCCTTCTGACCTCACGAAGCATTAGAGTGAGTCATACTTGAGCTGCCAGCAGACCCATGCTATTTAGATGCCAGAAACATTTTGAAGCCTCCCATCTGAGACTGGTGCTGACGAGAAAATTGATTTGGACCTCTTGAACTAGGCAATCACCCAAGGACTATCCAAAGTGGTACCTTGGGTGTGTGGTTGTGGGAAAGTTTGATTTTCCTTTTCCAGTTGTTGCCCATGGGGGGCATAGTGACTTAATTGCTGGTATTTCTCGACAGCTGAGACATCAACTCAGAGTAACTGATTCACTAGGGCAAGACAGAGACCAGCTGAAAACAAGACAGAGCCACCTAGCCCCACTACACCAAGCAGGTCCTCAGTGTCTCAGGCCGTAGCACTGTACAGGACCTTTGCAAAGCTCTAGGGGAAAAGGTAAAGACACCAATCCCAGCTCTTGGGCAAAGGGCTGGTTAATCACTACTTCAGGAGCCCCTAACCCAACTTCACCTTGTCTTCTCATCTAGCCAAATGGTATAAAATAATCATGGAGTGGAATCAGTGGAAACACTCTGATAACATGAATAACCAGAATAGATCAACTCCTCCAAGGAATGACATGGCAGACACAACTGAAGATCCCATTCATAAACAAATGGCTGAGATGTCAGAAATCAAATTCAGAATTTG
>NW_003852407.1:9903361-9913592 GCF_000181295.1 Otolemur garnettii
AGATACAATAGGCTTTAAACCAACAAAAGTAAAGAAAGATAAGGATGGTCACTTCATATTTGTTAAGGGTAATACTCAACATGATGAGATTTCAATTATTAACATTTATGCACCCAACCAGAATGCAGACATGAGCAACTTGATTTTCTCCAGCACCATAATAGTAAGATTTTAACACTCCTTTGGCAGTGTTGGATAGATCCTCCTAAAAGAAGCTAAGCAAAGAAATTTTAGACTTAAACTTAACCATTCAACAATTGGATTTAACAGACATCTACAGAACATTTCATCCTAAGAAAACTGAATACACATTCTTTTCATCTGCCCATGGAACATATTCCAAAATTGATCACATCTTAGGTCACAAGTCTAAACTCAACAAATGTAAAAGAATAGAAATTATTCCTTGCATCTTCTCAGACCATCATGGAATAAAAGTTGTACTGAGTAACAACAGGAATCCGCATACTCAAACAAAACCATGGAAACTAAATAACCTTATGCTGAAGAATAGCTGGGTGATAGACGAGATGAAGAAGGAAATTGCCAAATTTTGGGAACAAAATGATAATAAAGACACAAATTATCAGAACCTCTAAGATGCCACAAATGCAGTTCTAAGAGGGAAATTTATAGCACTGCAAGCCTTTCTCAAGAGAACAGAAAGAGAGGAAGTTAACACCTGAATGTGATATCTAAAGCAACTGGAAAAGGAAGAACATTCCAATCCCAAACCCAGCAGAAAAAAGAAATAACCAAAATTAGAGCAGAATTAAATGAAATTGAAAACAAAAGGATTATACAACAGATCAATAAATCAAAAAGTTGGTTATTTGAAAAGGTCAATAAAACAGATAAACCTTTGGCTAACCTAACCAAGAAAAAAAGAGTTAAATCTCTAACTTCATCAATCAGAAATGGTAAAGATGAAATAACAACAGACTCAGAAATTCAAACAATCCTTAATGAATATTATAGAAACTCCATTCTCAGAAATACGAAAATCTGAAGGAAATAGACCAATACTTGGGAGCATACCACCTTCATAGACTTAGCCAGAATGAAGTGGAAATGTTGAACATTCCTATATCAAGTTCTGAAATAGCATCAAATATACAAAATCTCCCTAATAAGAAAAGCCTGGGACCAGATGACTTCACATCAGAATTCTACCAAACCTATAAAGAGGAACTAGTACCTATATTATTCAACTTTTTCCAAAATATAGAAAAAGAAGGAATTTTACCAAACACATTCTATGAAGCAAACATTATCTTTATTCCCAAACCAGGAAAAGACCCAACAAGAAAAAAAAAATTAGAGACCAATATCACTAATGAATACTGATGTGAAAATATTGAACAAGATCCTAGCAAATGGAGTCCAGCAACACATCAAACAAATTATACATCATGACCAAGTGGGATTTATCCCAGGGTCTCAAGGCTGGTTCAATATATGTAATCTACAAATATAATTCATCACAAACAAATTAAAAAACAAAGATCATGTGATTCTCTCAATTGATGCAGAAAAAGCTTTTGATAATATCCAGTAATGTGTTTGATCATTCAATGACTCCGTGTTTGCTGTTCTATCCCAGAAAACTGGATCCTATGAGCAACGAGTCTGCCCCCAGCAGAGTGCGAAATCTCTCTGATTCATCACCAACTATCCATCTCACCACGGGGAAGAAATTTAAGACCAGCTCTATCAAAGGAAGCATAAATCTACCCTTTCCATCAGCCTTAAAGAAACAGAATTTAATGATCTCAGCTGGGGCCTAATGAGCCAGTGTCCACATCAAAAAGCTGCTGTGTGCTTGACATGTTTGACAGTGTGTTAGGGGAAAATAGAGGGAAAAAATATATTGGGAGACTAATTGAGCACCACAGCTGAGCAATCCATGGAAGTCTTGTCCTCTAGCTAAAGGTTGTTATGCTTCGGTGGAGCCAGAGACAGACTCTGCCATGAGGATGTCATTCTTGTATTTGGAAAAATATGACTTGAAATATAACAAAAGCTGGGAGTATCTGAGAGGCAGGATAGTAGTTGCAGTAACTGCTTTTGAAGAGATCTATCTAGCTGCTGCTGCTAACACTCTGACTTTAATGACAGGTGCACCACATGTCAAAGGTTACCAGATGTTTAATGTTCTGCTTTGGGACCAGAGAAGTAGGGCCATGGTGCGTGGGGCCACCACCAGAGTGGACTGGGTTAGTCCCAGGGGACAAAGTCATCACTCAACACTTCTGGAATGGCCAAGGGCTCCCAGCACAGAGTCTCCCACCTGACATGGCTGATCCAGGCAACAACAGGGAAAGGAATCGAGGGGATGTAAGAGAATGTCAACTAGTAGCAGAAAGAGCAGGAGAAACGTACTCCAGCTCTGAGCCACTGGGAAATGTCGGAGGTTAGAACTGATCAGAAGTATAACAAGCATTTCTGTGCATTGATCAAGTCAGACCCGGATGTCAAGCTCAATCTGCCAGCTATATCTTTTTCTATCTTAATGCCTGGTTAATTAGCATCTTTCAGTCTCAGTTATCTTACCTTGAAAATAAAGACACTAACAGACCTCAAAGCATTACTATAAATTCAACTAAATCATGTAAATTACTTACAGAGATTAACTAAAGTCATCTATAATTCTAGCACATAGTATGCTCTTTTTAGGCAGTAACTGTGAACACATGATTGAATCAGCTGAGATTTTAAGCAGATCTAGTTGTGGCATAGACAACAGCCCAGGTGGAAGAGGACAAGACTTTGGTTGTCATCATTCTATCTGAAGGTTGCTGTGGCATCTAGACCACTTAATACGTGAGATAACTTTCCTGGTTAGAAGCATCCAAGGTGTTGTTAAAATGGGGACATCCTAAAAGAAGTTGATCCATCTCTATCCGTTAAAAGGTATCAAAAATTATTTGAAAGCCAGGTGCAGTGGCTCATGCCTGTAATCCTGGCACTCTGCCAAGGTAGGAGGATCACTTGAGTTCAGGAATTCAAGACCAGGCTGAGCAAGAGTAAGAGCCTGTCTCTATTAAAAATAGAAAAATTAGCCAGGTGTCATGGTGCACACATGTAGTCCCAGGCACTCCAGAGACTGAGGCAGGAGGATCACCTGAGTTTGCAGTGAGGTACTATGACTCCTCCGCACTCTAGCCAGGACAACAGAGCAAGACACTGTCTGAAAAAAAAAAAATTAAAAATATGAATTATGTTTAAAAAGAAACTAAATTTGGAATTATCACTTTTGTGATCTATACCCTAAGTGTAACTAGCTGTATGACCTTGGCCAAATAACTTCACCTGTATGAGTTGCTGTATAGATATCTATAGTTAAAGAGAACCTAACCAATCCCTCACTTCTTAAAGACATAGGAATCAGAAGAGATAGAGGAGGCACAAACACCGAAAATTTCAAAGTGCTACATAAACAAAGGGCAGCATTACTAGTACTGTTATCCAACAAGTTACACACACATAACGTACATGATACAGAGTGTGCGTTATAAACTCATCATTCAGTGTAAACAAAGAAAAAGACAAATCATGTAATTGTAAGCCCTGGGACTAAGGAGGTTAGCAATAGGAAACAGCATTTTTCAGGAGCACCTTCTAGAAATGGGGATATTGAAAGAAAAAAAGAATGCTGAATGATGAAGATCATGGAACAGGACTTTCCAGACATACACGTCCATAGCAGAGGCAAGCACTGACCCCCTGGGAAGTTATATCCTTTTCTCCAACATTCTCTTCCCCTTCTGAAGTAGCTTCCTCCACTCTCCACATTTGTTGGCTGTTTGGGGTGTTTCTTAGTTATACATTATTAACATTGAAAGACGGCCAGGCATGGTGGCTCATGCCTGTAATACCAATATTCTGGGAGGCCAAGACAAGTGGATTGCTTGGGCTCAGGAGTTCGAGACCAGTCTGAGCAAGAGCAAGACCCCTATCTCTACTAAAAATGGAAAAACTAATCTTACTGAAGGTAGGTGACATCTCAGGGCAAAGAGCTTTTCTACAACTGGACCTTTACCTTGGAAGTGAAAACATCATGACAACCTAAAAATGTGTACCTTCATATTAATTTGAAACAAATAAATAAATAAAAATTGAAAAACTAGCTGAGCATCATGGTACATGCCTGTAGTCCCACTTACTTGGGAGGCTGAGACAGGAGGATCACTTGGGCCCAAGAGTTTGAGGCTGCTGTGAGTTATGATGCCACAGCACTGCACTCTGCCCACTGTGACAGAGTTGAACTCTGTTGCAAAAAAAAAAAAAAAAAAATGATTTGGCAGAAAGTTACTGAATCACACTAAAAAGTGTAAAACATGCTTGGATAAGGAGTCTTGGGGGCCAGCTCTGAGCTGACTTAAATTTATTATATTTCTTCTAATGGAAGTTTAAAGGGCAATGATCAAGGGCCCTGCTTATAAGAGACCCCATAACAGTGGACTCATTACTATTAGAAGCCTGGACGCCTAGAGTTCAGATCAAGAAATTCAGTCCCTGGAAAGAAAGAGTTCCATATAGAGACTAAGTTGCAGACTAAGGGAAGACAGCGAGTGCTCAGTAAGTGCAGGCTTTGTGCCACATGTTGTACCAGCAGCTCCACCATCATCATCTCAGCATTGGCAAAGGCTCATCGTGCTCACTTTGCAGGTGAAGAAGCCCAGCCTTGCAGAGTCTCAAGAAACCCAGGTAGACAGTGGCAAAGCCCATGCTCTTCCTCTTAAATGTGTCCTCATATCGTACCCTGAGTCAATGAGTAATTAGCACTAATTTACTGGGAAACATTGAATGGAGTTCTACCAACCACACTGCCAAATAGAAGCTTGCCAGGATGTGCTCTCGTTGTCCCCAGGAGACTGTGAGCTCTGCACTTTCTCCTAAGCATGATGAAAGACACGCAGTAGAAGTTTAAGAAGTACGCTGAATTTTTAATAAAACTTGATGGAAAACTTGGACATGACTACTCAATATATTGCCTCAAAAAACTATTTTCTTCTGAAAATTCCAAAATATAAAAGACAAAACCATTATCAAAAAAAAAAAAAAAGTGCATGTATCTACAGGTCCATAGGTGGACGTTTCATTTATGACAAGGCTATTTTTTTTTTCATCACTGAGATGCTTCTCTGGTGATTCCCATCACCCCTCATGCCAGCTCTCCCACTATATCTTTTTTTATCTAGCAGCTCACTCTACACAGGCAATCAAACCCATGCAGACCTCTTCAGATACCTTTGGTAATAAAGTCCCAGATTCTCTACCCTCCCCTCCTGCTTGCCCCTCCACACACACACACACACTTCAAGTTCATGCACACTGTCCAAAGACAAGGAGACGTTGAAAGCCAACAGCAGAAGGTCCTGTTTCTGGCATTGCTGATGCCCGTCTGGAGCACGGCACTGCCAACAGATAGTACCCAAGCGCTTTCCTCCCTTAACTGGAAAAAGAAGGAAAGGAAGGAAGAAAGGGAGTGAGGAAAGGAGGGGGAGGGAGGGAAGAACAGACACTTATAAAACATGCCTAGCAGTCCGGAGCTCAAAGAAGCACAGGACTACACGGCTCATTCTTCACCCAGATTCCCTTCTATAACTGACATCACATTGCTGTTTTGCTTGTACCATAATATGTAGAATAAAAGGAAATGGTTGCTGCCCAGGAGATATGGATCAGCACAAAAAGCTCTGGGGAGCTATTAAATGTTGCCTTTAATCACATTCAATGAGAGGGAGTGACATAGCTCATCACAGAACACCAGACTTTCCTTCCCATTTCTTTAAATATATGTGAATGTACCACAACCTACAGTAACATGCATTCACATTCCTGCATGCAACATATTTCACATCCATTTTAATGAACCCCATTGGGCATTCACGTTCTTTTGTTAAGCTGGAATTGAACTTGAATGAGGGACTCCCTAAACATCAATCTATAAATGGAGTGTCTACTGATGGCCAGGCCGAACCACTCGCCAGGTGCTGAACAGAGCCCTTTTCCTTTGCATATGCTGCTTCCGAAAACTCCATTTCACAACTTGGCTTGATTATATGTAAGACATTGTTCATTACACTTCAGGCCTCCATTGCTCCTGGAACCCCTCCTTGGCCCATTTGGTACATGATATATTTTCCCTACCGTGTGGATCACGTACACCATTTGTTTAATCCTACTCACATCTTCTCTCCATCTTCTTCCCTTTACATTTTATACACCTCCCTCCCCTGCACACACACATGTACCCAGAGACTGAGCTCCCAGGGATCATGACCCATTCATCTTTCTAGCCTTAGCTTGCCGTACAGGGCCTCACCCAATAGTGGGTGTTTCCCAAACTGAAAGTGTAATAAATAAATTCATGTTTCTATCCCTATGTTAGTGCTCCAAATAGGATAGAAAAAATTATTTCAGCCAAAATTTAGCTTATTTGGAGCAGAAATGGTAAACCTGAACACATTTTCTCTTGGGTTGGGAGGGGTTAAAATAATGAACACAATCAATTTCAAAAGAGAGAGAGAGGGGAGCTGTAGACTCTTTTATTCCTGTTATGAATCAGTGCCAAGAGCACATGAAGATGTGTGCTGTGGACAGTGACTGCTTCATGGGCTGGACCCAGAATAAAACCCTCTGATCATCTATCGTGTGGATTTCCATTGTCATGAATGTGCTATAACCCAGATCAGCAAATTTCCATTTATGCTCCGAAATAAAGACAAAGCTTTGTTACATGGAACTTTTGTTAGAATGGCCTTTACTTTATGAACTTTTTAAAGGAAAGAGTATTGTTCTCTCCTGAACCAAGCTCTCATCAGATTCATGAAGGAAAATAAGGCAGTTTCTCTTCTCAGCTCTTGCTTACCCGCTACGTGCTGAGGAGCAAGAGGGTGCTAGCTGTACCTGACTGCAGACCCACCCACAGCTTTGCCTTCCTTCCCCTAAATGCCCCTTATCTCAAACAGATGCAAGACAAAAAAACAAGCGACTCAGACACTCCGGCAAAGGAGACAGTCTAGTTGCAGACCTCTGAATGTGGTTTCTAGGCATGAAGGCAGATTCATTAATCAGAACTGGCATCCATGCTGATAAGAGCACCAGAACAAGCATCTCCCTTCAAAGTGCCTGCTAACCTATTCACTGATAACTAATGCCTACACTCCTATTGGAGGAAGGGTGAAGTCCTTCCTTTAATTAGAGTTGACGGCTTTAGTGGCAAATTATTTGGGTGGGGGGAATTCCGAAATTTAAATTCATAATAAAAGAGAAAAGGAGTAGGACTATTAGAAGTGGGAGGACAGGAGGACAGTGGCTGGCCAATGGAGAAATCACTATTTAAGGAGAAGAAAATAAAGACACAGGGAAGACTGGGAGTAGAGTCCAGATTTAGCAGGGACTTTAGAATGGTTTCCCCCGGATCTTCCTAGACCTTATGCAAGTGTTCTTTAGCATGAAATGCCTGCTGGAACATCACAGGGCTTGGCAACCTGCACATCCGTCTCATCTAAAACTGGTTGCTGCTCCACAGTGTTAAATATTAGTCTGAGCTTGTGTTCACAACTTTTTACTTTTCATGATGGAAGTAGATAGTGAATTTAGTTTTGCGATTTAGGTGCTGTGGGTCACATTGTATTTTCCCCCAAAAGACTATACAGAAGTCCTAACTCCAGGTACCTGTGCATGGGATCTTTGTCAGAAATAGGCTCTTTGCAGCTGTAACCAGCCAGAATAAGGTTGCACTGGATTAGGGTGGAGCCTGAATCCAATGACTAGTGTCCTGAGAGAGGTCCTTACAGAGGCCCTTTTAGTGTCCTCACTTAAAGGTCCAGAGACCCAGGCACACAAGGAGGAAGGCCATGCAACAAGAGACAGCAGCTGGAGTGACACAGCTGCAGTTGAGGACAACCCGGGATTTCCAGGAGCCTCTGAAAGCCAGGAAAAGGCGGGAAAAGATCCTTTCCCAGAGTCTTCAAAGGATCGTGGCCCTGCTGATGCCTTGAGTCTGGACTACAGAAAACAAAAAGAGGCTTATAAGCGTCTGTGATCCAGCAAAGCTTCCTTCAGTCAGGCAAGAGGCCGTAGGTGGTGGATGGGAAAACACGGCTCAAAGGGAAAGCAGCACTGAGAAATTCTGTCCCTCTTTACCTGATTGTCTAACCTGTTTCATTTCTGCTAGTGGCCCAACTGTGCCACTTTCTTCTCACACTTCAAATCAAAAATATTTCCAGAGTTAGACTCCTCTAACAGATGTTAGGTACCCCCCATGCTTTAGGAACAAGAAGTAGGCAAGAAAGAGAAAAGCCAAATATTTCAGTGTCAGGGACATGGGGTGGGCCCCAACATTCCACGGCTTTCCAGAACCTCTGGCCTCCATTGCAGCAGCATCTCCATGTTAGAAAGCTTGACTCACCCTCCACTCGAGCCTCAACCCCCGGCAGCAGGGCTCAGAGTCTGAGTGCACCCTCAGGCCTACTACCTCAGCTGCAAAACACAGAACAGAGGCAGAGACCATTGGAGCAGCTAAAAAGGTTTAGAGCCCCTGGAAGTTTCCAGACAAATGGAAAGGTTTTCTTATTAAAAAAAAAAAATGCAAATTGCAATGTTTGCTTCATATCCTTTAAGTAATCCCAATGCTACAAATTGCTACAAATATGCTATTTACTCCTAGATGTGTGAGTAGGCCTATAATTGCGTTAGTATGCAGGAGGGCAGCTCATCTTGCTTGTTAAATCTCCCCTACATTTTACAGCTTTACAAATGTCAAGCCATTAGGCCATAATTCTCCTGTTGAGGACCTCATTACCTATAAAGTATTAATATCTGCCACATAAAAGATACAGGTGAGATGCGGATTCAGCAATTAATCCATGCATCTTTATCTATCTGGCTGGTCTTGCCTATTTTTGTACACAACAAATAGTTTATTCTGAGAATCTTTTACAAAGTAAAAAGTGTCTGTTTCTTTTTACGTTTGACTGAAGGGATTAAACTGTAGGTCAAGATATCCATAGAGGTCCATCTTTTGTTTTTTTCTTTAAAAAAAAATAGAAGAAGAAAGAAAAAGAAAAGAAATAAATAATCCAGGTAGAATTTTAAAATCTGACACATTTTATAGCAGCTCCCTAAACAAGAGGTCACCAAGTTTCTTGACCTGGCCCAGGCAAAATTGCCAAGTGGGGGAGGATTGCCGTGGACTTTTCCTGGCTCCCTCCTGCTGTGCTGCACCCATCTGTGCCACAAGCTGGCCACCTGGAGGTCCAGGCCTTGCCACACAGGCACACCCTTCAAGGCAATGCCCTTAGCTCTGGGTCTTTCTGTATTTTTGTCCTCCTTTGAGGGAATCTGCTATTATCTTAGAAATCAGAATACATACACTGGAGTATTAATAATTAAAACCTTTGGGCAACAGATTAATACTGGTTCCATATCTGGGCCTGATACTCAATTGCCCATACATCAGCTCCTTTAACCCTTAGTCTCATTCTGAAAAATATTAAATATTACTGTCTCACCAATATTTCAGATGTGGAAATGAGGACTCAGCAAAACCAAATAACTAGCTCAAGGCTGCCCAGTATGCTATGGGACCTCAAAGCTGAGGCTCATTCCACTAAACATTTCCACCCCTTCTTTGAAAGAAGGCTCAGCATCTCTCCTCAGCCCAGACAGAGCCTGGTGTGTGGCAGCCTAGCAACTGTTTCCAGATGATCCTCTCTTCAGGAGTAAGATATTAATCTGGAATAAATGGCCCTGATAAGTGAAATCTTTTTCTCACCATGTACAGGGCCTTGCTGTCCCCAGTGGCATCCCCACAGAATAACAAATCAAATCCCCATTCATTTCCATATGAGGAGTGATGAGGAGGGGTGCTTTCTTCCTAAAACTGTATAAATGTGTGACTCAAATCAATGTACAGGAATCAGCTGAGCACACTCCTGTATTTAGCCTGAATGTGACTGGGTTAACTCCCAAGGGAACACTTACAAAAATCTTACAAACTACCCCCAAAGGATTAGAATGCAAGTACATTTTTTATGACATTTGTCAAGCCCCCAGGATAAAATTTATGTGTCTTTTATCTATTAAGTAAAGTTATGGCTAGCCCAGTTCACTTACCTAGGTTCTTTAGATTTTTGAAGGACAAAAGGACAACTTTCAGTCAATTTGCCAAAAAATATCTTCTCTGAAGAAAAATCTCTCTCTCTCTCTTTTTTGTCCT
>NW_003852407.1:9913747-9915282 GCF_000181295.1 Otolemur garnettii
CTTCTCCTCCTCCTCCTTCTTCTTCTTCTTCCTCTTCCTTTCTCTCTCTCTCTCTCTCTCTCTCTCTCTCTCTCTCTTCTTTCTCTGTGGAGTCTGGTTAGTCTGGTAAGTCAATCATCTGAATTTGAACTGTACTAAAAATAAACTTGCTTATTTTTACAAATCCTTTAAAAAATTACTAAACATTCATTCTAGGCCACGTACTAGCACACGAAATCACTACAAATCTCCCATGTACTGAATGAAATAGTAATGCTTTCCAAATTAAAGAACATTTAAACGTCAGAAAATTTCTTTATGACCAGTTTACACAAATAGAAAAGAGGGAAAGTTAGAGTGATGTTTTTAAGTTTCATGGCTGGCTTTAAGGACAAAAGGGTTCTGGTTTCTATGACCTGCCTTTGGGAACAGAAATTTTAGTTTCTTGAAGAAGAAAGGAACTGAGAATTAGGAGGGTAAGGGAAAGTCAGAGAAAAACTTTTGCTTCTGAGGCCTTCATTTCAGGGAACTGCTTTCTGAGCCCCCAACACAGCTGTGAGAAACCTTGGCAGGAGCCAAGTGAATTTCCTTCTAGCCATGCACCTCCTTTCTCATTTCCTGTCCCGTGTCTGGTCCTGAGATTTTTCCTCTTACAAGGCCTCTCTATGCTATTCCCATACTATAGTCAATTAGCTCTTCTGTGCACAGCAAGTGAGCTATGGATGTGGGCTCATCCTTTGAACTCTGCCATGCACCATCATTTGGTTAGAAGGACCTAAATCACGGAGGCCACACTCTCAGCCGCTCTTTGTAGGCTAATGGAAACTCTGCCTGGGAAAAGAAAGCACACTTCAACAGGAAAAGGTGGAGAAAAAGGAGAGAAATCAAGAGAAAGAACTCAGTTTGCTTTTCTTCCTAGGTGCTTGACTTGTAACCTCTCCCCCACTTTGGAGAGCCCAAGGCCCTGGTCGGTTGTTAGCTCTCCTTCCATGCCACGCCAGGCCTCTCCTTCTTAGAAGTCAATATTTCCGAGAAGGCAGCCCTAATATTATCACCTCAAGAGCAGATGGTCACTAATTGCCACAAGTAAACAAACATAGGCTGCAACAGATACATCTTGTAACTCTGACTATCCTTAATTTTCAAGAACACCAGGAGTACCCATGTTCAATTAGTGGAACGTTGTGAGGCTGGGAGCAGAACTCAGGGAGCCATACAAGGCAGGCCATGCAGGGGACCAGACCTGCATCCGGTAGACCCCAGACCCAGGAGGAAAAATTTAGGAAGTCACTTAACCTTGTTGCCTTTGTTTTCTCATCTGTAAAACAGTGGGTAATAAAATCTCTCAGCTTCCTCACTGGGTTTTATGTGAATGAACTAATTAATGATTGTATAAAGCCTAATACAATGCAACATGTAATTGAAAAGTTTAATCATTGAGGTAATAGTCCAATAATAGTGCGTTGCAAAGTAGTGACAAATAGCGCTTTTAAAACGCAGCTATTACTGTTTTGATATTTTCTCTCTGATCTGCATTTTCAAATTAGAAGCATATA
>NW_003852407.1:9915658-9918640 GCF_000181295.1 Otolemur garnettii
TTCACAACAATGCTTCTTTCTGGAAAGTTCTACTCCTTTTTCAAAAAGTAGATGAAGGCTTATTCTGTGACACTTTCTCTGATACCTATAAGAAAACCTAGGATCTTCTCATCTCTGCAATTTCTCTTGCACCCAAAGGTACCTTTGTTATAGGGATTATCTCTGTGTATTGCTTTGTTAACTATCGATTCTCTCACTGGACATTGCTAACCTAATAACAAGAACTGCCTCTGCTAATCTGTGTGTCTCCCTTTCCCAGTACTGCAAATGGCACAATGTAAGTGCTCAATAAATGTTTTGTAGTGACCAATAAACTACAAATTCTCTAAATGTGTTGTTGAATTAATCATAGCCCTATGTCATTAAATATGTCCTCTTTTGCTGACTATTTTATTATGTGAGTCTGAGAAAAAAATGTAGTTTTAGGAAGTATTCTCATGCTTGACCCAGTTAGGAACAACATCAAGCTCAAATTCTTACAAGAAAAGTCTGTCATGAACTGGAGCCTGCCTACTTTTCTAAGTTCAAAACTGATCACTACCCTGAAGACAACACTGACCAGAATCACACCAGACTTCCTGCAGCTTGCAGGATCAGCCCTGCCTAAGCCTGCATGCCTGCCAGGCTTCTGGAAGGGCCTCTCCACTCTCCTGGACAAACTCCTACTCACATCCCTCAGTTCACTTCCCATCCCCTCTCTGTGAATGCCCGGTCACGTACTGCCCCACCTTAGAGGGGGTTATTCTTTGTACTTCCCCAAGGTCTTTACAAACGGCCACCTCACTTATCCCACTATCCTAAGTGCATATTTATACACCTCCTGCCCTTCAAGTTGGGAGCTTACTACAGACAAAGACAGTATTTGATTCTGCCTTGAAATAGCAGATCTTATTGCAGGGCCTGACACATAGTTAAAGTTCAATTAATAGTTGTCAAGTGAATGAATGAATTGGTGGGAGCTCTGCCTATTATGCAGGCTGAAGAGAAGGAGATAAAAATTCCAAAGTCCTAATTTTCTACTCTTTAACTACAGGCATAAAATTTTCCATTTCTCTTAGTTTATTTTAAGATGTATTTGAATAAGCACTGAATGTATCTTTACTAAATTTACTTTATACTCTTTCCCTAGGACGAAATAAGTCTGTGTAACACACTTCCGTCATTCATTATGCCCCCAAACACCTCACCATACAACCTTATGTTCCCCTCTCTCTGCTAGTTTTAGAATCATTTCCAAGATAACTTTAAAATGAGTTATTTTTTGTCCTATACAACTCCAATCAAGAAAAGGAAATTTCTCAAACACACATGAGAACTATCTCTCTTATCCGTGGTTTGAAGAGTTGGAGGAGAACGCAGCAGTGATTCAGAGCATTCAGGAGCAAATCCAGTGCATACCAAAGTTTAAAGAACCCTAAAGACTGAGGAGAGATCTATGAAATGCATAAGAGTTAAAAATCCACTATCCTATCCTACATCTCTAATCCATATAATGTGGGAAAACGTCATTTTTTTGCACGAGACTGACAGACTCATAAATTTTTCTATTCCTTTTCCTGAACCATTTCATCATGCAGCTTAAAGGTGACTGCTAATTAAAACCAAATGCAAGCATGGCTGAGACCATCTTCTTCTAGAATTCTTAAGTAGAAAATGGGAAACTGAAAGGATTCTTTAACAGGTTGTGGAGAAAAATAGGACCTCTTCATTTTAAAGGAAGACCCTTCCCCAAAGCTGAACATAGTTAGAAATATATGTGTATGTATGTGTGTGTGTGTGTGTGTATTCATGTGTGTATGGATATATGAATCAAGCTAAGACCATCACCCCCACCATCATCATCATCCATGTGCATTTACTGAGCGCCATTTATTAATAGTTCACTGGACTAGATGGCATTTCCTTTACCAGAGACTGACAGAACAGAATAAGAAATCACAGATTCACTGAAGGAAGGGGCCAAGGGGCACTCCTTGAAGAAGCCTGTAAGGTATTGTTATCAACATCATCCAGAGACTCCAAGCCAGAGCTCCACGGGGAAAATTAAAGTCGAGTTCCTTTGATGTCATGTAAAAGAGAAAAATCTTAGCTTTGTCACGGAGAGAAAACTTATCAGTTATTTATAAATACCTCCGAAGATCATATAATAAGGTCAAGCCATAAACTTCTTTTGCCTTGTAGCTCTTTTCATGTTATGTTAAATAGGCTGTGGAGCCCTTGTCTTCTAAGGAGCATCAGTTCTTCTCCTGATGGTAATAATCCTCACACCGGTCCACAGAGACGGTCTGATGCTGCCCACAATAGCTGGACTGATTGTGCTATTGTACAGCTGGGCCTTTTAAGAGAGAAAGCCAATAATCACTTCATAATAGTTTCACCCCATGGGATTTTTATCTAGCTTGCTTCCAGATCAAGAGAATTTTCTCAAGCTAGACTGCACAACTTTGTATAAGAGAAGAGAGCCACTGCTAGAGTGATCTTCCTTGGTTTCCAGGATTTCTCTTTGTAAGAAAGTAACTTCAGGGAGCAAATCCATAGAGTTAAGCACAGTCCTTTTTCAACACCAAGCTGCCTTTTCCATATTCCCTTCCCACTGGGCTACTTCTTCCCTTTTTCCCTTTGTCCTTCCTGCTCTATCCACACTCCTCCAACAATACACCCAGCAGAGGTGCTCACACCGGCTACCTACAGCTGCCTGTGAATGTCACTCACAGCTATCTCTTTAACAGAACTGTTTAAGCCTTCTTTTTAACATCCCCATGGCATGCTTAGAATCCTGCTAAAAATATTTTATATAGCACTGAATGAATAGGAACAAAATCTTTTTACAGCAGGAAATCATACCCTTTTGCAATCAAAATTAGGATTCTAGCCTTTCTATTTAAATTAGTACTGCTTAGATGAAGTGGCGATTTGCATCACTACCAGTCACCCCAAGTAATTTACCCATGCCACTCCTTCCTCCCATCCTCCTGTAAGGCA
>NW_003852407.1:9919897-9922071 GCF_000181295.1 Otolemur garnettii
CTACACCACTGTGCCTTTCTCTTACTGACATTGCTTCATTACAAAAGCATTTATTGGGCACCTACTAAGCACCAGTCATTATTCAGGGTGGTGCAGATTTCAGTCCTAAACCTTTGTAGCCAAGGATTCTGATGGCAGTGCTTACATTTTTTAAGGGAGTCAGATTACAGTCAAGCAAATAAATGAGTGAATGAAAAGTAACTAAGATACTTTAGGGCAGAGAAAGTTTTAGAAAGCAAGTTAAGAGAGTGTAATGTGATAGAAAATTTCTGACAAATTTAGAGATGGGTATCTTTTTGAGAGTGTGAAAGGCAAGGAAAAGCCAACTGTGCAGAGTTATGGGAGAAGACTATGGCAGATGGAGGGATCGCCTGGCACAAAGGCCAGAGAATAACCTGTGTAGGGAGCGGGCAGAGGCCAGGACTCACGAGTCAGCCAATCAGTCCTCCTCTTCCCAGGGTTTCTCTCACCTTCCCTCCCTGCACTGCGTCTGTTCAACCCATTCACTTTGCTTTATTCTCATCAATCTCAAGGTCATCTTGCTTTCATGTTCTCTTCATTTTGTATTGCCCCTCAAAACGACTTCCTATATCAGAGTTCTAACCATGTCCATTGTTGCCCTTAGCAAAGATGACCTATAAAGTAGTCCAAAACCGTCAAGTTTAGCTTCTGTCACCTTCATCCTCTGGCTCCAACTGCTCATGCTTCCATTCTTACGTACTTGTTTATAAACATGCTGTGAATTTTGTTATCCTTACAGAGGTATTTTATCCTTAAGGGTTTGTTAAGACCATTCTCAGTTACATGTCACCTTCCTAATCATGTCCATATCCTCAAATCCTACATATACTTAAGCCATCCACTAAGCTCAAGGATAAGACTTTTCCTCAAAGTCTTCTGTGTTTATGAAAACCTAAACTATATCACATTTTCCTCTCAGTGTCTAGGGCTGTCTGTACAATCTATGTAGTTCATTAATCAAGTTCTCCTTTGCAACACCTTTAATTTTACCAGTAAGAAATATTATTTTCTTTTTATCTTTAGTTAACCTGTTTTAGTATGTTGTTCTTGATCTCTACAACCAATTGTAAATACTTTCAGAGTAAAACAATGTTTTGTGTTTCTTGTGTTATCCTACACAGCCCAGCACAGTGCATGGTACTCAGTAGGTGCTCAATAATGAACTGCTTATGATATGAGCTTACCTGAACTTATCTCTCTCTGATTGAATGCACATGGGAATGTTTTTGATGTTCTTGTCTCTAAACTGGTAGTTCCCTTTTTTAAAAAAGTGATATAAAAGAAATGAATTATTGTGATACATCTTAAAATAAAAGAGAAAGTCTCTCCAATTCATGCTCCAAGGTTCTTCCCAGCAATATCTGTGAAATGTACATTAGCTCTCAGCTCTATTGACTCAGAAACAGAAAACCTTGAGAGGCAACACAACACAGGCAAACTAATGATTTTGTGAGTGATGAATGAAATGGCGTAGAATTAGACGAGAGACTCCCAAGGAGTGCTGTCTCTCTAGCACGGAACAGGAGCAGTCAAGAAACAAATCCACTTAAATAAATGTCATGTCTCCCGTAAAATCCTAAACCCAGAACAGCCAACAGTGGGAACTACTTATTGATGTCAGTCTTACTAATTTTCCTAAAAAGAAGAAAAATACAATTTTATGAATTAAAGGATAACACTTGGAATTATAGATTTTGCCTATGGAAATAATTTAGTGTAATCACTTATTTTAAACATGAGGAAACTGAGCCTAGACAAGGAGGATCACTTGCAGAGAGAATGTGGGTATGAAGACAACACTCCCCATATCACCTCACTGGGGAGACAGGCTGTTTCTAACACCTGGTGGCAATTTCAGTGCCTGGTTGCTATGATCGGTTTCCTTGTTGTGACCAGATCTTTTTCAGCAGCAGCAGCATTCCAGGTCATGAATAACTCCTGAGAGGTCTAAACCCTCACATCTTCATTGCCACCATTGCCCCTGGAAGGACTAGTAATTGGGGATTTGGGGAGGCCACCTCACACTCCTAGCATGCTACTCACATCCTGCCCTTTCTTCCAACTCCACAATCCATAGTGTCTCCTTTTTCTAAGGACACACGTCCCCACCACAAGCATTTCCGTAAAAGCAACTGGATCCTCTCTTCCACTGT